>NW_006238923.1:2903371-3147514 GCF_000375325.1 Capsella rubella
CAAAAAAAAAAAAATATATATATATATATATATATAAACAAAGATTGGTAAGACCATCCTCAATGGTAGGATTAAATGAGTGAATCTTAGAATTAATTTAATAATTAATATTAAAAGTGTAGAGTTTAAGATATGTATTTTTGTTTTTTGTTTTTATGTAGGATTATTGGTAGGTTTTTAAGTTTGGTATCTTAAACAAAAATATTAATTAAAAAAAATTAACAATTTTAATTTTTAAACACTTAATAATTATTATTTAATTTTAAAACATATATAAATTACAATTTATTGTATAAATAACATAAAACACAATTACTTTAAAGGTGATTTATTTCAACACCCACTTAGAAACTGCCATATCACAGCCTCTTAAACATTCTTTTGTACCTTATATAAGATACGGTATCTTATATTTTAATTAACATTTTGATTTAATTTAAATATCTAGTTTACCTAAGATATGCTTAAGATGCTAGCATTGATGATGCTCTAACAAATATTATCTTTATATGATTCCGTGTAATGTCACCTCATATGTAGCAAATCACAATAGATCATATCGTGATATATGTACACATACCATATATACTGTGTTGTTTGTTAATCTCTCGATTCTTTCTTCTTTTTTTGCAAAAAGATCTTGTATACGTTTGTGGTTGCAATGCTCTCCAAATTAAATGTGGTCGAAACCAGGCTGGAGTACTTTACTATATATTGTTGATCAGCAGCTTCTCTCTTTATGCATTTGGGGTTAATAAAGAGTATGTAGAACTGTAGACTTGTGCACAATCACCCACTATGCATGCATAGCCTTGTGATAGAGTTCAAAGTTATCTAGTTGTACAAGGACGGACAAATATTGAATTGAGTCAAAACTCTCTCTCTCTCTGATCTCAAACATGTTTATAGAGTTTACTCTAAGCTACCTCTTCCTAAACTACAGTTATTTATAATATTTTACATGTACGTAGAATTAGCTAGTGGTGTTGGTAAAGGTTGTAAACGCCAAACGGACTCTATTCCATTGCAAGTTCATCTTTTTTTTCCACACTTCCGACTCAGTCTTCTATGAGCTTGTTTGTCATATATATTAGACTCGTTTCAAGTCTCTTATATATTACCTTGTTCTGTTACAGCTGTAAAACAATAACTTTTTTTGTTTCAGGTACTTCTTCAATTCGTCCATAGGCTTTAGCTCCTTTGCATCATCTGCTACATGCCTTTAATCTAAATCATCATGTTGCACAACCTTTGTCTATCTATATACTCTGGGAGATTAACGATCGCTCATCCATTGTCTTCGAAATATATAGCTGGATTCAAGAGCATCCACTTTCAGCTTCATCTCCTCGATCGATGTCTTAAACCGGCTAAACTGAAATGTACATGATGATGAAAATAACTACACTCATTCCTGAGTACTGCGTGGAAAATACTAAAATCTCTTCTTGTATATTGCGCCGGAGCAAAGGGTCTATCTGACTCCTGTAATTTGAAGCACTCATGATTCCTTCCTGCTTCAGTGACGTCCCATTAATTGAAGATAGTTCAGCCGTTCACGTGAGTCACAGGACGCGCGACACAAGAGTGACTACTGTGAGTTTTGTTTTCCTCTTATGTGATTGCTAATTCCACTTTATGCATGCATATATGTCTCACTCGGCCCTTTTTGGTACGTCTAAACCAGAACGTAAACCGGGTCTTATAATTAACAAGCGCTTTCTGGTTTTACGCCCGCGATTCTTAGAGTCAAAAGCTTCATGGCTCATGCATTAACATTTGTGTAATTCTTTATCTTTATGGAGTACAGTTATTATTCATCAAAATATGTTAAAAAAATTACTTTATTTAGAAGGATATTGTAAAAGTAAATGAGCGAACACGTTGGTCTCGTTGACTTAGCTCAACCTTTCTTCTTTTATTCTTGATCACAAGTTTAATGGAAACAACTATTTTTATCATATGTGTTTTGTGTATATTTATTAGGAGGAATGTTAACAGATTAAACCAGAGAAAATATAGTTAAAACCAGAGTAAAGACAAACGCACAATATTGTCACGTAACTGAGAAAACCATTATAAGATCAGCATTTCAAGAATGATGATGAAACCTGCAATATCACTCATGGTTTCATGTGCTTTCATGTTTCTTGTTTTGAGCTATATTCAACAAGGTAACATATTATTACATATATATAGCCTCCATTTTTCTAAAATTTGATTCATCATTAATTTGCGCTGACTATATAGCAAAAATTATCAAAATGACCAATTAGAATCGTGTTGTTGTTGTTTGAAAAAAAAAAAAAAAAAAAAAGACGTGGAAGCAGCGAACAAGAAGAGGTGTCACATAAATCAAATGTACACAGGGGAATGCGGCAAGGATGGAAACAAGGCGTGCTTAGGCGATTTCAAAAACAAGAAGTTTAAATATGATCTTTGCCAATGTACTGACGCTTTCCGTTATTCACCTGAGTTACCTCCTCAGCGTCTTTGCAATTGCAGTCGTCCTTGCTAGATTTTTTTATGTTGTTATCTTATCCATAACCAACTTATTTTGTACTACACAATTAATATTATCAAATAATGAGAACCTTTTTTGGTAAGTAAACAGTAAGTCGTGTCAATCAATTTTGTATACCTTATATAAAAAAGTGGCCCAAAAGACTTGGCCAATCAAATTTGACCACGTCATATATTTATCTGGTTTATGAGTTGCTGATACGAATTTGAGTTAAGAAAATTAGTAAAAAGGCCAGATTATGAGTCAAAGTTTAGGAAAAGTCTATCTTCAATTATGGTGACGTGGCTTTATTAAAAATTAAAACAAAAGAGCCATCAGAGACTTGACACACCTACCCCAAAGCTTATGGACCTCGTGCGTGACTAAATATATTAGAAAGTAGAAACCCACCACACAAGTCAGCCAAGCAAGCGCAAACCAGAGCAAACCACGTTGAGAGATTCGAGAGAGAGAGAGATTTAAGAGAGGGAGCATTCACCATTTGATTAGCTCATCCAACTTATTCTTTTCCCAAGGGGTTCCCTGAGGTATGTATTCTCTAGATTCCTTCTTCTTTTTGTATTGTTTCTGGGTTTCCATCTCTTTCAAATCTTAGATCGATTCTTGTCTTATGAGCTCTTAATATAGATTTCGATTATTCGAATAGATCTTTGACGAAATGGTTCTTCGATTTACGATCGGTGGATCTATTGATTCCTTGCTTGTGTTGTTTTCTTTGGGTTTATCTATCACTCTCTTTTGAAGATGGTTTGACCTGCTCTTTTTATGTGTACACTAGTAGCTAGTAAGAGTTATCATATGGCTTTTAGATCGTGTTATATTTCCGTTATCGGGTTCTTAAGTCCAATCGATGAATCTTTTAGTGGGATTAAGATCTATTTATTTGGTGTGCTTTATAGCTTACACGTTTAGATGAGATTTGATGTGTTTTTTTCTGGGTTTTCCATATCTGTTGAGCAAACTTTAATGTATGTATTGTATAACCATTTGTTGTTTCCTGATTTTTACATGTTCGTGTATATGTTGACATGAGTAGTTTCTGTAAATTTTAAAGATCACAAGAGATACAACACTATGGCCAAAGGAGTTGCAGTTTTGAACAGCAGCGAGGGTGTTAAGGGGACTATCTTCTTCACCCAGGAAGGACAAGGTAGCTCTTTTTTAAGACCGCTTGCTTTATAAGTTTTTTTTTTTGTATCTTTATCTTTTTCCTTCTTCTCAAATGACTAAGTTCTTGTCTTGGTTTTTGTAGGTGTGACCACTGTCACTGGAACACTTTCTGGCCTTAAGCCTGGTCTCCATGGTTTCCATGTCCATGCTCTTGGTGATACCACTAACGGTTGCATGTCTACTGGTAACTCTTCTACCTCTGTGAACACCTTTCTGTAAATTTTCAATGGCTTATTAACTTTATGCGCTCTTTTTTTTCTCTTGTTTGAGGAGCTTATAACTATGTTTTGAATTAGCTACTCAAGTTCTCGTCAATGCAATTGAAATTGTTATAAACCTTTGTTCATTTTTGTATCTAGGTCCACATTTCAACCCTGATGGTAAAACACATGGTGCCCCAGAGGATGCTACTCGACATGCTGGCGACCTAGGAAACATCACTGTTGGAGACGATGGTATCCCTTCTCCACATTTGTATCCCTCATCTCAATCTTTTATAGACCTCGCATCTTTTCTACTCTTTTTCTCTCAATTGTGCTTTTGCAGTCTTAGTTCTTTAGTTACGTTTTTCTTCTATGACCAGCTTTATTGTTCATGGATTTACATAAAAATTTTGTTTTTCTTTTCCCAGGAACTGCCACCTTCACGATCACTGACTGCCAGGTTCTTAGCTGTGTACCTGTTTTGTATTCTTTTTTTTCTAATCCAGACTGATATAGTGAATAAATCTCATATGAGACAATTGTGTTCATTCCACAGATTCCTCTTACTGGACCAAACTCTATTGTTGGAAGGGCTGTTGTTGTCCATGCAGACCCTGATGACCTCGGAAAGGGTGATGACCTTTGACATTCGTTTTTTATTATGCAGTTTATCTAGTTTCCTTATTACGTTAAGTAAATTTAAAGGTTACCCTTTCCCTTTGAGTACATTTACTGTATCATGTGTATGATTCAGCATGCATCCTATGAACACTATATATAACCTGGACTTGTTTGGTTTTTACTGTTTCAGGAGGCCATGAACTCAGCTTGACTACCGGAAATGCAGGCGGCCGTATTGCTTGCGGTGAGTACATTTAATCCACATTTTACTCTCATCTCCTGTAGAAAATTAATCCATCATAAGCTGGATCATTACCAGCACTCCCATCTTGAACTCCATTGATTCTCCATATTATCTTGCATTTTGGGGTTCGGCCGAAAATGGATCACCTATTACATCATATATGTCTGAAAATGTAATATAGTTTTTATACGTTTGGGAAGTGACTAGAGATTGACTTTAGGCTCGTGCACTCCACAGAACTATATCTTCTGTTAAACAGATCAATCTGATAGACCATTAAACGATCAACTGACTGGCCTTACGTTTATCATATTGCAGGTATCATTGGTCTCCAGGGCTAAAGCTGTTACATTTCCAAAGAAGAGATTGCTGTAATAAGGAGGTCCAACGTTAGACCTGGGTTTGGTAATGTGTGTGTATCTTTCGGTGTGTGGCTATAACTTCTGAGCTTAGTTGCTCAAAGCATTTGTAGTTCAGACAGAAAACAGAGAAAATTCCGTACTTTTACCATTTTCTGAATAAAAAGAGAGTTGGTTTAACAGTGATAAGTTGCTTCTATGCTAAACATTAATAAACTATCGTGGCCTTCTATCTTCTTAGATCAGTTTGTCAGTCATAAGAAGATGATCTTCAAATTTCTTTTGTACAAACTCATCCTAACCTAATCCGAGCTTATTAATTTTGACACCACAAACTTCTTTGATTATTTCAGTCTATTTTCACAAGGTTAATATTTTGCTATTGAGGTAACCTTCAATTGAAACTTTCTTTTAACAAAATCAGACTCAGAAAGTAGATCGATTAAACACATTTATCATTCCTTTTGGACAAAAAGAGAGATACAAATTATACTGTGATACAAATTATACTGTGATATTTGAACGTTTCTTGATGAGTTGTTATGGCTTTAGATCCCCCGGCAAAAGAGTCAAGATACCTGACTGCTCCTTAACCTTGTTCAACAGAAGCATCAAAAGCGGAACTTTTGAAAGTGTTCTTTGTGATCCCACCATTATCAACTTTTTCTGTCGCAGCCAAACAACAATTTCAACCAATGATCATGGATAAACGACATTGTTCAACGCCATATCCATATGCTCTCTAAATCTCACCTTTGCACGTGTCAAAGCAACATTGATCCTATGCCAATCTCCGAGCAGTGAGGATGCAGAGCTCCTTGGTTTCTCCCGTGATCTCACAAAAGATACCAATATGCAGTCCTTATCTCTTCCCTAAACCATGTGAAGTCGTAAAGGTTGGTTATTACAGATTACCAAATTAAAATGCTCAAACAAATAAGGACGGTAGACCCAAGGGCCAAACCTGATACTTGTCTATAGTATGTATCTCCACAGAAGTCGTCGGAATGGCGTGTTGAATGAGGCTCACTTGTGAGTTATAAGGAGTAATGATTCCAATATCTTTACCATTTACTCCATTGTTAACTAGCTCCTCTACAATCTAAGAACTGTATTAGCTCCGTGTTCATTACTTTAAATGCATCATTCATACTAAACAATACCTCAGCTATTATGGAAGCTTCAACTGGATTGTTGATCGCATTCTGATCCCTAGCTTCAAAAGCACGCAGCATATCTAGAAGAAAAAAAATCATATTGTCTCGTGATAAATCCAGTCCATATGGCAAAGAATTCATGTGAAGAAATAGGAATTCGTAAGTAGCAAAAAACCTGTATTAACAAATACAACTGTTCTGGTTGGCTCCAGAACCTGTTGGAAACACAAAGGGGTTAAGGAATAATTAGATTATTTGTGGACAAAGCCTACGGAGAGTCAATGTGCAACACAACAAATAATGTAGAGCAATTAGGTGGAGCTAAGCTGAACTGATTGTCTGAGTTGCTCAAAAAATGCCTCTTTGACTTGTAAAGTTTTTTTAAGAACAATATTCTGACCTTTTTAAGCCATGATGAAGTCAAATTACAAGTAGGAAGCACAAGTGTGGCATTAGCTACTTCAGTAGAACCACAGCATAACCTGTCTCCATATATCAGAGCATTTGATAGTTCCATAATACCTTGACACATTCGGTACTGTACATAAAAGATGTCTTACTATAGCAGAATGTTATACCCAATAACAAAGTGTACTAACATAATTCTATCTTAGTAGATAAGGGGAACCTGGTTTTGTAACACTGAAATTGCCTGAGGATGAGCTTCTGATAACCTGCGAAACAAGCTTATTCCCATCCCATTCTCTCTAGCCTCGGTACTCTAATTACATAAACACAACAATGATACTGAAGTTACTGGAAAAAAAGTTTTATTTCAAAAAAGATGGTAAATGCTTACCTGCACTAGTGGCGGTAGTTGGTAGTGGTCACCAACAAGTACAAACGTAGAAGCGAACAGCAAGGGTCCTATCGAAACCTGATCGGTACAAGAAACCGTGGATTCATTAAATACTATTCCACTTCAAACTCTATTGTGTCAGACTCTAACTTTCAATTCTGGTACATAAATGAATTTTTTCAAGTAAGGGCCACTGGTTATTGTGTTCTATTAAGCAAAATTTAAAACACATGCCATCTAATTCCAAATCCCTCCAAAATTGATCGCAATTTCCAAGTTGCCTTCATGGAAGTTGCATTTCAACTCAACCAACTGACAAGGAATAAGAAATCATACAGGGAGTGCAATCTGGCCAGCTTCATCAATTATGCATACGTCAAACCGCCTATTCACAAGCAAGGGACTATTGATTCCCAAACAAGTAGAGGCCACAACTTTGACCTGGTCCAACTTTTTCTTGATGTCCTCGACACTGCACATATCCATAGCTGCCACAAAGATAAGTCTCAAATAAATTGAGAAGACTCCGAAGCTACACAAGTTGGAAGAATATATTGCAAACCTGAAAAGCAACTCTCTCTTACTTCTTCATGTACAGCCTCATCTCTACCAATACGTAGAAATTCAATTCCCTGCAGTATATTCAAAATTGTAAGTCATATGTATTAAAGAAGACAGTATTATAACAGACACTTGAAGGGGTATTTTCGATCATTATATGTATTCCCTTTGAACCCACAGATTTCCACGCATCATATGTTAAGGAGAAAGAAGAGAAATGTGATATTTCACTGAGAAAACCATATTGCAGAAGATGTAGAGATAGTTGACGCCAAAAAAAAAAAATGTGTGGACCCTAGCACCATTTCTTTTGTTGACTTTCCCAATCTTGTTCACTATAGTATAGTTGTACCTAGCTTTGGCTTTCCCTACTTATTAAAAGAGACTAACCATGAGTGGATGCAAACAACTCGCATGAGATACCATCTAAATGTGCAATCAAGTTACAGAGTAACTGTAATATTTTGGAGATAACATCGTAACTATAATATTTTAGAGATGAATGGAAGATTCATAATCCAGAAAATTGAAAAGGTTCGCCAGAGGGAAAAGACCTGCGCTTTTAATTTGATAAGTAGATTATCAACAGCAGAGTTGGTGTAAGATGCAAGCAGAATAGATGAACCTCTGATCAACAAAGCTTTCACAGCATGGACCATTGTGGAGGTTTTTCCAGTTCCAGGCATTCCCAATATCAACGCATAGTCCTTTGCAGTGAGTATCTGAAAATAAAGCAAAAAAACAAGTCCTTTATGAGCTCTGTGAAAGAAAAAGAGTCTTTCAGACATGCCTTGAGAATCGCACATTCAACACAAGACCAGAGAAACATAATCATGCAATAACCTTAAGTATGGCTTGGCGCTGATCATTATTTAAACTTTTTTCTGACCATACATATGAGATTGCAGGATCCTGGCTCAGTATAGATCCATTGTCAAATCTAGGAGGCTACAGAGACATGGAAAAAAGAGAAGAACAAACAAAGCATGTAAAGAAAGGTATAAGAAACAAATTGCATAATCTTGTATAAGGGATATCTGAGAAAAAGGTACTTTACCTCAAGATCCACAATCATATTCCTGATGCTATGTCCATTTTGTATGAAAAGCTGCATGAGATTGAACCTTGTACGATATGAAAACCAAGATTTAACATCGTAACAGCACATGCAGGGAATAATAATTGAATAAAAGACAAATTAAAAAATCACCTCATAACCAAAAAAGATGTCATGAATTCATCCTTGCAAATTCTCCATAACTCATGAGAGAGATTAGATGCCTCAGAAGAAGGTTCGCTCCATGGAAGACGTAATCGCTTGGATAAAGAAACCTAAGGGTTGACAAAGCAAAAGAAAAATATCGACCTCATTACACATGTCTGAGTACGAACATCAAGATAAATTGTACCAGACAAACTAAGCTAATTTACAGACTGTTAAAAGAAAACCCAGGGTGAATGAGCTTACTGATACATGATTGCGACTAATATCTGATATAATCCCATTTGCAACTGTCAGGTGGCTGACTTCTGTGCGAAGAATCTGATAATGAAATCTTATTACTAACAAATAGGCAAACAGCATAAACTAAAAGTGAAGTTGAAAAATTGTCGGAGAGAAAATATGGTAAATGACATGAATAATGTTTAGTAAGAAAAATGGTTACGAAAATTCAGAAGAACACTCTAAGGCACAGCTAACTATGTTCAAATTAATCATGACAAAAGAACAATCAAGCAATTAATAGTACCACACGATCTCCAGTTCTAAGTTTGCAATCCAGGTCATCAGTTGCGGGGGTTCCCGTCCTAATTGTATCTTCGATGGGTACTCTTTCTCTAGATTTTGATAAGTTTTGACGTACAAAACGATAGATGAATCTTGTTTCTTTATGAGAGTTATGTTGCGGAAAGTCGTTTGTCATGTCAAGAACCATAGAAGAAAGATAATTGGCTGAATGGCTGCCCTTTGAACCATGTGGATGCACAATGTCTTTCCGTAGAAGCTGATTAACAAACATAGATATTAGATCGCCAAAGAAAATAATTTTTTGACTTTGTACTCCAGTAAAAATAGCTGGTACTCAACTGACCTGCATCTCTCTAGCTTCCAAGTCAATCAGCCTGTCCCAGTGTTGAAGGAAATTGAAATGCAAATTTGAAAGATGAGAAACATGCGTGTCAAAGATATCACCAAGTCCGCTACTCTCTGCATTTCCACCATCTGCCTGGGCAAACAGACAAGATATTTTAGAAGCATTAGTCCGATAAGATATGATAACGTTTCAACACCATGAAGATGGACGTGTCATTCCTCCTCCAAGCATGCTTAAACATAACAAAATGGAAATTCAACTCAGGTCACTAGTATAAAGAATGCGACGTAAACCAACGTTTGATTACTATATCGTGAGATGAAATACATCCATTAAATCAGATTGTATTATGCAACTGCCTTCATGAAAAAAGAAATTAAAAAACCCTACATGCTTAAACATGTAGAAGTAGAGCCTTATAAATAAGAGTAACATCCTCAAATGTAAATATCAGACTTCAACATCACAAAAAGAAGAAAATACCTTGTGGTAAATCGTGCAAACATCCAGATGTCGACAGTTCCGGCACATGTTGGGATTCTAGAATCAAAATAATAAATCATACCAGTATCTAGTAGATATTCCATAGAAAAATTGTCATCACTGGACATCAGAGCATACCCGTAACATTGGCGGCAGTTTTTGGGTTGTTAACGCCACAAGGATATCATTTGCTAGTTCATTACGACGAATAATCAGACCCACCAAATCTGATCTTTGAACAGAAATTCCCTTAACAAGTGAGCACTGAAAACTTAGTCACTCGTATATCTTGAGACCAACGAAAGGCACACAACATTTTGACTTACCTGTGTCTGCTCTGACTGAAGATAGTACAGAAGGCCATTATCGATATGCTTCAGGTACCTGCAAGGTTAATGTGATATTTTATCAAAAGTGTAAACTGCTGTCCATTTTCCAGCAGTAAAAAGGGAAGAGAAACAGAACATAAGTACCTCTCAGACATCAGGAGCGTGTACAAGATCACCTGTGCGGAATGTTCCATTGATGACTGCATATCACGATAAAGATCAGGCGCTTAATCATTAATAAGCTTTTGGAATTTCCAAATTTCTAGTGAATATCTCAATAGATCTCCATACAGACCTGACCACTAGGAGCTTTTCCAGACTTAAACTCAAGGGGCATTATCTTCTCATTTACTGTGTTCATGTCGGATTCAACTATCACTCTAACTGAAGCATCAATCATCCCTTTCAGACCATACTTAGGGGCCCATGACATCTCCTCAATATCAATAACCTGAGGTAAGATTTTTTTTTTTTATACATAATAGAATTCTCATTGGGGGAGATTGCCTCAAATACACAGCGCTTATTATGCAATGATGTCAAATTATCAGTTTGGTTCAAATAGGATGCATCCGCGTGAAACGATTGGGTCAAAAACTTTCGGTCGAACTATCTGTTCCTGTTTTCCACCAGAAGAAAATAAATCCTAAGAAGATAGAAAAGGAGAAAGTGGGAAGAACTCTTACCTCTGATATATTAACTTGTTTCAGCCCAGTCGTAGAACCGAAATCAACTTTTTGTATCCCTGAGTCCTCTTTATAACGACCTGAGTCCTGTTTAAAGGAACCATGCCATGAGTTTAAGATGTTTCTGCCTATAGTCATACCAAAATGAACTTTAAAAGAGGAGGGAGGAATCACAGATAGAAGAAAAGCATGCAAAAACTGCCTCAAAGATTTTATTAGGTGACATTCACCCATTAAATTAAATATAAAAATGACCACCAATCATGGTTATGTTCTTTGTTACTGGATATCTGTAGGTGTAAGGAAATACAAGAGAAAACATGAAAATTATGTGATTGTTAAACAAGCTTATATAAGAGAAAACAAGTCCAACACACGTGAGAGCATAACGCAGTCTAATATGTATGCGGGACACTTTTGAAGAGACAGTCAAGCAGAAGAGTAGCCAGAAAAAAAGTTACGTCCATGTAAGGAAATAGTGATATAACAGCCATGAATAACTCAAGAAAGAATCATAAATCATAAATAGGAATATGCTGGTGCACCTTCGAATATCGGAAATGACGAATCCAATCCAACATTTTTGGGATTGCTCCAAATAAAGTTGCTTTCATATCTCTTTCATGTACTGATGGAACATATGATCAGATAAGAAAGTAATTAAGTCATTAGGTCAACTTTTAGCATTTCATATTAAAAACAGAACAAAAATTCTGAGCATTCATAGAAGCACAACGAACAAAGAGGTATCATAGGCATACAATTTAAAATTCTAGTAGATAAGCGGTATTCTATTCTATATATTAACTCAAAATTCTAATATAATTAAGGAGCATCCTAGCTATATAATAAGTGCATGAACCTTCAAATAATAGGAACACGTAATGTAGTAATCAACCTCCACATGCATATAAGCTCTCAATATTTTTCTTAATCACTATGCTCGCATATTCTTGCAAACCATCTACAGATGGAGTCTCTTGCGTGAGACCAGCCTGAAAAACAAAGGAAGTGGATAGTACAGATCAATACATTGCAAGAAATCAAATAAAACAAAATAAAACACTCATTATCCAATAGAATAGGCTTATCATAAATTCCATACTGCAGTAAACCTGAAAAATTTGGTGTAGCAAGGTTCCATTTAAGGCTACTGCTGCGTGTTCATTGGATCTGAGCCTCTCATCTAGCACGGTTCGCCTTGGGCAACCAAAACTTCCTGCAACCTGAAAGGTAGGACAGTTATTCAGGACCAAAAAACAGCAAAATTAAATTACATGCATAGAAGATTGGTATTCGTAATAAGAAACCCTAATAGATAAAGGAAAAGATACCCTAGTTCCAGCAATAAGGGTGTCAGGGTGAACAATTAAGAAATTATTTTGATGGTCCACGTCACACTTGCCATCCCCATCAAATTCTCCAATAACATTGATTGAATCTCCTGGTGAAAGAGTGCTGTAAGACCTGGTAACAATATTCAGGGAAGTACGTTTCAACCAACTGCGAAATGAATAGATGATATTTGGCTTCCCCATACTCTAAGAGAATAGAAACAACAAGAAAATGTGTAGTACACTATTATCCCACAGTTGGAAACTAAAAATGGTAAGAGCACACAAGGTGTAGAAAATTCATCAATCGTTGAACAGAGGAGCAAAGATAGCTTGCAATCTGAAAAGCAAAGATTTCCCTAAATTTCATCAAGAAAAATTACCATTCATCCCAGAGATACAAAGCACATTCTACTCCAGAGTTCTCGTCTAGCAGGCGAAGAACCTGAGAGAATATCAGTCAGCAAAATGAGCCTGTACTATATAGAAACCCCAAAATACATAACAAACCTTATAAGGACAATGAGCCCTGGTTGATCCCGCCAAACCAAGTTTTTCGGATACCTGTAAAATCTGGACAATGAGCAACTTTCACATGAAAACCACATTGCTTCCCTTAATAACGATAAATACTTTACCTCCAATACAAGGAAATAGCTATCTGGACTTATCGAAGAATGCTTTTTTGGTAGAGCCATCAGCCCTTCATTTACAGGGTAGTCAACGACAGAACAGATGCTATCATTTTCAACTCGAACTTGGGGTATCACAGTCCCCACATCATCAGCTGTTTTATCATCAACTGAGATGACATCCTCCACTTGATCTAACAGTTCAAGCAAGGCCTACAGAAAGGGCAATATGTAAGAGAAATAATGAATGTAATCTTGACCAACCATAGTTGACAATATGTATCAAAAAATTATGCTTTTTGTAAGCATCTACAGACTGCATCAAGTTTGAAATCAAACGATGTCGGTAAGCATCTAAAGACTGCATCAAGTTTCGAGTCATACCTTTTTATGTTGTCCAGCCCCCGTTAATCCACAAGCTACACTGCATGTTACAGTACAAGAAAGCTGAACATAAACAGAGCAAAGTTAGGATATACATAAAATGTGATCATTAATCTAGTTATTAGGAATGGAATATACCTTGTTGTGAGGACATGAAAGTGACGGTGGGGTCTGGAAAGGACTGTTTCCACTATTAGAAGTGTTTACAATTTCAAACTCCCCATCTGGGGAAGGTTTTACCCTTTCCATGACTCTATTTGCTGCAAAATCTGGTCTTTTGGAATTTTTTTTTGAGGGTGAAGATAACCACTGCTCGACCTTGGAAGTTATACCTGATGTAGGACATTGTGTCTGCACTAGCTGCTGTCAGTTTCTATGTGAAAAATGGAAATAAAACAGCTATGGAATCAACAATTGATAGAAAAATGAAAAAAAACCTGCCTTGTCGAGAGAGCAAGGACGAATGGTAGAAGCTTTCATCCCTAGTGAATTTTCTGTCAACTCCATCATCTTAGGAATTTGCTTGGCCGCTGCCCGAAGTCTTTCATTTACAGGAGAGAATTTCCAAGTTATCGGTTCGACACCATCATCTTGACTTGGCTTTATCAGCTATCAAGATAAAAGAAACATGTAAGCATTACACGACCACGGGACTCACTCAACCATGTAGGTAAATATTATAGGGTAAGTAGAATCTTGCAATTACATTAGCCAGCAATCAAGGAGGAAAAGATCACAATTCCAAACTGAAAAAACAGAATATAAAGGAATACAAGAAACAAAGCTACCATTCCAGGAGAGTATTTGAAGCGCTTAAAGGTCTTGGAGATCTCAGGAGATGCCTCTGTGATTCGCTGCTGGTCCATATCTTTGGACTCATCAGGTGTCTCATCCAAGGTGGCTAGAGGGTTTTGAGGCGTTAAAACTGCAGTGTCAGAGGCAAGACCATTCACATTCTGTTGATCAAGTGGGTCAGCAGTGGTGGTATGAGAGTTTGAAGTTGATTGGGAGTTCTGAATATGTCGAAGGAACAACTGCTGGATGCCCAAGTTGGGAGGTTGTGACGAATTTGCTGAAGACTGTTTGTTTAGTTTCGAAGCTGAAGACTTTGGCTTCTTTCTTGGTGGCATTTCCAATGGCCAACCCTGAAATTCTGATGGAACTGTTAAGACTTTAACTTGCCTAACACAACAAACTTCATATAATCTTCATCTAACGTCTTACGGATTCTTATATATCTTAATCTGAAACTCCAATCAACGAGGCGTAGAAGTAAATACCTTTACTCACGATCACGCTCAGCGAATCAAACAACAAATCCTGAAAGTGGTTGACGAAGCATCCCCGGTAATTCAGAAAGTCCAGTAAATTCTAGACTTAGTGGAGCTTCCACAAACTTAGACGCAGCAGAGAAGCTTCCCAGACCAAGTTGAGAATTCAGAACCCCAGAATCTATAATGAATACTGAGAAGTCAAAAACGATGGCGACGGGGCAAGCGACGGCGAGCGAAGCAGTGAGCGAGAGAGTCGGGAAGTGAAGAAGGAGGTTCGGTACCACTCAAAATCAAACCCCGCGGCTTTATTCAGTGTTAACCGTAAATCATCCGATTCAACCAGCTGACTCGGATCGGATTCCAGTTAATGAACTTAACCCGGTATAAACCATACAAATCCATTAAAACCGGTGGCCCTTTAAGTTAATTTTGGAAATAGTACTGGGGGTGTTATCCGTTAAATTAGATTTCTATGGGGAGAAATTAGAAAACAGGTAAATTTCCGAGGATGGAGGAGCCAAATATATAGAAAAGTCAGAAACTGAGATACAGTTTTTTGCTCTATTTTGCATATGTAGGGTTTTAGAAAAATCTGGACTTCACTGTTTTGGGCTCCGACGAACAAAACTTCCAACCTCCAGCAGCCATGGTGGAGCACCCAACCTATTTCGTTTACTGACGCTTACTTTATTTCGCCGGTGGCTTTGTGGGTGGGTTTACGGAACTGATTTTGTTGATTTAATTTGCCGTTTCTGAGTGTCTCCTCTCCAAAATCGACCCGTCGTTCTCTGTCCATCGATTTTCAGGTGCGTCATATCTTCTCCAGATACTGGGTAGTTCATGGGACTAGCCAATTTTAGATATCTTCTCCTGTAAAAGAAGTGAATTTGTTATGATCACATGGTGGGATTTGTTCTTCAAATGATTTATATCATGATTGTTTGAGTTCTGAATTCGATAATCTCCTCAATCCTTTGCATTTCCTTAGCTTACCAGCTGTCAATTTGAAATCATGTTATCAAATTAGTTTCTTGGCACTAACTATCAGCTGTTCTGTATCTTTTCTCCATTAGATGTTGTAACCTTTTATGTTTTATGTCTTTGGATTGTGTTGAGAGATGTTAAGGTGTTTTCCTTCTATAACTTATTCCAAATAGTTTCGTTTTGTGAGAAATGATAACTATGTTCATATGTCTTTGGATTGTGTTGCGAGAAAAGCTAGTTTCCTATGATTCAACAGTTTAAAGAATTTCTATAGGAGTACGCTTCTTTCTAGTTACTTCATTCAACTGAGGTGTTTTCTGTAGGTTGGTGCTGGTATAATGTTGAGGCAAGTGGTTGCCAAGTATTCAATAGGTAAAGCTGTGATTTATGGAAGTAACAGGGAAAAGCTTAGACCTTTCCTCTCCCAAACCAGTTGTGGGTTTCACAACGGACGGGTACTTCACCATCCTTTCCACTTTTGATAACTTGAGCTACTAGCTTGATTTTTGTTAGAGTTAGTAGATGAAGTGAATTTGTCGGAATCAATCAGGTGTGTACAATCTTGTCCAATTTCTTGTGACCCCCCTTTTTGATTGAAATCTCAATACTAGATCTGTTTGGAAACGATTTTATATGTGGTTTATCGGACGTTTGACCTTTTTCTTTAGCTTGAATGATGTTTGCTATATAAATTTTTGATGGATTTGTATGAAAAAGTCCCAAGCTAGTTGCAAGCTGAACTATAATGTTCATAAATGTAATTTTACTGGATTGTTCGACCTCTCTGTACCTTGTTGGTCTTTGATAATGCCATTACTTGTAGTCTGACCATTTAGCTGTGTCAACATCTACATTGATTTTGATGGGGTTTATTGAGTCTAAGATACAGTGAGTAAGTTTGGGCTTTGTTGAAGCAGTTTACTAAAATTTGATCTTGTTATCATTGTCTCTCATGGAATTAATTTACTGTTTATGGGTCTATTTGTATCTGTTTCTGATTTTACTCTTGGGGTATGCCATTCTCGACAGACAGTTTTTGCACCAAGAAGCTTCTTCGGTGTAGAAGATTATGTGGACGATGACACAAGCCGACCATACACATACCAGAAAGAGAAGAAGTCGAAGAATCCAGACAAACATGTGTCGTTCAAGCAACGCACAGTCGCATACATGGAGCCTTTCACCCTGGATGTCTTCATCTCAAAGCGGTTTGTCTCGGCGTCTCTCACGCACCGTGTAACATGTAGGCAAGTTGCTGTTGCGGGAACAAACTCGAAAGACGTGAAAGCTGTTCTGAGATCAAGATGTGATATCCCGGCATGTATGTCCATAGGGAGGATCTTGTCGGAACGTGCAAAAGAAGCTGATGTTTACACGGCTTCCTATACGCCGAGGGACCAAGACAAGTTTGAAGGGAAAATCAGAGCGGTTGTCCAGTCCCTTATCGATAACGGCATTGATGTGAAAATTTACCTCGACTAGATGTAACAAATGTTTTGTGCCCTTGCTAAAATTATGACAAAGTGTGTTTGTGAAACTGAAATCCTAATTAGCAAGTTATCGCTCACCATTCATGCATAAAGAGATCGAGAAAATGTCACTCGTAGTTGGGTTTCTAAGTTGGCGGTGAAAAGAAAAAGGCCGACCCTAAGTTCTCTTAACATATATATATATATTCAAAATTCAAAGTTGGGAGAAACCTGACTTAAAATCCGATTTAATTGCAGCAAGCCTAGGGATCGAGATCTCCTCTGCCAGTGGTCTGATAATCACTAATAAACAAGATACGTCTGATTGATTGAATTTTTAATTAAATAAAAAAGCTTAGAATATGGAAAGGATGATAAAATCTGAAACGGCTGTGTGGTGGTTTTAGGATGCTTATGACGCCGGTCCAAGGATAGACTCGGTGAAGATGAGTTTAGGCTACTCTAGTCCTCTCACCATCACTGCCATCGTCGACCTGGAATTCACTCCTGTTGAAGTCCTGGGAGCGCTTTCATACATCCCTTGGGGTGTGAGATCTTCCTCTTCTTCTTCTTTAATTTATCTCTTTCTTCTACGCCTATTATATAGGCTACAAATCAAAACTAACTAGGGCTTGATTAGTATATGGTTTTTATGAATCTATTTACAATTCATATAATCACAAATAGTGTTTAGAAGATTCATTCATTCATCTGCATGCATGCGTTCAAAATCTTATCATCTTCTTGGCTTGGCCTTAAACTCGTTTCCCTACAATTCATATACAACGTTGTTTGATTATTATTTTTATTTTTGTTGTCAAAGGTGCAGTGTAAATAACTTGGAATAAACATATGATCAAACACAAACACAAAATGAGAATAGAAGTGGAGGAGGAACGAACGAACGAACATTCGCGGAAAACAAGAGAGACTTTTTTTAAAGGTTTGAATTTTTATTTTTTTATATATATAAAAAAAGTGAGACAAAACAAAAGAAAAACGTTTACTTAAAAATAAAATAAAATAAATAAACCGCGTTTTTATCGAAGAAACAACTCAACAAATATTCTGTTTCAAGTCGTAAACTAATTTCCTGTAAATTTTATCTCCTTTGATTTTTTTAAAAATAAAAAAAAGGAAAATTAGAAAGCAAACCTTTGATTTTCCAATTCTTTGTTCTTAATTCTTACGCGTATATATCTGCAATATATAGAGAGGAGGTAGAGAGAGATATCAGAATCCCCCTGTGATTCATCTACATTGTGCAAATTTTGTGAATTTTCTAGGGCTAGACCTTCTGACTTAGAGAAACTTGGGGGTTTTTTTTAGGGTTTGAAAATCTAGAAAGAGAGGAGAGAATGGGGAATTGTTTATCAGGAGATGTGAAAGGAGGGAAACAAGCCATTGGAGGGGTCCAGCAGAGACCCACCTCAGCAACAACAGCCATCGCCAACAATGCTGCTCTCAACGATGCCGTCGATTTCTTCTTCAGATCTCGTGGTCAATATCCTCTCTTTTCCCAAATCGAGGTACCAACCAAAGCTTGCATCTTTTTTTTTTTTTTTTCTTTCTTTCTTGTGGACTCTCTTCTCTCTCTGTTGGTTTTTATACTATACTACTATCTTCCTTCACACTTCGATTTGTCAACCAAGTTAGTATCCAATTGTAAAATAGAATATTGCCAAAAACTCGAAAAAGACTGTTGCTTTAGCTAGGGATCCTCCTCCTTCTTCATTTTTTTAATCCATCATATTGGATAAGATATTCCACACACACATGTTTTCTACTTTTCGTATGGAGAATAACCATTGACTTAGTCTTCCTCAGTCTTCCTCAGTCTTTGTCCCATGTTTTCTCTCTCTCTCTCTCTCTCTCTCCCTTGCGTGGGGTTTTAGTTTATTGAATCTTCTTTTGTGGGGTAAAGTTTCTTGTTTTTGTTCTGAGAAAGCACCTATACAATGCATGTGCATTGAACTTTTGTGTTTTAACATTGTGTTTTGCAGTTAACTTTGTCCGCTTCAAATTTGCTTGACTGTGACATCACATCTAAGGTATGACCATACCATTTATTGATCAATCTATAAACTTCATATAGTACCCACCATTAACAAGTTGATGACTTCTTTTTTTTTTTGTAGAGTGATCCCATGGCTGTCATGTATCTGAGGAAAAAGGATGGGAAGCTTGAGGAAATTGGCCGTACTGAAGTCATACTTAATAGTTTGAATCCGAGTTGGATTGAGAAGATTACAGTCTCTTTTCAGTTTGAAGTTGTTCAGACATTAGTGTACGCCACCTTCAACTATTCTTTTCTGATGTGTTGCACATGTTTAACTACTAGAATACTGTCAACTTATATCACTTTTCTTTTTTTTTCAGTTTTCACGTGTATGATGTTGATACCAGATATCACAATGTGCCAGTGAAGGTAATATTTTCACTGATAATACAATCCGGTGGATAAGAAGTTTGCATTTTGATTATAAATGTTACACCTCAATAATGGTTTTAATATTCCTTTTTCAGACGTTAAAGCTGAAGGACCAGGATTTCTTGGGAGAGGCCACCTGTGTTCTGTCCGAGGTAAAATTTATTCGATGATAAGATACTGCTACTTGATGGCTTTATTTGGCCATTTGTTTCTGTTACTATTCTTTGTGTACAACATATCTTATAATTTCCATTTCCATTCCTCTTCCAATCACCAGATTATGACAAGACCTAACCGGACTGTGACATTGAGTCTTACTGGCAACGTTAGAGCTGGTGTGAATAGAAATTTGGGAACGCTCTCTGTCTTAGCTGAAGAAACAGTTGCTTCTAAAACTGTCGCTGAGATTAATTTTCGCTGTGTCAATTTGGATAACAAGGACTTGTTCTCTAAGAGTGTAAGTACAAACTTATGCATTCTTGTCCTCTTAGGTCACAATATTAAGATTTTTTGCAGAAACTTGAACATCTTGTTTTCTCTTTCTAGGATCCTTTCTTAAGAATTTCAAGAATTGTTGAGAGTACTGCTGCAGTCCCGATTTGTCGGACTGAGGTAGTGGACAACAACCTCAACCCCATGTGGAGGCCTGTGTGCTTGACTATGCAGCAATTTGGAACCAAAGTAAGCTAGTTATTTTACAGTAATTCAATGTATTTGAATTAATCATTATGTTAAACTGTTTATTTTGTCTATGCAGGACACCCCATTGGTTATCGAGTGCTTTGATTTCAATACCAGTGGGAATCATGAGCTTATTGGGTAACATGTTAACCTTTAACCTTCTACTAGGTCTCACCATATACTGATTTGTGTTACTAACAATTGTACTGAACTTCGCAGAAGGACAGAGAAATCTGTAGCGGAATTAGAGAGACTTTGTCTCCAGAAAGAGGCTGTGAACTTTGTGTATCCATCTCTTAGTCACGGTCGCAAAAAGGTGCCAACTAGTACCACTTGATTAAAATCTTATAACAGTTATTTGCATCTGTTTTTGTTAAGATTTTTTATTGGAATTTTGTAGATTCTGAAAGGCCAGCTCATCGTGGACCGTTTTGTGGAGAAAGTCCAGTACAGTTTTCTTGATTACATATCCAGTGGCTTCGAACTTAATTTCATGGTTGCAGTTGATTTCACTGGTAAATTACCTTCTTCTACTCATATAAACTTATATTCTTAGAAACCTTGAGTTTTAATCTTGATGGTCTGTCGTCCAGCTTCAAATGGTGATCCCCGAACTCCAAATTCTTTGCATTACATTGATCCATCAGGCAGATCAAACTCATATCAGCAGGTACCATTGTTACACATTCAATCTTTTTGTATGGAATCAGTTTTTTGTTTTTGTGATTTCTCTCAGTGTGAGGGTTCCCTTGACCTTCATCTTATATATTAACATAATTTGCTCTCTATATATTTCTCAGGCTATTATGGAAGTAGGAGAGGTCATCCAGTTTTATGACTCTGATAAGCGATTTCCTGCCTGGGGTTTTGGAGGAAGAACATCGGATGGTTCTGTGTCTCATGCCTTTAACTTGAATGGAGCATCATACGGCGATGAGGTAACTTACAAGACTAGAAAACTGTTTTGCTTTTTTTTTATTATTGGAACTAGTATATTGTGTGCATACTGGTGTATATTATTACAAATAGATTATACTGAACTTTTGTCTATTTTCTTATTTCAGAACCATGAACATTGCATTCTAGTATTTGCATGTTAAGTTCCACATAGCTTCATATTCTCTTTTCCTTTTCAGGTTGTTGGAGTTGAAGGAATCATGACAGCTTATGCGAGTGCTCTTCGCAATGTTGCTCTAGCGGGACCGACTCTTTTCAGCCATGTGGTTGACAGGGCTGCTCATACTGCTTCACAGTCACTCTCACAAAACAGTCCAAAGTACTATGTTCTGCTCATCATTACGGTAAGAAACTGAGAACTCAGATGCGTGCAATTCAGATCAAATGAGCATCTGTTAATATTGAATGTCAAAATGTTTGGATGTGTGAACAGGATGGAGTCCTTACAGACATGGCGGGTACAGTAGACGCATTGGTGAGAGCTTCTGATCTCCCGTTGTCAGTTCTTATAGTCGGTGTGGGAAACACAGACTTCAGACAAATGGAGGTAAAAGTTTTGTTTTTGTCTAGTAAATAAGTTATATATCTTATCTCGTATCGTCTCTGTCAAAAGCTTCAAGTTCTTGTCTAGTGTGACTTGACCTTGTAAATTATTTCAGATACTTGATGCTGATAATGGTCGCCGGTTAGAGAGTTCTACCGGTAGGATAGCTACACGGGACATCGTTCAATTCGTGCCTATGAAAGACATCCATAGTGAGTTTTAAATTTCTTCATTTACAAAAATTTCTATACATTTCAAAGGCATTGTTTGTGTTAAGTGTTTAGATGCGTTTTGGATGTGATAGTAAAAAATTTGAAATTTGGTTGCAGGTGGACAAGTGTCAGTGGTGCAGGCACTTCTAGAGGAACTTCCCGGTCAATTTCTGAGCTATGTCCGTACCAGAAATATCAATCCGGTCGGCGCTCCTGCGATTTGAGTTTACCGCATAGTCTATTTTCATTTTTTTTGCTTTGCATAGTTCATCATGTTCTTAATTTACTTAGGTTGGAAAAACAAATTAAGGAAACACATATAAAATTGCTAAAGCATGTATATAATTATTCATTTATAGCATTTATGTATCACAATAGTATCATTTCTCTTGTATATATGAATATTATATAACTTGTTGACAAAGATCAAAAAGAATATGATATAACTTGTTGACAAAGATAAAAAGAGTATGATATAATCACGCATCAAAATGTAAAATTGACTGGATACGATACGATGACAAGAGAAGAAATCGTAAATTCCTGATATACACGTTGTTGAGGTTTTCATAAACCATGGGAAAACAAAATAAGACATCTGTCAAAATTAGCTGAAGAATTTTACTTTTAACAAAATATTGGAGATGCGGGGGATCGAACCCCGTGCCTCTCGCATGCAAAGCGAGCGCTCTACCATTTGAGCTACATCCCCATGTTGTTGTATTCGAAGACAATAACAATCTTTATATTCTTTAAGCATTAGTACATAAACTAAACAATTGAATTTCCTCAAACATGCTCTAGAAGCCTTGATATCTAAATGAACAGAGAATAGGCCTGTGAGATTTAGCTAAGATGTGTATCATCTAAATGCTAATTAGAATATGAGATTTGAGCTTTTTGATCTAAGTTAATAATGAGACGATTTCGTCAGCTTATCAGCAAAATGAGTTTGGTCGATAAGCTTGTCCGAAGTAATACTAAACATGAAAGGCTGGTTTTTAAGTCTAAACTATCATATCATTCAACACTTAAAGCTTTTTAAACTGAATCTGATTCGCCAAAAATACAAACTTGAGGGTCTATTTTACAAGTTCTTCCAGAAAGAAAGAGGGAATCCAAACAACAGAGACTGAACTAAGAAAGTGACAAAAGAAGAAGAAAGAAAAAAAAACTCAGAACTCCTGAGAAGCAGATCCAATATCTCCTTTGTTCTTCCCAACCTTTGAAGGCAAAAGGTTCTGATGAATATTTGGCAAAACTCCACCATTCGCAATAGTCACGCTTCCCAAAAGCTTACTTAGCTCCTCATCGTTCCTCACCGCAAGCTGAATGTGTCTTGGTACAATACGTGTCTTCTTGTTATCCCTTGCTGCGTTCCCAGCTAGCTCCAACACCTACAACAAATCAACCAAAACAAATATCGAATCAGTACAAGAACCAATTCAGATGTGACCAGATTGGCAATTGCGAGAGACGGGGCTAAATGAAATACCTCAGCGGCGAGGTATTCGAGTACAGCGGAGAGATATACCGGAGCTCCGGCACCGACACGCTCGGCGTATTTCCCGGATTTGAGGAACCTGGCGATTCTTCCGACTGGGAATTGGAGACCGGCCTTAGATGAACGAGAGACGGATTTGGTGGCTTTTGGCTTGCCTCTCCCACCCTTGGTTGTTCCGCTTCCCGCGCCGGTGCTCATCGTCGTCTTCGAAATAAGAACGAATTTGAAGTGATTTTGTAGAAATCGAAAACTGGAAATGGAGAAGAAGTTGAGTGGACTTTAGGGTTTTGTTCTTCTTTATTTATAGGCTTGAAAGGTTTACTCTCATTGGTTGATCATGAAATCACGCGGATTGCCAGCATGGCACATCGGAAGCCTTTAAATTGTGTGAGTTTTGGTCCGTACATCTGTTTCTAAGAAAGCGATTTTAATTAAAACTCCCTCAACTATTAACCATTCACCATTTAAGTACCTTTATTATTTATTCTATATATTTAGACCCTGAATCGGGAAACCCATTTGATTACTAAGTTTAGGTAAATAGTATACACAGCGGTAATCAATTCGCTCGCTGTTAATTCTTAAATTTACCACCGTACTTCTCTTTTACACAAACACATTGTACGTTGGAATCGGAATTTTTACCCAAGATCAGATTCTCAAAGCAAAGGCGCTTCGTGTCTTGCACATCTTCTCATCGGATCAACAGACAAGTGCACTCATGAAACATCTTCTTCCTCTCGAGCTGGTTCTCCATTTCTAAAGGATTTGTTATGACAGACAGAATATACTTTTGTTTATTACTTGCATGATGTAACCAACCAAACTCTATTCATTATTCAATAGGATTTATATCTTTTATATAATATATGATATGGCCGACCAGAAAAGAAAAATCTAGATACACCATCTAGGCATCTAATATAAAAAAATAGTATTAGTTGAATCATAATATCTCCACTCCCGAAGAACGTATTATGCAACAGTTGTTCACATGGGAGAGACCAATGAGCCATTGCCAAATTAAAGATTGAAGACCATTAAAGTACAGAGTAACCGAAAAAAAAAAGAATAGAAAAGAAAAGAATAGGAAGGAGAAGGAGCAGAGAAGATGGAATCTGGAAGTATCAAAACCCCTCTGGTGGAAAAAGAAGAAGAAGAAGAAGAAGAAGAAAGAAACTCATCTTCCATCACTTCTGGTCTTCTTCTCAGTACCTCCGTCGCTGTCACTGGATCCTTCGTTTATGGCTGTGCTGTGGGTTTTCATTCTTTCTTTCTTTCTTTATTTTAAGTTTCCAGCTTATGTTCATTCATATTACTGTGTTTCTTATGGATCTCTCGATTAACCTATCTCAAGATCGGATTTTATGATTGAGGCCTAATTTTGTGTTTGACTCATAATTGGAAGATGTCATATTCGTCGCCTGCTCAATCCAGTATCATGGAAGAACTGGGACTTTCCATTGTAGATGTAAGCCCAACTTATTTGTCTTGTAGTAATTTATTACATGTCAATATTGTTTATTACTAATTGTGTTGTGTGTTTTTTTTTTTTTTTTGTCGACTTTGTGTTGTGTGTTTGGTGAACTTGAAGTATTCGTTTTTCACTTCGGTAATGACAATGGGAGGAATGATTACGGCCGCGTTTAGCGGAAAAATCGCTGCCCTTATTGGTCGTCGTCAGGTCAAAACTAAATCTCCCTTTCGTATTTTACTGTTGTACTACTTTATACTACTTTAGTAGTAAGTATGACGTAATATGCACGTTTGAATTGTTCATCTCTCTTTCATCTCAGACAATGTTGATCTCCGATGTTTTCTGCATCTTTGGTTGGCTCGCTGTAGCGTTTGCACAGGTTTTTTCTTCTCCAGAAAAAAAATACGATTGTCATGTTCACTATTATATGGACAGATTCTCTAAAGTTTTTATTTTTAACATTTGAGTTGTGTGTGTGATTATTTTCAAGGATAAAATGCTGCTTAATATTGGACGAGGTTTCTTGGGATTTGGTGTTGGTCTCATTAGTTATGTGGTAATTAACTTTTAATTATCCTCCTTTTTTTAACGACAAAAGTCTTTATTTATTTACTTATTTATACGAGCGTTGTTGGTTAATCTCGTTTTCTACACCATCTTGTTGTTTCGATTCATCAAAAATATACAGGTGCCTGTGTATATAGCAGAAATTACACCTAAAAAATTTCGTGGAGGATTCTCTTTTTCCAATCAAGTAAGGAAAAAAAAAACAAATCTCATCAAATTATGCAGCTTATAATTTCAAAAATCTCGATATTTTTAATTATAATTTTACTATCTTGGGTTTCACTTGTAGTTGCTACAAAGTTTTGGGATTTCACTCATGTTCCTCATCGGGAACTTTTTCCATTGGCGAACATTAGCTCTTTTAAGTAAACTATATATCTTAAATCATAACAATGTTTATATTTTAACACACATTACTAAACTTACTTATGATTCTTTTTACTCTTTGAGTAGGTGCAATCCCATGTGGTATCCAAATGATATGTTTATTTTTTATTCCTGAATCACCTAGATGGCTGGTAACTTCCAACCCCTTACCGTTTCTTTTAATTCCAATGTATTTATTGTTGAATACTGTATTTAAGTACGGATAAATAATGTTCATCTTAGGCGATGTATGGTCGAGATCGAGAGCTTGAATTTACGTTGAAGAGACTAAGGGGAGATAATAGTGATCTTCGCGAAGAAGCAGCTGAAATCAGAGTAATTGTTATTTTTTACGTACTATGCTTTGCTACATATACATATTTTGGTTTAAGTTCTAATTTTTTTTATGTGAAACAGGAAACAGTGGAAACCTTTAGAAGAGAATCTCAAAGTGGAGTAAGAGATTTGTTCAATATGAAAAACGCACATCCGTTGATTGTAAGTCTCATCTAATACCAATCATTTATTTATACAAATAATTTAGAAGAGACCGAGATATATTACCTAATTTTTGTGACCTATTGATGATCAAACTTATATAATAAAAATACAAATATGCATGTCACTATCCTTATGCCATAGAGTAAATTAAATCAACTTGAATGTTTGGGTTTATAATTTTTTGTTTGGAAATGGTTTAGATTGGAGTGGGACTAATGCTATTGCAACAATTTTGCGGGAGTTCCGCGATAAGTGCTTATGCTGCTCGTATTTTTGTCACAGCCGGTAAACCATAATTAACATTTTTTCCAGAGGGCACGTCACACACTTTGGTTTACTACTACTATTGTATCAAACAATCAATACCATCTCATGATTTTTAATCATATATACTATTTTTGTCTTGCGTTATTATTAGGTTTTCCAAGCAACATAGGAACATCCATCCTTGCCATTATTTTGGTAAAACAGAACATTGTTTAATGGTTTTATGTATTTTTAATTTTTGATTATATATTTCAACCTATTTAATTAAAATACAACTTATTCTTCTTCTTGTTTTGTAGGTACCGCAATCTTTAATGGTCATGTTCGCCGTCGACCGATGTGGACGCCGACCACTTCTGATTGTAATAGTTTCATTATGTTCGATACAGTTCCATTATTGTTTTCTTAATTTAGATTAAAAAAAATTATTTTTTGTGATTTTTGATATATATTTATATTTGTGTGTGTGTGTGTGTGCAGAGCTCATCTATCGGACTGTGCATATCTTCATTCTTTATTGGCCTTTCTTACTATCTTCAGGTTTAGTCTTCTTAACCATTTAGATCTTTCTACCTTCTATGGATTTTTAGTTTTCTACAGACTAAAATTAGTGTCATGTTTTCAACCACCTCGCAGAAGCACGGTGATTTTCAGGAGTTTTGTTCTCCTATTTTAATGGTCGGTTTAGTGGTACGTAAATGACAATAGGCCAACCGGTTTAAATTTAATTGATTTGGTATTTTAATTATCTACTACTACTTGGTTTGAAACCACAAGAATGATTAACAAAAGTCTTATATATATGTATGTAACAGGGTTATGTGTTATCCTTTGGGATTGGTCTAGGTGGACTACCATGGGTTATAATGTCTGAGGTATCAATTTATTTACTTTTTTTTTAAACTAAAAAAAAAAATTTACTTTTATAGTATGAAAATTACATAATTGATTCGTTAATATGATTGGCAGGTGTTTCCGATGAACGTGAAAGTCACCGCCGGTAGCCTCGTAACAGTGTCAAACTGGTTTTTCAGCTGGATTGTCATTTTTAGTTTCAATTTCATGATGCAATGGAGTGCTTTCGGTAAAATCCTACCCCATCAATTTGACGTTAATTTTTTTTTATTATTCTTCAAAAAAATACTACAGAACCTAACAGAAATAATTATAATAATATACTTTCAGGAACATATTTTATATTTTCTGGAGTTTCTCTAGTATCAGTGGTATTTGTATGGACATTGGTGCCTGAGACCAAAGGCCGAACACTTGAAGAGATTCAAACATCACTAGGCCAACAACTTTCTTAATTCTAAGGCTTCAATGTTTGTTTGATCCTTGTTTCGCTATGGCTGCGACGTGAGACTTCATAACCTCTCATCTTTCTTTTTCTTTTTTCTTTCAATCTATTTTCCGGTCATTTTGGATTTTCCAGTTTTACGAGCCAGTTCAAATTATATATTCTTGCTTTGGTAATTGTACAATATTTTTTTTTTCTTTCTTAAAATACAAGTTGGAATATACGTGATTCTGTGTGTAAATAACCGTTATTAATTTTGCCTAATTTTGTGCATGCATTATTTTATCAACTAATCGAAAAATCATGGAAGAAGTGGGGAGTGGGGACTTTATGACACTTGGATGTAACTCACATCAATTGCCACTTTTTATATTTAGAGAAACAAAAAAAAATCAAACCGGTTAAAAAAACCAAACCAGCATTCCCGGTTTGAATGGTCTATTTTCTATCTTGGTGACTATTCGTTTTCTAGTAACTTAGGTAAATGATACGCGTTTAGGAAAAATCTCTGCACTCGTTGACAGGTCTAATATTTAAAACTGTGATTAGTGAGCTCTATCTACAAATCTTAATTAGATTAACACATTCATTAGGAAACGTTAATAAAGGAAGGTAAATAGACCGTCGTCAACCTTAACTGTAGATTAACGTTAGGTTTGCAAAATTTATGATTTATGTAAATATATCATATTTGACTAGGACTAGGAGTTAACGAGAAAGACTATGGCTAGTAAAACTAGTAGGGTAACTTAGTAATAACTAGAAGAAGTACGAGGACCGTGCTGTAAAATTAAATAACACTGAGGAGTAAACTGCTAAGTATAAATTGCAGTAAGCTACTACTCCTGGCGGCCCGTGTTATGTCGGTTTAGAGTCACTTTTAACTCACCGGAGACTTCTCGGAGAAGAGAATCCCCAGAGATTAAAATGGTGATTCCGGCGAATTCTAGGTATTCTTCTTCTTCTCATTTCTTGTATACTAATTTGTCTCTCTCTATCATTTGACTTTTGATTTTTCTTGGTTTACTTTATTGTTTATCCAAATGATAATGATTGTTAAATAGTTTCTATATAAATAAAGAAAGAGTGATTTTAATAACAATCAATCTTTCTAATTACCGTCTCCTTTAGGTTTGGGTTTCGTGCTGAACTCAGCACCAAGGACTTTCAAGCTTTCTGCATCTCTCTCGCTAAGTACTTAACCGCTGCTACTCATCTTTCGTTTACCCTAAATTCTGCATTTCTGGGTTTCCAATTTCACTGAGAATTTATCTTCTTGGGGGGTGAAATGCAGTGAAATCGATGCAGCTATTGGGAAAGATGAAGTTCCAGGGAATGTTCAAGACCTGGCTTTAGTCCTCCTCAACAATGTTTGTGTTTTCTTTGAATATTCCCAAGGTGCTTCTCTTCCTTTTGGGTTTTGTATGCTACTCGCTCATATTGCTGTTTTTCTTGTGTTATGTGGTGCAGGTTTTCCACCGTATGAATGATGATTATCAAACGAGGGCTGTGATAATGTTGCTGATGATCTCAGCCAAGGTAATACAGAGTTTTAAGAGTATAGTAACATTAGCTAAAGTCATTGAGGCAGAATTTCATACAAGTTTTATTTATTTATTTGGATATTGGTTACTTAGTTGAGGTGTATATGGAATAATACTGTGTCTATGTTTTTCTATCAGAGTGCTTGTCAGCTTGGGTGGTTCCCGCAGAAAGAGACTCAACAACTGTTGGCTATCATAGACTTGGTATGTTTCCTTCCAGCCGAATTTCTGAATCAGGATTCTGTGTTACTAATGATGTTTTTCTTCTTGTTCAGCTGTCTAATAGTTTCAGCAGTCCTGAAAATGTCACTCCTTGTGTAGATAGTCCTGTCACTCTAATTTCGCAGGTCATAGAGAGGTAGACTTCGATTTTCTTATGATATTTTTAGCTTATGAGGATTGAGTATTTGACGGCTCCTCATGTGTGTTCATTCAGTTATTTCAAATTACTAAGCGTACCAGTCTGTTATTGTAAAGAAGACTTGGTCACTAAAATCAAAATCTTTTTTTTTTTCTTTTCTGGGCTCTGCTTCTTTCTGTCTGTAGGTTCTATCCATGTGTGAAGCTGGGGCATATTCTTGTTTCTTTTGAGCCCAAGGTGACTTTATTTTTTTATTTAGTTTCTAGCACCTTTTTTTTTATGTGTGCTTTAGTTAGATTTGTTTCTTGTGGCAGCCAGAATCAAAGATATTGATGAAGGACTTCTATATTTCAAAGAAGATCCCCTATTCTGGTAAACAGAAGGTGGTATGTATTGCAATTTGAGTTATGAGTGCATTTAATTACTGTGCTAGCCTTGGTACCAGATTTTGCGTGGCATGTAAATATGCTTGATGCTCATATAATATTATGCATGTGTGGTTTCTCCTGCTGCAATTAGGTAAGAAGATGCATGAATGTACTTTCAAAGCTTACCGTTGAGCTTTGCTCGTCGCGTCACTTCAGCATTTTATAGTTTTAAATCTTTGTTTATGTACTGCTAATTATGCTCAAAGGTTTATAACGGAATCTTGCTTGCTCTGTAGGGATTATTTGTTGTCCGCACAGAGGACATAAGCAAGTCTAATTGTATTGTGCATCCGCAAAAAGTCAGGTGTGGTTGGATTGCTTTCCTTTTTCTGCTGGATGTTTGTGAGCAGTTTATGTATTTTAACCATGTTGGTCTATATATTACAGCTTTTTGTTGAATGGAAAGGGCGTTGACAAGAGAGTTAACATGTCAATGGTTTGTGCTTTTCGGTTGTTTCTCGAATATTATTTGGAAGTACTTACTATGATGCAAGTAATTGGTTATTGTAACTTCTTTTCAGGATTCAGGGCCGCAGCTTCCAACGGATGTTACTCCCCTACTCAACGTTGGGGCGAATCTTCTACAAGCAATAGGCTGTTTTGGAGGTTTGTTCAATGAAGTTTTCTTGATCATCTTTAGTTCCTCTCCTCATTTTCAGTGATAATGGACTGTTACCCATTTGTTATAGGTAGTTACTTAATTGCTATTGCTTTGATGGATGTCATACCGCTGCCCGACAAACTGTTGCTGAAAGATTATGTTCACCCCGAAGCCATTGAATCAAACTCAGGTATATCCAAAAGTATTTAGTCACTAGGAGTAGAAACTATCCGCTTACTGTTCCACATATGAAGTCATCAAATCATTTAGTTGTATGCATTCATATAATTGTATTCCAAGACCACTTACAGATCAACCATTGTTTGTCTTTTCCAATTTTGCTGTAGATTGTGACATAATTGAGGGGCCATCAAGGATATCTCTCAGTTGTCCTATCAGGTATCCCGGGATGTTTTTCCGATGTAGCTTTATATCTTAAGAAGTTGCTTTCACAGTTACCTCAACCTTATAAGATTTAATCATCACTACTATAACAGCCGAACGCGTATCAAACTTCCTGTGAAGGGTCATGTCTGTAAACATCTTCAGGTGATGCATTTTCTGTTAAGCATAAGTAATAATAGGATCCTTTTTGTTTTTCCATTCTTTAGATCATCGTGAGAAGAATTATTTAATTAAATTCGTTATAAATGTGTGTGACCTCCTTAATTTTGAATAAAATTAGAAAAAGGGCTTGGGTTTAGCAAAATTAGAATCTATAGAGATATTTTACTTATCTCTGTTTTGACATGTTATTTTCTGCTGTAGTGTTTTGATTTCTCGAATTATGTCAACATGAATGTGAGAAGACCATCATGGCGCTGCCCGCATTGCAATCAGTCTGTTTGCTACACTGATATCTGTGTAGATCAAAAACTGAAAAAGGCAGGTAGCTTATTGTTGTTGCTTAGTGATAAATCTTTGTACATCCTACATTGAATATATAATCTTGTCCAATATCCACAGATTCTAGAAGAGGTGGGATGTAACGCTGCTGATGTGGTTATCTCTGCTGATGGATCATGGACGGTTGCAACAGAAAACGACGAGGACGTGGAACTTGTGCCGGAAACCACTCATGACCATGGAGATCCAAATAGTTTCATAAACTTGGGGCCTACGGTTTTGGATCTTCCTAGAGATGAGAATGAAACGGAAACATTCAGTGGCATTCAAGTCCATGAACAGAATCCTTGTATATATGAGATTCAGGGTCAGTCAGTTAACTCGCATAAGCCTGCTACAGATTATACTATGCTTAACCAGTCTTCTGCTTCAATCAACACACTGCCACAGTTGACACAAACTTTGAATGCCTTTGATGGGCAACAATTCATGAACTTACCACAAGTAGTAAACACCCAAGATTCAGCAGCAAGACAAGCCTTGCCCATGACATTCGCACCAACCTCATCTCCACAAGATAGATATGCTGCAAGCTTTGGCACATCAATGCCTGTTGCTCAGTCTTCTCAGTTTCAAGGCTCACATGTTATGCCCCTTAGAAATTGTGTAGGAAGAACCTCTGATTTGATGGAGAGATGGAACCACATCCATGGACGTGGCATCAATCAGTCTCAATTTCCATCCGCGCCTCTGTCTCAACATCATTATACGATGCAGGTATGTTATATATTATCCTACCGATGTTCTTTGTTTGCTCGCTTAACTATCTTGTGAAGCTGCATTACAATGATATTTTATCGTGCTGTACATTTCAACTAGCGCAATCCAATACAACTTATAACAGAAATTATGGGCAATTCAAATAGAACGGTTTGGACATGTTACTGCTTCAGATTTACTTTGGTCTAGGAAAGTTAGAACATATACCTGATCTTAACCTCCATTTGGGACTTGAAGGATTCTGATCTCTAATCTCTCCTATTCATGAATTCCTTGCTTCTTTGAACTAATTCTGAAGATTTGTTATTCTTATCTGTTTGCATAATCAGAGCCAGTCCCCCCCTGCACAGGAAAGACGAATGCCATCTTACAATGCACATCCTCAAACTTTACCTGTCAACTACGGAGGGAACACTGACCTAAGACCGATGCCAACTTCCATTACACATCACCAAACTGTACTTAACTACGGAGGGAATGCCCACAGAAGACTAATGCCATCTTCCAATACATATCTCCAAACTTTACCTGTCAGCTATGGAGGGAACGCCCACCAAATACCTATATCGTCTTCCGTTACACATCTCCAAACTTTACCTGTCACCCACGGAGGGATCGCCGATCAAAGACCGATTCCATCTTCCATGTCACATCTCCAAACTTCACCTGTCAACTACGGTGGGACCCACGAGCAAATACCCATGCCAAGACCAATGCCATCTTCCATTACACATCGCCAAACTTCATCTGTCAACTACGGAGGGGCCAACGGCCAAAGACATAATCCTGGTGGTGCAATGGGACAGTTCTCATCACAAGAGTTCATAAATTTGACTCCTGGTAACACTGCAAATTGGCGCCCACCGAGCCGGATGCGAGGCAGCCTAGCACCTGGTACGGGATATGACCATATGATCATTCGACCTACACAGCCGGTTCAATCACAAGCGCAAAGGCTTCATCCACCTCAGCCAACAGCTCATAATGTAGCTGATGAGATTCAAGAATTTCTGTTGCATCCAAGTTATCCCGTTGGTACTAACGAAACACAAGCTGGGACCAGTTCAATCCCCGTGGCTGAGGATCTTGGGTTGTCAGGGTCGTTTTGGTCAATGCCTCCCGAGACATGGTGATATCAGATGACTTAGAGAATGTAACACGCGGTTCATAGCAATAGGATGCATCACTAACACAATCAGTCAGTAGTCACAGTATATAAGCCCTTTGTTTCCTTTTTTGGTACTAACCGCTTTAGGCTTACGGTGCATATAAGGGGCTCTAGTTCTCGATGTTGCGTATTCTTGAAATTCACTTAATATGACAGATTAGGGTATGGTTTGACCGATCGACCGAGAAACCTAAGCTCACATAACCATGTTTGTTATGTGGTCCCTAGATCTCAACATACATGAGCTCTGGCCATTCCTATCCTATCATGTCCTGACTTGTTATCACGAGTATTATTATTCTCATGATACATGTCCCCCTTGATTCCCTACTACATAATATAATCATGAGCGCTCGAGAAATTTGTTTTTCTTTTCAAAACTAGTTATCATTGGTTAATGTTGCTTGTTTAGCGATCAATCTACCAGTTTACTCTTCAATTCAATATAGGTGACGTGAAATTTAATTAAACTTTTTGCCGTAAAAAAATAGATACATTCAAATAAATGATATATTAACAACCAAAATAATTCGCACTAGTCTTCCTCGTTTTAAGGTTGCGTTTTATAATAGTGTAAAATACTTGCGCACTAATATGTCATCTGAGTTTGAATACCTTCGCAGGTTATAGAGTTATTTATTTCACTAGATAAGTTCATGTGCTTTATGTGTGTGTTTCAGTCGAACATGACTTCAAATTTTATCAAATCTTGATTTTGAATTGAAAGTATGTATCCGATCAATATTGAAAGTCTAACCTAACTTAAATAAATAGATCGTGGATCGTAGTCGTGCATTGGTAGGTACGCTGTTCTTCATACTAAAAACGTGAACTATTGATAGAAAAAATAATAAAATTTCATTCAAATATTCTTTCAAATAACACCAGAGCTCATTTTATTAATTATTCTGTCTTTTAAAATATTACAAGTAGAGTAAATAAGATAACTGAAGGAATGTTCAATACACGAAAGACGACAAGAGAACATGATCATATAACATATATGAATTAATGTAAAATAGAGACAAGATGGTCGTCGGTATATCATCTAAATTATATAATCCCACATGAAACCATACCAAAAAAAAACGCTAATGCAAGAATCCAAACGCACAAATCTAAATGAGAAGATCATCATCCATCATCTTCTGGTTCGATCGATTCTCCTACTAATGATCAATCTATGCATCAGCTAGAGTAACTTGGTCTTCTACATGTGAGATGAGGCACCACGAGAAAGAAAGAAAGCTAGAATACTATGCCCATATCGGTGGTCCTAGCTGGTCCCTATCGTGACAATTATTAAAGATACAGTTCCTATCCTGTTATATGTCCTCGCGCAAAGTTTTATAATGAATTTGAAACATTTTTTTGCTATTCCCTATACTACGGCATATATATTTCTGCAATAGCAAAATTTCTTAGTATCGTAGTTACAATTCATCACTAACCAAATTAAAATCTGAACCTATGTCAAATTTAGAGATTGAAGTCGTGCTTCATTATATTAGTAGGTACGCTAATCAACATACCAAAAACGTGAACTATTATTAACAAGTAAAACTCATTTATTATTCTCTGTATTTTTTATTTTTTTTTTACAAACAGCAAAGCTCTTTTATTATTCTATCTTATGATGAGAGAAGACGATATGACGTATGTATAGCCAATCTCGTGGAATATGTTGTTAATTTGTATATCTACCCGCATAATATTGTGCATCTGAAGTAGAGAGACAGAGAGAGAACGGATCCAATGTACCAAGCTATTCTTTATTCCAATTAGACAAAGGTGTACATGTAATCGAGTACTCACCTTTTTATCTATAACAAAGATTATGTTTTCTATCTCAAGCTCCACTTGTTGGTAACACTCTCTTTATGTCACTTCCCAAGTTCCCATGCTTGTACAGTTTTTTCTTTTATATATTTTAAAAGTAATTCACATATAAACGAAGTAACGAACCCTAGTTGCACCAAAATCGCAGATAATAATCAGTTTAACTCCTTTAACCTTTGTTATGTTTTTCTTTGGAGAACAAAACTCCCAAGTTATTTATATATGACTGTAAAAAGACTCATGTAATATGGTACAAGATTGATTCTCTCGCGATCCTTATGAGAATCACTCGATTCTCCTTTAAAAAGCCTTCACATATAAACATCATATTTACGTAGCAGATTTTGATAGTTTTCGAGTTTATCATACGCACTGTTGCTTTATGCATGGTTTTTCAAAAATTGTTATCTCTAGTGATTATAAGAGCCGTTATAGATTGATGAAATCTCTCATCAATACTATAGTTTAATTTGGGTTAGACAGGTCGGGCTACTATCGAGTTCAGTAAATAGTATTTGTTTTGCTGGATTTATCATATCTATCTCGGTTCAAACGAACAAACCAAATCTCTTCCCATTCTTGGCGTTATTCATTCCAACTTTGAACATCATAGAATCTTGAATATCACATAATCCAAATCAATTGATTAATTTATTACTTAGTACTATTGATTAATATTCACTTTAATTTGGGGTGTTGCGTCGGTTTCAACAATCAAAATTTATTTACCATCCCTTGATTAAAAAACATGTAAAATTTAAAGACGTCCATTTTGTAGCCAGTATTAATTGATTTTGACTCGCTTGTTGTTCTACTAGTTGAATTTAACGAGTCGGAGTTGAATGAGTTACGTTGTTTGTTCTCCAAATACCATGTTTGTTGAGATTGTAAATTTCCAGATCCACACGACTTTGAAGTCATATCTAAAAATATTTCAGTGACCAAACATATGCGTGAGAAAAATATTTTTAATTAAGGCGAGTAAATACGAAGGCAAATTAGTTTATACATACTCGTAGGAGACAAGATAGACCAATTCACTCTGAAAAGGAAAAAAAAAAAAAATAGACCAAAATAATAATTGATTCAAATCTTGGCACCTTATTGGGATTATTCTTTTAGGTCACAATTACATATCTTAATTGGGAGAACAAACTTTATTCGTCACATGGAATGGAACTAACGGACTAAAAAAACTTGCAGATCTTAAATGAGTCATTGAAAGGAGGCCAAACATTAAAGAATCCCAAACTTTTATGATACTTAAAAAAAGATGTATATGAGTCACACTAACTTTTTTTGTCCTAATATCACTGAAGAATAATCACTTATTCTCGTCGTTGCTACTGGCTACTGCCTTTTTCTCTTTATTTTCTGAAGACCAAAGAAAAGGAAAAAGATACTACTAGTCAATCAATACATCTCAAAATATAAAGACCATTTAAAAGTGTTTCTTCTTTGCCATTACGTGCATCTCTACCACCAATCTTTCAACCACTTCCTTTGTCATGGCTGCTAGCTATGTAGAAGAAGAAGAAGATCAATAGAGAGAGGCTAATAAAAAATGACCATGTTTGTTATCGGCTGGCTGACGTATCCTAACGTTATTGTTACACCGATCATGCATGTGAAGCAAAAAAAACACGAAGTTCCAGGATCAACGGCTCCACCACACGTACGTAAGCGCCTCTCAAAGTTAATAGCAGGATTATGAATACACTTTCCCGCCATCTAAAACCAAGGGTCTTATGGTCATATCCAATCTTTCCTAACAACAACAAAATAAAATAAAATAAAAGGAAACATAAACATCGGCAGCCCCCAGCATTGAGATGCAATAGTGCACACAAATACCATTACCTATACCAACCATTTTTATAGCGTGCGTTCAACCTGTTACCTCTACATGCGGCAACGTAAACATGTGATAGTACTGATGATCATGAATAAACGTTCATCATTACTTACTTTAATTTGTATTTTACTATTTATTGATTTTGGTGAGCCTCATTCTCATATATAATTGACACATTTGTAAGGCTACATAATGAACATCGATCGCTCTCTCTCTCTCTATTCTCTTTAGCCATTCCTCTAAACCGTATGTGTTTATATTTTATTTCGATAAAACACCTAAAATGCCCCTTTTAATTTTCCCTTTTGATTAAATAGACTGAGAAAATATAGGACAATAAATACCTTTTTCCTCGGAGGAAATTCAAAGGTTGTTGATGATTTCCACAATTAGAAACAAAATATGTCTGTATGCAGTCAGTATCAAAATTAGGTATTGACAGAAAACAAAAAAAAAAGTCATAAGAAGATATGAAGTGTGAGGATCGGAGAAACCGTTTTGAACGTACGTAAGACATTTGAAATGTATATAGTAGCTAGTAGTAATCTAGATTTGCTTACAAGGAATGTTGAGTTGTGTCATTGGCTACTCTAACGCAATAGCTAACGTGCACGGCTTGCTTCTTCTTTTTTTCTTTTTTTTCCTTTATATGTAAACTTAGAACCTCCACCAACGCGTTTACTATATTTATTGCATGAAACTATACCAAGTGTGACAACTCATGTGACTTTTTTTTTGTGATGAACAGATTAACCACGTATGAAGTATATATCTAGATTGATCATTCACGTAAGATATATTATATTTTTATTCTTATCTAGAATATTCAAGTCTCTCCATCATACTATATATATATTAATATATAAATATATCTGCGTTTCAACTTTTAATTCAAATTTTGACAATTTGAACTAGACTTTATAAACAAATTTTACTAAAAATAAATAAGTGGTAATTGCAGTTCTGTTAATGTGGACTATATATGGGTAAAATCAGATGATATTTTCTTAGACAATTTCGAATCAGAAAAATACTTCTAAAACGATACAAAATTGAAACAGACGATGGATTTGTTGCATACTTTGTCCGGATTGTATAATCTGAATAATTAAAAATATGGATATGTGTAGAAGTGTCGTATCGGATTCTAAATCAAACATGACTAAACGAATGGTCAAAAGAGAAAAAAAGATCGCAAACTATTTATTAATTTGGCTAATTAAAACCCAACGGATAGGATAAAAAATACATATCCCTGATTTTGTAGATAAAAATTGGATAACGGTAGAAAGTGACATGAACTTTTTTTGCATTTTTCTTTCTTTAGTAGACCAAAAGACAAACCGAAACCTTTGGATGCAAACCAGAAAGAAAAAAAAACTTAAACCGGTTTTTCAATATAGGTTCGATTCATTTATGCGAAGAATTATAAAATAATATATAATATATTTCAATTATAATTATTTAAATATTTCGGAGTATGTGGTATTTAAAAATCTCTTATCTGGTTGGCTAGGCTCTACGGTACAAATCAATTAGATAAAGAGTAGAACATGTGTCATGTATTCGTTTCAGTCTGGGAAGAAAAATAGTTACATAGTTTTCTTTAATTTATATATATACAAAATTACAAACAGACCAAAAGACAAACCCCAATAAGCAGGCTGAATTAAAAATACCGGAGAACACACTCAAAACGGATTCACAAGTGTACCTAGACTATTACATGTATCTTATTCATCACACACAAAATTTACGGCTTTTGATTCATTTTACGGACCACCACCACCTTCAAAGTTACCTAAAGTGGAATAAAGAAGAAACTAAGCATTAAGCATCCCACTATGTCAAAAGAACAGAAAACAATTTGATAAAGATGATGTTGATGAATCACATATATACAACTTTTATAATTAAACTGATTTCATACACTTAGTCGGCCAATAATATAAAACAAAGTACAATTACAATAGAATTGTTATATGCAAATAAAAAACAACACGTACCCTGTTTTTTTTTATATAAAGAAAAACAAAGAGAAACGTGACACAAAAGAAAAGAAGGGAAGGTGGCCTCTGGCTTTCCTCCTCCATTAATCAAGGAATATAAATAAAATGAGAGAGCTTTTCACTCAGTCCTCTATAATGGAAATACAAATACCCCAATAAAAAGCATATCCTTTTCATACTCCCCAATAAAAGCATATACAAAACTATCTCTGTTTTTCCCCCCGAGGAGGAGAAAATAAGTTAAAAGATGACGATGTCGGACAACTCTAGAAATTTGGAAGCTGGTTTGTTACTTAGGAAGAACCAAAACGACATCAACGAGTGTCGTATCACTGCTGTTGTGCTCTTCAGCACCTTCGTTTCTGTTTGTGGTTCTTTCTGCTTCGGCTGTGCCGTGAGTCACATCATCTTCTTTCTCAATCTTTCTATTCTGTACGGTGAATATACTAAGAACATTTGTGGTGGGTTTGGTATCTTACAGGCAGGTTTTTCATCAGTTGCTCAAGCTGGGATCGTAAATGATTTAGGCCTCTCTGTTGCACAAGTAAGAAAGCAACCATTTTTATATGATTCTTCTTCCTTTCAATTCAACCTCCAAAAGTCTTTGCTCTAAATTGCTCTGTTTTCTATACTACTTTCAGTACTCTGTCTTTGGTTCTATCATGACTTTCGGAGGAATGATTGGTGCCGTCTTCAGCGGGAAGGTTGCAGATCTCATGGGTCGCAAAGGGGTATATATTTTAACCTGAAACTCCTCCACTTATGTCTGAATTAGATCATGGTACTGATGATTTTTTTCTCTTTGTTTTGGTTCTTCTTGGACAGACAATGTGGTTTGCTCAAGTGTTCTTCATCTTCGGTTGGACTGCAGTAGCATTCGCGCAGAGCTCGATGTTGCTTGATGTTGGAAGACTATCCACAGGATTTGCTGTTGGTTTATTAAGCTACGTGGTAATAAATCTTTTCTTCTAAACTCTCTTTTTACATCAAATTTCTCCTGTTTTTTACTGACTCTATGTTAACTCTGTTGCATTCCAGATACCTGTTTATATCGCAGAGATTACACCAAAACATGTCCGAGGAGCGTTTGTATTTGCTAATCAGGTAAATTAAAGAATATATAATATGGAAATAATAGTTTAGAAAAAGATACAAAATACTAGTAATATACTAAAAAAATTGTTCAAATGTCGTTACAGCTGATGCAGAGTTGTGGGTTGTCTTTATACTACGTCATTGGAACTTTTATTCATTGGCGTAAACTGGCGCTAATCGGTAAGCTTCATGTTTCTTTTAGCAAGTGATCTCATGTAATTCTTCAAGCCAGAGTGTGATTTAAGTTTTACTATTTGTTTCCTGTCTCTCAGGTCTCATTCCATGTGCTTTGCAAGTTGTGACTTTGTTCTTCATTCCAGAGTCCCCTAGACTACTCGTATGTTTCTGCTTAAACAAATGGTCCATTTTGATATTCTTATATATAAAAAAAACTGTGTATAATGATTCAGTATGGGTTTATATTGGTATGCAGGGCAAATGGGGACGTGAAAAAGAATGTAAAGCTTCATTACAACTTCTCCGTGGAGATGATGCAGATATCTCTGAAGAAGCCAACACTATCAAAGTACTGCAACTTTTCACACATCTCCTCTGTTTTTTTTTTCTTCCAAATTTTGATGTTTTAAACAAAACGTGACTAATGAGTCATTGGGAATTTAGGAAACCATGATGTTGTTCGATGAAGGACCAAAATCGCGGGTTATGGATTTGTTTCAGAGAAGATATGCTCCATCTGTTGTTGTAAGTTTATTACAAAACGTCTTTGTCTTAAAAATTGGTTTTGGTTTTTCTTGTATCGTTGCTTACTTTTTTATTTGACATTTTGTGTAGATTGGTGTGGGGCTAATGCTTCTCCAACAACTCTCTGGAAGCTCCGGACTTATGTATTATGTCGGTAGCGTGTTTGACAAAGGAGGTGAGATAGAAAAACAATACTCTGTTTCATATGCTACGAGATATGTATGGTAATTGACTGTCTTCATTTGGAGTAACATATAGTAATTGTTTTTTTACTGATGGCAGGATTTTCAAGCAGCATTGGCTCAATGATTCTTGCAGTCATCATGGTATGTGACTATCTGCTCCGCATGCGCATAGTTTCTATGTATTTACTTAGGGTAGTAAACTTATGATCATGTGTTCTGGTTTTGTAGATCCCAAAAGCTCTATTGGGTTTGATTTTGGTTGAGAAAATGGGACGCAGGCCGCTTTTATTGGTAAACATTTTGCTATCTCTTTTGGATCAAATATCAAAAATGAAGCAAATAAAAATTTAGCATCTCCTTTTAACATATGAATGATCTTTACAATTTCAGGCTTCCAATGGTGGGATGTGCTTGTTCTGCTTGCTCCTCAGTTTCACCTTCTGTTTTCGGGTAATTAATTGGTTTATAATTACCAAAGAGATATACACATAACTTTGGTTACTGTTACCAGAATTTATTCGTTAATACTTATTTTTGTTTTTTTTTCTATTTTTCCGTTTATTGGACAGTCATATGGCATACTTGATGAGCTTACTCCGATTTTCACATGCATCGGTGTAGTGGTATGTATAAAATCATTTTTGGAGATATAGGACATAATCAAGAAACTACAAGCAGTTAATGCTCTTGTATATACATATATTGATCTGGCTTTTACATCATATATTATACAGGGTTTCATCTCTGCATTTGCCGTAGGCATGGGAGGCTTACCATGGATCATCATGTCTGAGGTAAACAAAACATTATTATTTAACTCCACAAAAACGTGACATGTATAACTTTTCTATTTTTCATAACTAAATAAGTGTTACGTTAATTTTTATATTTTTACAGATATTCCCAATGAATGTTAAAGTTTCTGCTGGGACTCTGGTTACTTTGGCCAACTGGTCCTTTGGTTGGGTTGTAGCTTTCGCCTACAACTTCATGCTAGAATGGAACGCATCAGGTAACATATATGGTCATTAAAACATCTCGAATTATATTAGATCCATTATCTGATATTTGAAGTATATATATAATCTTTAATTATTTCTGCAGGAACGTTCTTGATCTTCTTTGCTGTATGTGGTGCGGGTGTAGCCTTTATTTACGCTATGGTACCCGAAACTAAAGGAAGAACATTGGAAGATATACAAGCTTCTCTCACAGATTTTCTACAATGAGATTTGAGTTTTATTATATAGTTGTTCATAGTTATTCTTTTTTTTTTTTTCTTGTTTTGGTTGCAATATTAGAGAAAATTAAGGGGAGGCCTTGAACATAAGGTTTAGATATCTCTCTTGATAGTATATAGATATATAGTCCTCATTGATTTTACACAGAAAACAAAACAAAGAAATTATAAAATTTATTTATAAGTTACTTTCCTTTTGCTTCACTTGTATTTTTCACACAGTTTCAGTAGAGTTTTACTTCTTAAGTAGGACCAAAAACAAAGAAAACCAAAGAGTTTGAGTCGTACACTTCTACTAGTACATGAGTACTTATCTGAAACCTGTCTGCTTCTCGAAAATTCTGTTGGATTCATTTGTTGTTTTGTATATGTTCCATATTTCTGGCCTCATTCATATGTACTTTGGATTTGTGAGTATTTCCCTTTTACAATTAGAATTCATTATTAGTTTCATCTTCTCGAATAAATACAGATAGTGACTAAAACATGTTATTTCCTTTTAAGGTTTTGAAAATTAGATATACAGCAAGCAACATCGAAATTTTTGCTATCAGTGTGAGTATGCGCCAACCATATTTTTTATGGTAGGTTAAGTGCATCGCATTTGCATAATAAGTCATAAAGATCAGTCCTTTTAATGATTAACCACTTTTTTGACATATTCTATAAATTATCTCTCTCTTTTCTTTTTTTTTTCTGTACCAACGCCATCAAGATGTTATTTAATCTTACTAGATATGTATATTAAATTATCGTAGTTGACAACTTGGGCGTAAACGGAACACTTTAGAAAGTTATATATTTTTATTAATCAAAAAGGAATAAAGAGAACATGTGGGAATGATCGCATGAATTACCTTTTTTTTTTTTTTTTTCCCCCGTGATCGATCTCTCGTCGATTTTATTTGTTATAAAGCTGAAAAGTTGTTCTAGATCAAATCGATGATATCAACTGCAAGTTAATATATATCTAGTTAGTTACTAATTGTTTTAACTTTTAACTAGTCATCCTTGTGTTTCTTATTGTAAATATTTCAGTAGATGATCAATTGAGTAAAAAGCCCTTAATCTATTCCATTCCATTAAGTTATTCCCATTTTTTAAGGAACAAAACTAGTTAATGGAGAGAGATAAACGATGATGAAAAACCATACCAAGAAAAAAGCAAAACAGAAACTAAGATTTAAGCACTATATATACACGATTGTATAGTGTGAAATGAGTTTTGTTTTGTCAATAATATGCACCATATGCATATATGGGATTGCGACTCTAACACACAAATCACTACACGTTTATATGGTGAGTAGTGTGAAATCAAATTAGTAATGATTAAAAGGTTTTGGTTAACTGACAGAGTGACTTGAAAAACTCAATTGGGTCTCTAAATGTTTGGGCTTGGAAGTCCAATTCATTTAGAAGATACAGTATTTTTGGTAAGAAAATGGGGGAAACATAAAGTTTATATGATAGAAAGGTCCAAATACTGTTTGTGTCAAATGATCTTTGGGATATATTGGGCCGGAAAGGGACTGCATGAGAACGAAATTTTCTCTTTTATGATGAGAAAGAGATGAGAAGGACCATGTAGGCAACGACTTCTTCACTCTACAAAAGCCAACAAACCCATAGAACAATTATGCAATATAAAAGTTTTAGTTAGATATGTCTATATTTGTACAGTCAAATTTTGCGAGATTTTGATCACTCACTTTTAGAAATTCATTCGAACGGATCAATTTCATATATAACTATCGTACCAAAAAAAATAAAAAAATTCATATATAACTATATATTATGTGGATGGGATCCTTTGGTTGTACATGCATGGAGATTAATACTTAATTGATGGTTGTTTGAATGCGATTCATGCAGGGATAAAATTTAGGACGGGAAACAAATAAAATTTGTACATTCACATTTAGAAAAAAGAAAATATATGGTTGAAGACTTTGTAGTTGTTGCAAATAACACAACCTACTAATTACCAACCAAATAGTGAAAGACAGCATGATTTTAATTTAGCCTAAGGCCTAAAATCCTTCACAAAATTGCGTAATGGGAAACAGAGTGGGATCAAAACACAAAAAGTTAGTATTTTTTTTTCTTGAGAACGTGGTCTCATATGGTGGGCTATAAATTTGTAACAATACATACATATTTATATACAATAACCATCTCTCCTCCATAAATTCCCATTTAATCTAAACGACGACCAAAAAGAGAGAAAGATAGGGAAAAAAATGGTGAAGGAGAAGAAGAAGAAGATGCCTCCAAAACGTATCATACTGATGCGTCACGGTGAGTCCGCAGGGAACATAGACGCAGGTGCATACGCGACCACACCGGATCACAAGATCCCTCTGACGGAAGAAGGAAGAGCGCAGGCGCGTGAGGCCGGGAAGAAAATGAGAGCCCTCATATCAACAAAAAGCGGCGGAGAGAACTGGCGCGTGTACTTCTACGTGTCCCCGTACGAGAGAACAAGGACGACTTTGAGGGAAGTAGGGAAAGGGTTCTCGAAGAAACGCGTGATAGGAGTGAGGGAAGAGTGTCGCATCAGAGAACAAGATTTTGGTAATTTTCAGGTCGAAGAGAGGATGAGAGTTGTCAAGGAGACCAGGGAACGTTTCGGTCGTTTCTTCTATCGTTTCCCCGAAGGCGAATCTGCCGCCGACGTCTACGATCGTGTTTCCAGTAAGTTTTTTTTTTTTTTTTTTTTTAATTAATGGATATGAATACAATATCGAATAGAATTAAATTACTATTTTGGATCTAATAAAATATCACGGAAACGAGTCTTTGGTCAAGTCTACGTTTAGGACTTTTGACATGAGCAAAGAAGACGTAGTTTGATTGGTTTGGTTATCGTCTTTGTCGAGTTTGTTGACATTTTTGGGAAACGTCTTCGTGTTTCTTGCGTAGTATAATGTATGCGATATACTCTAATAAGAAAATTTATTTTTAATCTAAGGAACCAAAAACAAAACTTAGGAAAGTTGCAACTGTAGATTAAGTTGTGTATAAATTAGAATAAGAATCAAGTTTCGTAATTAATGAAAAATTATCGCAATATAAAATTTCAATCTCAATGGTTTTTTTCACATAATTTGGAAGGTTTTCTGGAGTCTATGTGGAGAGATGTGGACATGAACAGGCATCAAGTGGATCCAACAAGTGAACTAAACCTAGTGATCGTGTCCCACGGACTGACCTCTCGGGTGTTTCTAACGAAATGGTTCAAGTGGACGGTGGAAGAGTTCGAGCGGTTGAACAATTTCGGGAACTGCGAGTTCAGGGTAATGGAGTTAGGTGCGAGCGGAGAGTACACTTTCGCTATACACCACACTGAAGAAGAGATGTTGTCTTGGGGGATGTCCAAAGATATGATTGATGATCAGATGGATCGTGTTGATGGTTGTCGTGCTACATCAAACGATCATTGTTCGTTGCATCTTCATGAGTACTTTGATTTGTTAGATGTGACCGATGATGAAGAATGATCATTATTTATATATATTGTACCTATGCATGGAAATTAAATATTTATCTCATTGTATTTGTTTCTTGGTTTTGTTAAACATCGAGTTTGTAATCAATTTGGTCCAAGATCCAGTGAACAGTCACATTTTGATCATTTCCATAGAACAACATGCTTACAAGTCCTTGTTGGATTAGGTACGAGTTTTATGTAAAGGTGGGTGAAAGAAAAAGTAGACAACAACAGGGCGTTTGGTCTAGTGGTATGATTCTCGCTTAGGGTGCGAGAGGTCCCGAGTTCAATTCTCGGAACGCCCCTTTTTGCTACAGGTGTTTTCGGAATTGACTATTTTTTGTGAAATCAGTGGGGTAATTTGACTTATGTTTTGTTCACATGAAGGGAAATAAAGAAGAAACTTATTAATTTGTTTACATGGAATGGAACAATCAGATCTCAGCGAAACTCGAATCAGATGCAAAATCCAATCTTTCGATTACAAAACTTGGTAGTGTGGCTCTCTCTCTTGTTTGATTTTTCATAAGTTGAATGGCATGGAACTGATTCCTTCTTCCACCATTGGAAACTCTGCTCTGTGTTTCACCTTAATCTCCGTTCTCATCTTCTTCTTCTTCCTCACTACACCCACCATTCCCACTTTCCCGGATCATCATCATCATCATCCTCTTCGTTCTCTTCTCGACGATTCCACTACTACGAACAGTAATAGCTCAATCGCTAACCCCGATTCCTCTTGTTTCTCCTCGAGATCCCACGATAATGGCGGCGTCATCAACTACTTCTCCCTCCATTACTGCATCTTCGACCAAAACCTATTCTTCTCGATCCCAATCTTATCTCTCCTCATTCTTCTACAGTTCTACATGCTCATCAAGACTGCTCAGACTCACTTCTCCACCGTCACTACTAAGCTCGCCGATCGCCTCAATCTCTCTCCCAGTATGGCCGCTGTGACTCTCTTAGCTCTAGGTAACGGCGCACCTGACGTGTTTGCCTCTGTTGCTGCCTTGCGTGGTGGTCAGTATCGGACCGGATTCGGAGCTATCTTATCTGCTGGAACTTTCGTCTCCGCCTTTGTAGTTGGGTTTGTAGCCATCTACGCTGCGCCCTTTCCTGTGGACGCTGCTTCTTTCGTTAGGGATGTCCTTTTTTACTTGATTGCTGCTTCCTTCTTGTTCTATGTCTACTTGAGTGGCGAGATATTTGTTTGGCAAGCTGTAGGGTTCGTTGGGTTTTACGTTTTCTTCGTTGGCTTTGTCTTCTGGATGGATTTTGGTACAAATGTCGAAAAAGGGAGAGTTATCAGTGAGGAAGAGAAGGATTTGTTGAGAGTTACGGATTGTGAGATTGCTGCAGGTCCTTTTGAGAGTTATAAAGCTGAGAAAGAACATCACTTTTCAGGAATTTTTCGGCTTTATGGAAGGGTAATTGAAGTCTTCTTCACTCACCTCTGAGCTTTATAACTCTTATACTGCTGAGTTTAGATTATGTGGATAAAGCTTTTGATTCGCATAAGAACTTTTAAAATTATGATAAGTTTTTGTCTTAGTCTAGTTACTGAGCATTTTCACTTGCTTAGGCGATTTTAACTGGGTGACAGCTCAGGAACAACTGTTATATCGGTTAGCTAGAGAAGTAACATTTTTAGAAAGAAGTTAGGCAAAGTGAGTTTGAGGTATTCTGGATTTTTGTAGAGTTTAGGATTCAGAACTGGTCAAAAGTCGTTAATCGAGTCTATCTATGATGTCTATCCCTTTTGGAAATTCGACTAAAGAAGTTTGCTGGTTTGGATTCTATCAGGTCACTGTAATTTACCTTTTATTTTTGTCAGACAGCATATATATATAAGTTTGAGCAACTTTAAAAGATCATCAGGTTGTCTAATAGTGCTTTTGCTGCTGTGCCTAATTGCAGATATCAAGGATCTGGGAAATTCCTGTATCAGTTCTTTTGAACCTTACTATCCCAAAACCTTCTCCTTCTGAATGGTCTAGGTATTATCGTTCTGCCAACATTGTTTTCTGCCCTCTTGCCCTTTTATATTCTTGCAACTCTTTTGTACCACTAAACCACCCAATTTCATTCCTCTTTCCAAACACCCATCTCCCACTTTGGCTTGTTGTCCTCTTGATGACGTCTTCCCTAGCGTTCCTGCACTTCACAGTCGAAAAACAACCACCAAAAACCGAGCAACTGCCGGTGATTGTTATAGCTTTCATAATGAGTGTTTTCTGGATATCAACGATTGCTGGTGAGCTCCTTAATTGCCTGGCTGCACTTGGAACCCTCCTTGAGCTGCCTCCGGCACTCCTCGGCCTAACTGTTCTTGCCTGGGGAAACTCGGTTGGTGACCTTGTTGCTGATGTAGCAGTTGCAAAGGCTGGTAGGCCGGCAATGGCTATGGCTGGTTGCTTTGCTGGTCCAATGTTTAACATGCTTGTTGGACTTGGATCAGCCTTGGTGATGCAAACAGCTAATGTGTATCCAAACGCTTACGAACTTGGATTCCATGTAGGTATTGTGATCGCTTTTGTTTTCTTGTTGCTTAGTTTAATGGGATCTCTGTTGGTTATAACCTGGTCTAGATTCCGAGTTCCGAGATTCTGGGGGATCTGTCTTGTTGGACTGTATGTTGTTTTCACGTTAGTTAGTTTAATCATCGCCAGCTTCTCAACCTGATCAGATGCGTAAAGTCTGCGGAGTGAATAATCTTGGGTCAACCAGAGTTTCAGTGTTGAGGAATATTTGTTGTTTCGAAGATAATTAATTGGCAAAATTTTGAGTTGAGCCAATGGGGAGGGAAACCGGTAATCTCCGAATTTCACAACACTTGTGATAAAGCTGTCAGATTAGGAGAGTTTGATAGATAGGTAATCAATGGTGAATACATGTGAAGAGCAAAGGATATGCTGAACTTTTTTGGGAGAAGATTTTGAATATCCCCATTTCAGGTTTTTAATGCCAAACTTATCATACTACATACATTCGGTTAAAGAACCGGTTTACCTTTCTATTGATTGTACTGGTCTTGTTTATCTGGGTCTGGTAAATGTATAAAATACAACTTTATCTGGGTCTGGTAAATGTATAAACCACACTTTTGTATTGTTTTTGAAATTAAAGAGAAATACTTGTCTTCCTCCGAAACTGTGGCATTGGAGGAGAACAAATTCGTTGATTCTGGTTCGTTTGGATTCTTTGTACTAGTCACGGTCACCTATACTATGTTGTGGTACAGAACTACTCGTCTACTCCTACCTTGTGACATGACACTTTGGAAAAAATTCAGATTGCATATGCTAATGTTTTCCAACTTCAAATCAGCAATAATTCAAAGGGCTGCCAAATTATATCCCAAGAAATAATAATTAATGATATAGTAAAAGATAAAACAAATCATCATCTGACAACAGCAGAAGAATCTTGACATAAGCCCAATGGTTGACACGACACCAGCTTTAAAAGCTTCCACTTACTTCCCCTTGTCTTTCTAAATTCCTCATTGTTAAAGTCGGAAAAAGGGTCAAGCGCAGCAAAACCCTAATAAAATTCACAACAAATTTATAGATCTTATAACTCAAGAGTGGATCATCAACCTGTATCTCCCCCTTCTGATTCTTTTCCGGCATCAACTTCAGATTCTTCCTTCCACAGGTCACTCTCGTTTTTTTGACCTGCTCTTACTTATATGTATATATATTGGGAAGTCACATGATAAAATAATAGGCTTGGTGTTTTAGGAACAATTCTATCTGTTATGGGTTAGCAGATTCTTTGTTTTTCTGTGATTAAAGGAAATTAAAGACAATCCCTTTCGATAGTTTTCTAGTTTTGCCTTACCAGATTAGTAGTTTCTTGTTTTTGTGTTAGGGAAACCTTATCTTCTCTATATTTCTAAATTCTGGTCAGATGATTCTTAGAACTAATCCCAAGTTTTATCTTTTATTCTAGTAGAGAATGGATCAACAAGAACATGGACAATCCGGAGCTATGAACTACGGAACAAACCCATACCAATCTAATCCGATGAGTACCACTGCTGCTACTGTAGCCGGAGGTGCAGCACAACAAGGCCAGCTGGCGTTCCACCAGATCCATCAGCAGCAGCAACAGCAACAGCTGGCACAGCAGCTTCAAGCATTCTGGGAAAACCAGTTCAAAGAGATTGAGAAGACCACCGATTTCAAGAACCACAGCCTTCCGCTCGCCAGAATCAAGAAAATCATGAAAGCTGACGAAGATGTCCGTATGATCTCTGCTGAGGCGCCTGTCGTGTTTGCAAGGGCATGTGAAATGTTCATCTTGGAGCTGACACTCAGGTCGTGGAACCACACCGAGGAGAATAAGAGGCGGACGCTGCAGAAGAACGATATTGCCGCTGCTGTAACTAGAACAGATATCTTTGACTTTCTTGTGGATATTGTTCCCCGGGAGGATCTTCGAGATGAGGTCTTGGGAAGTATTCCGAGGGGCACTGTCCCAGATGCCGCTGCTGCTGGCTATCCGTATGGATACTTGCCTGCAGGGACAGCTCCAATAGGGAACCCGGGAATGGTTATGGGTAACCCCGGTGGCGCATACCCACCTAATCCGTATATGGGTCAACCAATGTGGCAACAACAGGGACCTGACCAACCTGACGCGGAAAATTAGCAAGAAACTGTGAGTGTTCCAGCTTCTTTTAGGCCTACCTTGTAATGTAAGGGTTTGGTTTTTCGGTTTTCGAACAATGGTAACCGTTGTATAACCTATAACCTATTTCAGTATCGTATCAGGTTGTACGGTGCTGATTTTTGGTATTCGTCTTTAATTAAAGTAAAATGTGATAGTTTATGCTTTTTTTTTTCCTGCAGAGTTTCTAGTCTCGTCCGGGTGGAACATTGAAAGGAGGAGACTTTAGACAAGAAAATGAAAAGAACATATCAGAATTGTCAAATTGGTGTTGTAGAAGAATCTAAGTGATTGTGTCAATCTATCCTTTCTCAGGGAGAAAAATTTAGGGATAAACCAAAAAAAGAATGTAAGATTGTAAACCAAGTGTGCTTGACAAAGTTTTTTTTTATTTCAATGTTTATTTGTCTACTCTTTTATCACATTTTCATAATATGAATAGAGTATATATATTTCATTGAAGCCGTTGGATACTTAAAAAACAAAAGGACAATAAACAGAAGGAAAAAGACATAATAGAAAATGACCTGGCCACTCTATCCTTGTTGATAATTGTGATATAGCCTTTTATCTACAACAAGCTTTACTTGGTTATCATCTAACCTCGTTAGAACGGGAACTGCATCAATGGCGACTGATAATGATTTTGGAGCTTTCATTGAGAAATTAACAATATCTCCAACTCCTCCTGCCTCGTTTCCTCCTTCTCTACAGGGTCTTACTTTTGCCATTAAAGATATGTAAGATATCCATATGAATATAGTGTTTCCTCTGTCCTCCATTTTCCTTTCTTGTCAATTCATTTTCGAGCTTCTTGTTTGGTTTAATCAGTTTTGATGTGGAAGGACGAGTAACGGGTTTTGGTAATCCCGATTGGTTAAGGACACATCCGGCAGCTACTTCCACAGCTCCTGCAGTTTCATCTCTCTTAGAAGCTGGTGCCACCGCTTTGGGTATTACCATCATGGATGAAATGGCTTACAGGTTCAATTCCACGTTTTTTCTAGTTTCTAGAGACTTGAGAATAGCTAGAACTGAAAGATTAGACTAGGTTTGTTTTATGCATGATGTTACTTAATTTGCAGTATAAACGGAGAAAATGCACACTATGGGACTCCGAGAAACCCGATTGCTTTTGACAGAGTGCCTGGCGGATCGTCGAGTGGGTCAGCTGTAGCTGTAGCTGCTCGTCTTGTGGATTTTTCTATTGGTGAGTTGAGCCAAAAAAAAAATTCAAATAAGTTGAAACATACTAATCAATCAAAATGTAAATTTCGTTTTTGTTATTTCAGTCTAATTTGTTTCTAGATGTTCTGTTTTTGATCATGTAGGAACTGATACCGGAGGAAGTGTACGAGTTCCAGCATCTTACTGTGGAATATTTGGTTTCCGGCCATCACACAATGCTGTTTTCACTGCAGGAGTAACTCCAATGGCTCAAAGCTTCGACACAGTTGGTAACGACAGCTAAAAACAGAGATGTTAATGGTTAAAAACCGAATCTAAATATTGATGGTTTCAACGTTGTACGTAGGATGGTTTGCTCGGGACACAGCCACTTTGAAACGTGTAGGCTGTGTTCTTCTGGAACAGCCTCACTTGAACTGCATCGAACCAGATCAACTGATTATCGCGGATGACTGCTTCAAGCTGAGTAGTGTACCACGTGATATGTTGGTGCAGCCTCTGGTTGGATCAGTGGAAAAATCATTTGGAGGTAATAACTAATAATCATCAAAACAATTTGTAGTCTTTTGTTGAAAGAGATGTCAGAGTTTTCATACCTTGATGATTTTGCTCTGTATCAAGACAACACTGCAGTAAATAAGGTGAATCTTGGAGATTACATTGAAAAGAATGTTCCCAGCCTTAAACATTTCATGACAAGTGACAATGTCACGACACAACAAGATTTCTGCATTCCATCTCTCATGGCTCTATCGAGTTCAATGAGATTGTTACAGAGGTAAGAAAGAACATCTTTTGCAGATACATTCTATCGATTTCTAATCGTACATAGGCATAACGATAAGTTTAGGTACGAATTTAAGATAAACCATGGTGCATGGGTCTCGTCGGTGAAGCCTGAGTTTGGTCCTGGAATATCAGCACGGATTGAGGAAGCTATCAACATGTCGGACGAGAAGATCGACCTTTGCCGGTCCGTGAAATCCGAACTTAAATCGGCTCTATCAACGTTGCTTGGGGTACAAACTTGTTCCTGTTTCTCTCCTAATTAGAAAACTTGTAACAAATTTAGGTATGTCCATCATTGCAATAGGAAAGTGTCCAATCTGGTTTTTGGTTTTGTAGGAGAAGGGTGTGTTGGTGATTCCAACGGTACCAGGTCCTCCACCGCATCTCCAAGCTGATGTGGCTTCACTTGAATCTTTCCGCAGCAGAGCCTTCAGCTTGTTGTCCATCGCAGGCGTTTCTGGATTCTGTCAGGTAATATATAATAAGATCCAATATGCATGCCTGCTTGTAGTCTTGTGGTCTTGTTAATAAGAACCATTCTGATCTTCCGGTGTTTTAATTTCTATCTGATAGGTGAGTATACCACTAGGGCTACACGAAGATCTTCCGGTCTCGATTTCATTGGTAGCTAAGTATGGCTCAGACGGTTTCCTTCTGAGTCTCGTGGATTCACTTGCAAGACTTATTTGATTGACATGTTTGAGAATATATAATGTCATCGTATCATTGGTTGATAGATATAAATGGTTTCTTGTTAATTGTTAGTAATAGTGATTTCGAAATTCAAAAATATGAATGTCAAAAATCATTGGAGTTATTGTGAAAATTAAAGAAATATTAGGTGTCAAATATATAGAATGGACGATAATCGTTATTGTATAGGAGGCGGGTGGGAAAATCTGAGAGAGGCGAGAGGTCTTAAAGTTGGAAATGCTATCAATTTATATTGGCAAGACACCAAATTTATTTTTACAATGTAATAATGGTTTTTAGAAAGAAAAAAATATTTTTGTCATCTGTTATTCATTTCAATAATAAATAAATTTAACCGATCATTACTTTTGTTAAATAATGAGATTTTAAATGTGTAACATGTGTTTATGTCTTTCATACCAAACTAACTACTACTTACTCTTTTATTTATCGCTATTTAAATAACAACAATCATAATTAAGCTTGGTCACCAATTTATGCTACGGGAAAAGAAAAAACCTGACCCTTGTATCCTTGTTGATTGATAATTGCGATTATCCTTTATCCATAAACAAGCTTTACTTTTTATAACAAAGAAAACCCAAAAACGAAATAAGCTACCATCTACACCTCGTCAGATCGGGAACTGCAGCAATGGCGACTGATGATGATTTTGGAGCTTTCATTGAGAAATTAACAATATCTCCAACTCCTCCTGCCTCGTTTCCTCCTCCTCTACAGGGTCTTACTTTTGCCATTAAAGATATGTACGAACGAGCTAATATCCCTATGAATGAATACAATGTTTACTCTGTTACTTTCTTGTCAATTCATTTTTTGAGCTTCTTGTTTGGTTTTATCAGTTTCGATGTGGAAGGACGCGTAACCGGTTTTGGTAACCCGGATTGGTTAAGGACACATTCGGCAGCTACTTCCACAGCTCCTGCAGTTTCAACTCTCTTAGAAGCTGGTGCTACGGCTTTGGGTATTACCATCCTGGATGAAATGGCTTGCAGGTTCAGTTCCACCTCTTTTTTTTTTTTTTTTTTTTTTCTGGTTTGTAGAGACAATGAGAATGTTCAAAACAGGACAGCTAAACAAACAGTCCTCAATAATGGCTAGAACTGAAATATTGACTAGTTTTGTTACGTTTTGGGGCCTTATGTTGCTTAATTTGCAGTATAAATGGAGACAATGTGCATTATGGGACTCCCAGAAACCCGATTGCCTTCGATAGACTGCCTGGCGGATCATCGAGTGGCTCAGCCGTAGCTGTAGCTGCTCGTCTGGTGGATTTTTCTCTTGGTGAGTTGAACAAAAAAAATTCAAATAAGTTCTAAGCATACTAATCATTATTCATTAAAATGTAAATTTTGTTGTCGTTGTTGTTCTGTCTCATTTGTTTCGAGAGATGTTCTGTTTTTGGTCAAACAGGAACTGATACCGGAGGGAGTGTACGAGTTCCAGCATCTTACTGTGGAATTTTTGGTTTTCGGCCATCTCACGGTGCAGTTTCCACTGCCGGAGTTACTCCACTGGCACAGAGCTTGGATACAGTTGGTAAAGACAACTAAAAACCGAGATGTTTGTTGGTGAAAAGCCGAATCTTGATATTGATGGTTTCAACATTGTATGTAGGATGGTTTGCTCGAGACACAGCCACTTTGAAACGTGTAGGCTGTGTTCTTCTGGAGCAGCCTCACTTGAACTGCATCGAACCAGATCAACTGATTATCGCGGATGACTGCTTCAAGCTGTGTAGTGTACCACGTGATTTTTTTGTGCATCCTCTGGTTGGAGCCGTGGAAAAAACGTTTGGAGGTAATAACCATTAAAATAATTGTAGTCTTTTGTTGAAAGAGAAGTCAGAGTTTATTCCTTGATGTTTTTGTTTTGTATCAAGGCAACACTGTAGTAAAGAAGGTGAATCTTGGAGAGTACATTGAAGAGAATGTTCCTAGCCTTAAACATTTCATGACAAGTGACGATGACACGACACAACAAGAGTTCAGCATTCCGTCTCTCATGGCTCTATCGAATTCAATGATATTGTTACTAATGTAAGAACATCTATCTCATTTACCTTCTAACGATTGATTCGGTTTCTAATAGTTACATAGTCATAACCAAACTTCAGGCATGAACTGAAGATAAACCACAGTGCATGGGTCTCGTCAGTGAAGCCAGAGTTTGGTCCTGGAATTTCAGAAGGGATAGAGGAAGCTATCAGGACGTCCGATGAGAAGATCGACCTTTGCCGGTCCGTGAAATCCGAGCTTAAAACAGCTCTTTCGACGTTGCTCGGGGTAACGTACAAGCTGGTTCCTATTAGTCCCAGAATTAGAAACTTTAAACAAATTAGCTAGGCAAGTTTTACTCATGTGAGTATATCTAAAAGTAAAATATATGCTTTTGTAGGAGAAAGGTGTGTTGGTGATTCCAACGGTACCAGGTCCTCCACCGCATCTCAAAGGTGATGTGGCTGCACTTGAATCTTTCCGCAGCAGAGCTTTCAACTTGTTGTCTATCGCTGGCGTTTCCGGATTCTGTCAGGTATTATTATTACAAGATCCAATATGCCTTCTTGTGGAAACGGTAGATAATTAAAGAACCATTCTGATCTTCCGGTGTTTTTTTTATTGCCCATCTCTGATAGGTGAGCATACCATTAGGGCTACATGACAATCTTCCCGTATCGGTATCCTTGGTAGGTAAGTATGGCTCAGACGGTTTTGTTCTCAGTCTTGTGGATTCCCTTGCGGGATTTATATGATTGACAATGAAAAGAAAGAAAGAGTTCTCTCCCAATCGTATAGCTTTTTTTCTTTATGTGGGATCCGACAATGTGATGATGGTTGGGGGTACGACCAATCAGACCGCTCTACCACTGAGGACAACGGGAGATTACATCCCATAGAGTTTAATTCATGTCCTCAACCCATGACATGTTTGAGCATATCTGTTTTTTTATCCAAAACTCAACAATGTATTAAATAAATTGATGTAGATTGGACACTTTGTATTTGTGTGTTTAGCAAAAACAGTAATGGCAAATTATTTTAAAAGCTGTTTTTGGTGATAAAAAGAAAAGAGGTGATCATTTAGGTGAATGACCCATATTTGCTTAAAAATTAAACACATAGAAATCAAAATTAAGAAAGTAACACTAAAGGTAAAGGAAAATACATTATTGGTCTTTAGAAAATGACATGGGATGATGGATAAGGGGGAGATCTGAATTAGACAGAGATCAGAGAAGGAGAACTGCGGCATAACGCATAATTCTGGTGATGGAGATTCGGGGCAAGAGAAGAGGAGTGAGATGCAAACGGTTCAGAATGGAATGGAAATATCTCAGAGATGCAAGAAATCTTAAATGAGGTGATGTCGTCATATTATATTGGCAAGATACCAAATTTATTTTTACTATGTAATTTTTTTTTCATATTATTTATTCATCATTTTCTTAATAAGTCTATTTAATTAATGTAATTTTTGAATAATCTTTTGGATGGGTTTATTATATCAGTATCTATTTAATTAGTTAAATACATTAATCTTCAAATTTTTTTGGTGGGGGACGGGACATTAATCTTCAAATTTAGTCAGTTGAATGGGTATATCAGTGGTAGCGGACTACAGGTATATTCAATTTACATCTAATAATCAGTTTATAGCGATTTACATTAGATTAATCAACCGACTAACGATAAATCATTGAAAATGCGATTTGAATGATTATGTCCCCGACGACAAAATTCACGTATTCAACAAAATATGTTCTTCTCAAAGCATAAAATATACAAGGACTTAATAAAAGATGCCAGAAAGAAATCTCTATGTGGCAAACTAACTACTACATGTTTTGTTTATTGTTTGATCGCTGATTAAATAACACAACAATCATAAGTTTGGTCACCAAATTGATATATCCGATATATGTATCTGTTAAATTATAATTTATATATACATATATATATATATATATATAATAGAGCATAGCAACAAGCAAGGAACTTGCGCATGTAAGTTTATTACACAATTATTAGTATAGACTCACCTAACGAATTGACTTGTACGCCAACGTGCATCCATGCATCTCAAGACCCTTCTTTCTTCTGCTCCCAGTCATACACCCACGAATCCGCACATATACGTGCATGTATACATCTATGAGATTATGAAATACACAGACACGTCAATTACATGTAAAACAGATTCAGATATCGCTAAGAGCATAGAAAGAGAGAGTTGTGGGGGAAAAAAATGGTGGTGAAAAACCAAAGTTCGAGCAGGAGATTTTTTATGGTTTATCTTATACTAGTATCATTGTCGTTTTTGGGTTTGCTCTTGAACTTTAAACCTCTGTTTCTGCTCAATCCCATGATCAGTTCTCCTTCTTTGGTAGAGATTCGTTATTCTTTGCCACAGCCGGTTAACCGGAACCCGATATGGCTCCGTCTCATCAGAAATTATCTTCCCGATCAGAAAAAGATCCGAGTGGGTCTTCTCAACTTCGACGAGAACGAGCGTGAGAGCTACGAGGCAAAGGGGACGTCGATCTTGGACAATATCCACGTGTCGCTCGGTCCTCTTCCCAAGAATCTGACGTGGAAGACTTTATTCCCGGTTTGGATCGACGAGGATCACACGTGGCACACGCCTACTTGTCCAGAAGTCCCTCTCCCCAAGATGGAAGGTCCTGACGCTGACGTGGACGTCGTCGTTGTCAAAGTGCCGTGCGACGGTTTCTCGGAGAAGAGAGGGTTGAGAGACGTTTTCAGGCTACAGGTGAATCTGGCGGCAGCGAATCTTGCGGTGGAGAGTGATTCGAGGGATGTTGATCGGACGGTGTACGTTGTCTTCGTCGGGTCGTGTGGACCTATGCATGAGATCTTCAGGTGTGACGAGCGCGTGAGGCGCGTGGCTGATTATTGGGTGTATAGGCCTGATCTGAGAAGGTTGAAGCAAAAGCTTCTCATGCCTCCTGGTTCATGTCAAATTGCTCCGCCGCTTCCTCTACCAGGTAATTTAATCTTATAGTAATATAGTACTATTCATACTTGTTTAAATCCACACGCTTCTTATATTTATTTATTGTCAGATGACATAATGCATAGTTTTATTGTAAAACAAAAACAAAAAAAACAACTTATCTTTTATTTTTATAGATTAAAACCAGTAATATTATTATAGAAATTCGGATAGACACCTAGACCAGTAAACATTCTTTGTCCTATACAACATTCCCAAAAAAACCATTACAAACTTTATCTTTAAACGGGTAGAGAGACTAGAAAAACGTAGACTTCCAAATTCGTATGATTATAGCTATATTAATACATCTTTAATTTGATGGCTGAAGTGCAAGAAAGCTATCTTCAACAACAAATATTTATTACCATTAGCTCTCATCTAAATTCAGATATGAACATGATTCTTAACACAAACCTCCTACTATAAATCACCAAATCTTCCTCTTTTCTTTTTAACTGTCTTTGCTTTGCTACTAACTACAATAGTTTTTTCTCCTTCGTTGTTTAAGGTCAAGAAGCATGGATGCGAGACAAGAACAAAAGCCTCACATCCAAAACTACATTATCAACATTTAGAGCCCAACGTGTGGCTTACGTGACGTTACTACACTCATCGGAGGTCTACGTTTGCGGGGCAATAGCTTTAGCACAAAGCATAAGGCAATCTGGATCAACCAAGGACATGATACTCCTCCACGACGACTCTATAACCAACAGTTCTCTCACTGGCCTAAGCCTTGCCGGCTGGAAACTACGGCGCGTAGAGAGAATTCGTAGTCCGTTTTCCAAGAAGCGTTCTTACAATGAGTGGAACTACAGTAAGCTACGTGTGTGGCAAGTAACAGATTACGATAAGCTAGTGTTCATAGATGCAGACTTCATCATCGTCAAGAATATCGATTACCTTTTCTTCTATCCTCAACTTTCGGCTGCTGGCAACAACAAATTCTTGTTCAACTCAGGAGTCATGGTAATGCATCGCTAAGTAACAGTTTCATATAATTAGGCCACCACTAAGCTATGTTTAGATTTAGCTCAATCTATGACTTAGTAAATAGAATCAATGTCTTTTTTTTTTTGTGGACTGATTAATCTGTTGTGTAATTTCATATTTATTTGCCATATCTATATTTATCTAAGGAAACTCTTGTTTAATTTTCAGGTTCTTGAGCCATCAGCTTGTCTGTTCGAGGATTTGATGCAAAAAGCATTCAAGATCGAGTCTTACAACGGGGGAGACCAAGGATTCCTGAACGAATATTTCGTGTGGTGGCATCGGCTATCAAAACGTTTGAACACGATGAAGTACTTCGGTGATGAAAGCAGGAACGATAAAGCACGAAATCTTCCAGAAAATCTAGAAGGCATACACTACTTGGGACTAAAACCGTGGATATGTTACAGAGACTACGATTGTAACTGGGACTTAAAAACACGGCGTGTGTATGCAAGCGAGTCGGTGCATGAGAGATGGTGGAAAGTGTACGACAAGATGCCAAAGAAGTTGAAAGGTTACTGTGGTTTGAATCCTAAGATGGAGAAGAACATTGAGAGGTGGAGGAAAATGGCTAAGCTCAATGGCTTTCCCGAAAGGCATTGGAAAATTAGGGTAAAAGATCCTAGGAAGAAGAACCTTCTAAGGCAATGACAAGAGCAAGTGAACAGAGACTTTAGATTTTGAAGGGGAATATCCCTAACATGCAAATGTGAATTATGTAGGGAAAATCTTAGTATAGTAATGGTAACGCAACCTTAAACTTTATTTTTACATCGTGAGCGAATTTATAAGCAAAGGTTCCTTTTTTTTCAAAAGAACAAAAAAAATGGAAATTTTCTGGTTTGTTGTTTCCTTTTTTTTTTTTTCGACGAAGTTTGGTTTTTTTCCTTTTTATATATTCCCGAGAAATAAAATATGAAAGTCATATTCTTTCAATTCAAAAAATAAAAAATCGATGCCTTTTTCCCTCTCACTCGTTAATATATCTATTTTGCCGACCGATGAAAAGAACAACAGAGTCTCACACACACCCATCTTCGCCAGATGCACGATTTCTTCGGCTCCGTTCGTCGATCTCTTGTTCTCCGTCCTACCGCCGACGACGATAACCAGGAGAACCAGCCTCCATCTCCCGGTCTTCTCGCCGATAAGATCACTTCCTGCATCCGCAAATCGAAGCTTCTTACCAAACCCTTCTCCTCCTCCTCGCCTCCTCCTACTGCTACCGCCGTAGATATGGCGCCTCCGATTTTATGGAGGAAAGGTCAGTTAATTGGCCGCGGCGCGTTTGGCACGGTGTACATGGGTATGAATCTTGACTCCGGTGAGCTTATCGCCGTTAAACAGGTAATTTTTAGGGTTTACTATGGATTTTAAACTAATTTGGTACTTAAGTTTCAATCTCAGATCCGAGATCAAACGATTCTGATGTGCTTAATGAAATATTCGCACTAATTTGCATCTGTTCAAAATCGATACTGATAACTTCAATTTTCTTTTTGTTCTACTCAGGTTCTAATTGCAGCCAATTGCGCTTCCAAGGATAAAACTCAGGTTCGTAAAACAATCAAATCCACTCTAGTTATGATTTTATACCCATGTTCATAGGTTATTCATGAATTTGTTTCCTGTGTCGGTGCTAAGTAGGCTCATATTCAGGAGCTTGAAGAAGAAGTTAAGCTTCTCAAAAATCTCTCCCATCCTAATATAGTTGTAAGTATCCCTGGCTACCGTCTTTGTTTCAGTACATATGGATTCACCAGTTCCTTGTGTAATCTAAACTTTTTGAGTTTTTCATCACTTGGCATTAGAGATATTTGGGTACAGTGAGGGAAGATGACACCCTGAATATCCTTCTCGAGTTTGTTCCTGGTGGATCTATTTCATCGCTCTTGGAGAAATTTGGACCTTTTCCTGAATCAGTAAGTCATGCTTAGATTTTTGTTTTTCTTTTCGATCTCTTAGTATGTTTGCGGTGCTTAAATGGCGAGAAGGATTGAATTAGGTTGTCCGTACATACACGAGGCAGCTGCTTTTAGGGTTGGAGTACCTGCACAATCATTCCATTATGCACAGAGACATTAAGGTAGCATTTTCTTCCCTATATTTTGAAAGTGCTTTACCATATCGAGTCCTTAACCATGAGATTCTATGTTCCTCTGTTCTCAGGGGGCTAATATCCTTGTGGATAACAAAGGATGCATTAAACTTGCTGATTTTGGTGCATCCAAACAAGTAGCTGAGTTGGTAAGTTAAATAATTTGCATTCTACAATTTAAATTGCAGGAAGCGTTCTCTTCTGTATATACTCTTATTTCTCAGTTGATCTCGTTTAGCATTTTCTTCATAAATATTCAATGCGATTGACATAGTTTTATCTCTAGGCTACGATTACTGGTGCAAAATCTATGAAAGGGACACCATATTGGATGGCTCCGGAAGTTATTCTTCAAACTGGACATAGCTTGTAAGCACCCAAGCCTGCTCATAAATACAAATGTCTTGTTACTAATATCTCAAACACCTGTGACTAGTACTGATAGTTCTGGTGAGTCACCAGTGGTGACGTATGATATGTCTCATAATTTTGGTTTCTCACAAACCTGTGGCTATTATTTTCAGCTCTGCTGATATATGGAGCGTAGGCTGTACAGTTATTGAAATGGTGACTGGCTCCTTGGAGTCAGCAGTATAAAGAGGTAGTTTTTCGTATTCCTGGTGACAATTTTTGTGGAGTATTTTGCTTCTTAATTACAGGTGGACTTACTTTCTTTTCAGGTTGCTGCTATCTTCTTTATTGGAACAACAAAATCACATCCTCCAATACCTGATACCCTCTCCTCTGATGCAAAAGATTTCCTGCTCAAGTGTCTGCAGGAGTAAGCTACTTTTCTTTAGAAACATTAGTTTGGAACTTTAATAGTAACTTCCTCACTACTATTGTGTCTTGTCTTTGGAATTGCTGAATCATTGATCCGTCTTGACAGGAAACCAAATCTGCGGCCAACCGCATCTGAGCTACTTAAGGTAAGGTGAACTATAAACCGTTTAAGCGATTCCTACAATATTAAAATGGGGAAGTTTTGAGCAAAATTCCTGACTTTGTTCTATTCTCAGCATCCTTTTGTTATCGGAAAACACAAGGAGTCTGCTTCTACTGATCTTGGTTCCATCATGGTGGGTGCATGTTGACCATCTTATCAGTGTCATATAAATTTTTCTTGAAGCCATCTAGAATGATTATTATATATTTTTTTTTTTTGCCAGAACAATGCTAGTACTCCCCTACCGTTAAAGATAAATAACACTCGGAGCTCGTAAGTTCTGAAAATCTGGCTAAACCCAAAAGTATTAAGATGAACTCGTGGGTATTATAAAATAATTAGACTGATTAATATCTGCTTTCTTTGTTTCAGTCCAGGTTCTACATGCGACGATGTAGGTGACATGTGTAACTTGGGCAGTTTGAATTGTTCACTTCTATATCCTGTGAAATCAATCCAAAACAGTAATTTATGGCAACTGCATGATAATGGAGGTGATGAAGACGATATGTGTTTGATTGATAATGAGGATTTCTTGACATTTAATGGGAAAGCAACGCCTATCCTTGAAAACAGTAGTGATCTGAAGAAGGTATGCATACATATGATTTCTCATTTAAATTTCCAATGACCGATTCAAGTCTCAACTCTTGTATGGATCATGTTTCAATTTGTTTTGTAAGCATCACTTATAAAGATTATGTGGGCAGAGCTGTGATGCCATAAGTGATATGTCCATTGCTTTGAAGTCCAAATATGATGAAAGTCCTGGTAATGGAGAGAAAGAGACTATAACGAGCATGGAATGTGACCAACCTTCATACTCAGAGGATGATGATGAGCTGACCGAGTCAAAAATTAAAGCTTTCTTAGATGAGAAGGTGCTTTGCACATTATATTACATTTTCATTGTGCTCACTGCATTTGTAAGTAAATTACTTACATGGCTGTGAATATATATTTATTTCCCTCAGGCTGCAGATCTAAAGAAGTTACAGACGCCTCTTTATGAAGAATACTACAATAGTTTGATCACATGCTCTCCCGGCAGTATGGAGAGTAATTTAAGTAACAGTAAAAGAGAGGACGCTGCTCAAGGTTTCCTGAAACTGCCTCCAAAAAGCAGGTCACCGAGTCGGGGTCCTCTTGGTGGTTCCCCTTCGAGAACAATAGATACAACTAGTTGTTCCAAGAGCCCAGGAAGTGGTGGTAGTCGTGAATTGAATATTAACAATGGAGATGATGAAGCTTCACAGGATGGTTTATCCGCTCGGGTCACTAATTGGAGGGCTCTCGTTGTTGATACTGAACAAGAATCAAGCCAGAGGTTAGTTGCTCAAAAGTGAATTCGGTCTGGGATTTAAGTATTAAGAATTTAGACATTTACTTCAGTCCTTTTAGGCACTCGCTATGAATCAAGAAGCCAGAAAAAGTCCCAGTTCATGCGTGTCTTAAGCTATGATCTCCTCTCCATGTCGAAAAATTGTTGCACTTTGGGTTTTCAAACAAATGCTGACATTATTTCAGGCCATATGAGAAAAGTAATCACAAATGCGTCCAAACATGTAGAGTTTAGGGATTCCAAAGCTACAATCGTTTCAAATTTATCCCTAGTCTAGGCTTCTTGTTTTATTCCTTTATCTGCTTAAATTGGTTGGTTTTTGCTTTGCAGTGCTGCTCTTTCAGAGATAGAGAAGAAGTGGAAAGAAGAACTTGATCAAGAACTGGAAAGAAAGCGACAAGGTAGGTCCCTTTTATGACATTCATGATTGTACACTGCAGACTGCACTTCTCCTCTGGCCTTGATGATTGTAGACCAATAAATAAGACTATTTGATGATAATCATGGTAGCTTCCTTCACTCTTATTAATCTTATCTGTTGGACGTAAGATGCAGTTTGTTAACTAAACTTTGCCAGACATCATCCATTACATTTTAGAATGGCTTAACACTAATAACATGCCATGATGTAATGTTCAAAAACATGACATAGCATATTAACTTTGTGTAAGCTTGGTAAATCAAATCGTTGACTTATAGTATCTGTTGTTGCAGAGATCATGCGCCAAGCGGGGTTGGGATCATCCCCGAGAGGAAGAGGCTTGAGCCGACAGAGAGAGAAGTCGAGGTTTGCATCTCCAGGAAAGTGACATGTGCAAAAATCTCTCTGTCTCTGATGCTAGACTTGCCAGAAACGGGTAGAGATGTCGTCGTAATCTTCGGCTATTGATTTTTGATTGCTCGACTAGTATATATGTACATATGGAATTCTTATTTTGCTGTGATGATGAAAAGTAGAAACGAGGTTTGGTCTGAATATATGATTCTGAGCTGGTTGTTGAAGGTATTAGATGTGTGTAATATGAGTGTAGGGTGTATATTCAAGTTCGCTACAAATAGCAAAAAAAACTGTGCAAGTATCATTTATTCAAAGGTTTGAGATTACGGGTAGTTAAGTTCAAACACGAAACATAACTTGCCTCAGCCAAAAACACTAAACCCATCAGGGTAGTTCCAGCCTTGAAGCATAACACGAGGAGACTTCTTTATGCCTGTAGGAGCTGCAAATGAGATCTTAAAAGACATTGATTCACCTGGAACGAGTGAGAAGTAGTTGTCTGAGTAATGTACTGGCAGAATTCTTGTGTCTTGTGTCTCTGATTCTGCATTGTGGACAGAGAAACGAAGGAAAAAAGCAACCCCTGAATCAGATCCCTCCATTTCCACCACTTTAAAAGCACGGTTGCTATCTGCAGAAACAATACATCTACTAAATAGCTTCTGGAGCAACCCCATATTGCGTTTTCCGTCTTCTTGAATAACGTTTTTGGCCAAGTCAGCTCTAGATGTGTTATGGACACTGATCTCCAGCTCATACTTTGGACCAACCATAACTGTATTGCAAGTGATCTTGAGAGGTATTTGCTTCTTCCTGTACGGCTCTAAGAGTGTGTAATCTTGCCCAGGCAGATGAAGCCAGTAGAAGTTCCGAGATATAACCATTTTGTCTGAGACATTGTACATTTTGAGAAGAAGAAAATACACCTGCTTTGGGTTTTCAGCTTTTGGGTACTTGAATTCCGAAACTTGCACAACTTTCTTTGGCGGTGCAGAATCTATTTTTAACACTTCCGAGTATGGGCAGTTCCCATCTAGGTCCCATACCGATGCCTCTATTGCCACATCTGACAGCTCTTTAGAAGTCGTGTTTACAACCTGTCGGGGTTCATTTCATTTACAGACAAAATGTACATCATTTCATGTATATTTACTTAATTTACATTTCTTTAAATCAAGTTCTAGGGAATTTATACTGACCTCAACAAAGTAACTTGCCAGGTTTAACTGGACATGGACTGGCTCTGCAGCAGAACGGCAGCCATAGAAACTGGCTGTTTGATCGAGAAGATGATCATAGAACTGACCTCTGAGACCAGTCCATGGATTTTGGTTCTTCCAGATCAAGACACCCGTGTACTTTGTCCACATTCGTGAACTCCAGCCCTCGAATAAAGCTCTGTACTGAATGTAGTTTACCAATTGAGCCTAATACAGACAAAAATAACAAGTCCTAATATGTTACTAATGATCTCATTAAGGGGAAACATTTATGCACCAGCGCAAACCAACACCCGTAAAAGCTATAATGGTTAAGATCCCAAATTTACCTTCAAACAGAAGTCATCAAGATTCTCCGGAACACCATACATCAGAATCTGGTCATGAACTTTTCCAGGCTTAGAATATGGAATGTACTTGTGGTAATCCCACATTCTGTTTGGTACTTCTTCAACAAACCCGTCCAAACCCTTTTTAAACAGAGGAATCTCCCAACCTTCTGGAGGCATTGTCGCTCTTATTGTAGCTGCAACAGGCATTCCAACTGAACCGATCTCCGGATTGAAACCATAGTTGTAATATGTGTCTTTAAAAAAATCTTCAGGGTATTGAATCTCATAAGGGCCGTCAGTGAAATTTCCTTTTCCATCTGCAAATCCGTCCCACATAGATCCTTGAATATAAACTCTAGAACCGTCAAGATAAACACTAGGATCTGAATCCGCGTCTGATAACATTTGTGTTTTGAAATAAGGGTGAAGCTTAAGGTCTTGCTTTAGAGCCTCATTTATGTCTTTTGGCGGAACTTGTTCATTTCCACCCACCCAAAGAGCTAGGCTAGGATGGTTTCTCAAAAGTTTGACGGTATCACGAGCACAAAACAGGAATAAGTCATGGTCTAGTGGTCCGTTCGGATTTGATACTGGAACACCCCTACCATCAACATCTCCCGTTATCCAAAACTCTTGCCAGACCTGAGAATTGGGTAAATTTAGGAATAGTGATGAATTTTAAAGTAGAATGATAGCAAACAAAACTTCCTAACACATACCAACAATCCGTAGATATCACAAAAGTGATAAAAATCTGGCCTTTCAGCCAACCCACCGCCCCAGCAACGGATCATGTTCATGTTCATATCTGCATGGAACTTTATGTCTGTTCTATAACGCTCTTTAGAGAGCCGTAAAAGCCCATCTGATAGTATCCAATTGCCACCACGGATGAAGATTGGCTCCCCGTTAATCTTGAATAGCCTTGAAAATTTTGAAAAGAAGATGCAGAGCTTCTACAAAACCATTCTACCCATAGCAAACTGAAACTGAAATATATAGAGCTTACCTTCCACCAGTGGCACTATCAATAACACTCTCAATCTTACGGAATCCAAATGGCTGCATCCATGAATCAGATTCCCCAAATTCTTTCACAGAAACAGTGATCAAGATGTCATAAAGGTTTTGCTTTCCCATCCCGTTGGGCCACCATAATTCAGGTTTATAGAGAAAGAGCTGTTAATTCAATATCTTATTAGTTTATAAGATAAATAATACTAAATCGTAGATCTGTAGTGGTCAGACCAGATCCCTGAAAAGAGCAAGTTATCTAAGTCGTATACAAGTATTATACGATAACAATACCACTCACTGGTTTAAAAGTGTGCTGAATATGTCCTTGAGCTGGTATCAAAACATTCTCTGTCTTAAGATGCTCTACTAAACAAACACCGTTTTCGAGTTCAGCTGTTATTTGAATAGTTACAGAACACTCAGCATTCCATGTGCTTTTGTTTTCCAGTTCAGCAGTCACATGCAAGTAAGCTCTCTTGTAATTGTCAAAGAAGCTTGAGACCAAATGGGGATCAATTATTCTTACAGGCTGCAATCAAAACAATCAGTTACATTCAATAAAGAACATGATTATAAACGATCCAAAGTTTGCTCCATGGAGAAACACAATAGATATCATCTCTGGAAAGCAATGTAAATTAACTAAAACTAACCCCGGTAACAGATATTGACACTTCATCCCATATGCCAGTATTCCGGTCCCTAGAAGACATTAATGATATCAGTGAGAATACCTTTGACCATCCGATAAGCTCAATCTTCTAACAAAAACCACGTGAAAACATTACCTTATTGGACAAATCCAGTCCCAACCTTCCACATACTGTGCAGCTACATCTTTTCCAATCTGTCATGGATATTCCAGTCACATTAGTTATAGTGTTTGCAATTAGCTTGAATTGAAAAAAGCAAAGAACGAACAATGACATGACCTTCTCACAGAGAGAGAGAGAGAGAGAGAGAGAGAGGTGTACCTCGTGATCACCACCTTGCCCTCCCGTGGGAGGGATAGTCCCAGGATGATCTGGGGGATGAACAATAACAGCAAGGAAATTGTTATCAGAATGCAGAATATCAGTAATGTCAAGTGTATGTCTGCGAAACATCCCTTTGGGAAGCAGTGTCTTGTGGCCATTTACATACACTTCCGCAGAGTAGTTGATGGCACGAAAATTCAGATGCACATATTGATTCAACAACTGCAAAAACATCAAACCAAATGATCAGACCGCAAAAAGCAGGAATAAATCAATAACACCATGAAAAACATTTAGGATAACAGAATGAAAAATATTGGGGTTCGTAGTTAAGTGGTATTAGCTAAAAAAAAAGAAATAAAGTGAAATAGGAAATTGTCAAATCGAGTAGGCTCACCCTTTTACATTGGAATTTAGTGAAGAACCAGAATGTGTAATAGTCCCTTCCGGAATCGGCTATATCCGTGATAGCTTCATTTTCAAGTCCATAGAATGGGTCTGGAACAGCTTTGTTCTTCACCAATGTACCCAAAACACTGTCCAAGAGAGAAACACAAAGAAACTGTATTATATATCAGCAAAATCTCGTCAATGCATGAAACAAGAAGAAGCAATTCCGTCGGAAACTGCTATAGTTTCTTTGTTATCACATTGCACAAACAAAAGCTCATCCATGAAGCAAAAACAACAGTTTGGTGACAAAATCCAAAATAGTTTCAGGATTGGCGTACAGATGCATTAGAACAAGATCAGTCTACTTACTTTAATAGTTTGAAATTAACAAAACGATTACTTTGTTTAATAGCTTTAATAAAAGAAAATGAGAAGATTATTACGTTCCGGGTACGACGGCCTCCATCCACCGAGAATCGGAACCGAGGGCCGGAGGATTGGTGGTAGTGAGCTGGACGCCGTCGACATTGACCTCCGTTGATCTCGCCGCTAGCCAGCCGGAATCTAGCACCGTCTTCCCGATCTCCGCCATTTAAGTTTCTGAAATTGCTATGTTTTCAAGACAATTTCAGAATAAAAAAAGACACGTTGAGAGAATTGGAAACTTGTTTGGACTGACGACTAAAAAGCAGCACTCGCTTCGAAGTCAATTTTGGGAAAGAGCCTAAAAAGCAAACGTAACTTTGCTGGATAAACCTAACCTCTAGGCTCTAGTGTCAAAAATAAATTTCTGTCGTTTAAAAGAATTTAACAAAATATTGATGGAAAAATCTTTAAGTTATATTTAGGGGTTGGTATTGGTTTGTGACTTATATAGAGTTTTATGATTTTAAATGTAATGTAGAATCTATAGTTATTCAGTTAAGATTTTATTAAAATCTTTTTAAATTTGGTGTTATTATTTAATAATTTATAAAAAGTCATTTAAAATCTTCATAAATATAAAATTATTATTGTTATAAAGTCATTAAAAGTTTTGTGTTATTCAAATAAAACAAAAAATAAAATCTCTAATTGTTGATGAATTAAATTATTAGGTCATTAATTACTTTATCATGATTTTAAAAAATCTTGTAAAGTCATTCCAACAAATTCTCTATTTTGATGATACTTTTCATGAAGGTTCACTTAACAACCAACTCTGTTGTAACCATTCTAATCATCATTTGTAAGCTTCAATCATAGGCTTATTCTCTGGTGCAATTTGATCACTGTCAACTTATACATTGTCCTACGAGATTCTCATTCTCATTCTCATTCTCATGCTGTTGCTTTTTCTGAGTAGATGAAGCGAAAATTCAACATAAAGGGTAAACAAAACTAAGAAAAAGTAAAGGGGGGGGGGGAAGACAAAGCTGAGGAAAGCTACTAGTAAAGATTCCGGTAGCCAATATCTTCACAAGAATGGAAACCCGTTCAACTAAAACAACAAAAATAAGAAGAAGAAAACAATGATGAAGAGGTTCGTAGCAAATTTACAAATTCCTTGCAAGAAGAAGAAAAAAAAAATTAAAATAAAAAGATGCAAATTGTTGGGTAGTTTGATCTGATGAAATGAGGAAAAACAAAAAAAAGAGAGTTTGAGGAGGTTGTTTTGCTGTGGGAGTCAAAGACCGAGCAGGAATTGGAAAACATCACTCAATGATATGATACCTTCAACACGTTTGCTCCCTGCTTCCACTATCACCAGCCTCCTTACACCTGTTTGTTTATTATATACACCACAAACCAAACCCCAATACATCTTTATCTGATGTTCATGTGCCAAATTACGACATACAATGCTGAAGATGATATGAGTGATTGTACCTGGATTTGCCAGCCGCTCCATCACCTTCACAAGAGAATCTGAGCGCAAGCACATGTGACATCTCTGCCCGTTGAAGATTCCATAAGGCGGACTCGCATCTTGCCCCAACTGCAGCGCCTGAAACCACAAAACACATTCTCCACTTTATTCTAACCTTCTATCTATTTTCCATTATTCTAATTATGTATAAATCAATTACAAAGGAGACAATTTCCAACGATATAGGCAGATAAGACTTAAGTAAACTCGTAAAAGAAGAGTTTGATGAGACACGGTATGAATCTTGGTTTCTGATTAGAGGTTTACCTGGTGGACCGTCATGTCATCAAGATGAATCTGTGCGTATGCCTTATCTTTAGCCAGAGCAGTTATATCACTAAACCATTACAAATAACATCAGACAGAGGACGTAAAAATGGAATGCACAAGGCATATCATGTCGATTGGGTAAATAGAGATTTACCTTCGAGAGTATATGTCAATAAGTGAGTCATTGTCATCCACTACCGGAATTGAACTAACTTCAGCTGTAATAACCACAAAACCAGAGACATAAATGAAGCACAATTTTTTCATTCATTTCCATACGAGGAAACAGAGAGGTTACCGAATGCAATGCCCTACGAGAAATTCTGGATGTATGCTTTTCTTTAAGATTCACAGTATTGTTTCCATGTTCTTAAATCTCACGTTAGTTTACTCATGTTGCAACATTTACATCTGTACAACAGTTATAAAAGTGGTAACATCTAAAGTTGGTTATTTGTTCTGTATTGATTTGTATCAATATGATGCTCTGTGCAGCTATTTAGTTGTAATTACCATCTATGATGAAATTTCTCAAAACTGAATTCTGATTGAAATGTAGAGGTTAGTCTGAAGTTGCAGAAGAGATGAGCTTCAAACAAGATATTAATGAAAACTGAGCAAAATGCATTACCTTGAACTAATAATGAGAGCGCAGAACCCAAAGAGGCATGTGGTTTCAATGTAGCGAGAGGTTTGCTACTTGATTCTCCAATTCTAGGGACCCAAGTACCCAGGGGGATTGAACAAATAGGTTGCTGAAGGATTGGCAAAGAGCTAGACGAATGTCTAAAGTATCTGCATATACCTGGAAGATTATGCTTAATTTAGAGACAAAGTGGAGTTTGGAACAGTCAGTTGCAACTATAGCTTTAATTCCCCTCCCTACTTCACAGAATTTGGAGAAAAGAAGTGGGAAAATTTTGGAAATGGGAGAATCATATGCACGTCAAGAGTTAAAAAGTCTTTATGGCCAATGGGAGTATTTTATTCACAATGAAGCCACCTTACATTTTAATATGCCTGATAGCGAAGCAAGATGCAGTAACTGTGGATATGAACCATCCTGCAAGGACGAAAATATAACCGGAACGGCTGCAACCTTGTTTTGCAAAATTTTCAGGGCAACGTCTTTCAGATTATCATAGGGTCCAACCTGATAGCCATTTATTAAAGTAACATTAACAATAGCAAGAGAGAAAAACTACTAGTGTTTTGACTGTAACATGTAATAGAAATTTCTAAGAAAGTCTATGTTCAGAAAATACACAAACAGAAGCGAAACTGAACGAAAGTCAGTAGTAAGCGGTAGAATGCAATTGTGAAAATCGCACCTGAACAAGTGGCCTAGGATACGGTCTCCCACTTCCATCATATTGTCGGCTAATATGAGCCTTCCCCTCTTTCCAGGCTGCTATTGTGTGTGTCTCAAGCTCTTCCTCTGTCAGGTTTGATCCATGAGTTCCAAGCTGCAATTTCACAAGTTTGCTATTACCACGCAAGAGTGAAATTTCATACTGAGAAATCTAGTAAAACATCTGCAGATATCTCACACCAGGTAATATACTAATAAGCTAAGTAAATCTATAATAATCCCCACACTGGTATAATTATACCCACAGGTCCTACACAGTAGATAAATTTTTCTTACTACAGAGGCCTCTGGTAGCCAAAATGAGGATTTATAAGATATCCAGACTTCCCTCTTGGCAATTCTAAAAGTATGCAGTAGTAACACGGAGGAATGCTGTCGAAAAGAATAGTTTGTAGAGAAGCTAACCTCTCTCAGTATTAGAATGAAGTCTAGTGGACCAAGAACTCCAACAAATTGGCCTTTACCAAAGTCCCAGAGAGGAGCCAAAGGGATTCCCTGAAAACATCTGGAATTAGCAAAAACAGAAAGCCAGAATATCTATAGTTCATTTATTTTCAGTTCCTTCCTTTTTCGGGTCTCGATACAACAATATTCGAATGTTTACAGTGAATGTGAGAGACAGAGAGATGAACATCCCAAAGAGAACAGAAGCTGACACAAGAGTAACTGGAAAATAGAGCAGACCTGCTCATAGAGTATATGGAATGCTTGCTTCACTGGTAAATTAACATCCAATGCAATAACCTGTAAAATTTCTGATCACCTTAGACAATTTCCGAGTAAAAATTTAGAAGTCATATTGATATTCTATAGGACATGAAGAAACAAAATCATCAATCATGGTTAGGGAAAAAAAAAACCAGACCTTGCCCGATTCAGGGAGCAGCTCATATGCAGTACGAGTTGACAATAAAACAGATATACGGTGACGAGACATCTCCAAATCAACCCCTGACAACCTAGGGATAGTTTCCTGGGATGGATCAGCCTATAATATAATCAGCAAGTAAAAACAGTCAGAAACTCAATTTGAATGTAGTCTCAGAAACAAATTAATGGAACTTAATGGATCCTGCTTTATACATCATGAAAAATGGTCTAACATAAATAATACTTAGACTAATGACATCAACGATAATTAAAAAAAAGCCAAACTGGAAGCAACTCACGAAACCTAAACAATAAATCCACAAGAATAAACACTGCAATATAGAAAAGAAGGTCAGATTCCTTACTGGTCGCACGAAGACATCATCCACATCCATATTCGACCGGCCGAGTGTCTCTGGGCTAAAACCAGCAGGAACCATATCTGGTCCAGTTATAAATATTGTATTCACTACTCCACCATTTCCGCTTACAAATGGTTGGTGCTCATCGTGCCGCCATTCCCCATCAACAAAAAACTTATACTGCATAGGAGTAAAATAACTGAATGTAACATTAGTGGCTTCTTAAGCATCTCAAGTTGTAATAATTAAAATCATGTCAAATATAATATATCCAATTGCAAAAGTATATAAATTTCTATACGCTCTGTAGCTTTTATTAAAAGAAGTGATTTAGCTATCACAACAACATGATAAACCCAAAATATAAGTTTGCTAGAATTTTGAGTTATGTCGATGGTAATGTAAAAAGCCAAAATTTGATCAACTAGCCAAGGAATTCGAAATTTTCTTAGCCAAAATTGTACAGCTGTGACAGAGGTATATTAGATTCTCATACATATTGGATGGGTTAAGCATCCAGATACTGAATAGAGTAGCACCATGGACATTGCAAAATCACATTAAGGACATAAATGCTCATGCGGGAATTAAATTCACAAGGAATTTGTCATGAAAAAGGTCCAGTACAAGATTATTAACCTGATGATATCCAGGCGTCAAGTTGCAAATGACTTGAAAAACAGTAGGGCAGCCCTCAAGCGGGGACAATGGCACATGTTCTGTCCACCTGTTTACATGCCCAATTCAGAAATCAGTCCATGGACTTCAAAACCCCCAATGGATAGTATAGGCAGCACATAATGTATCGGATAAACAACAAGCAACCTCAAATGTCTTTTCTGTAATATAAAATCCTAGTTGTAGCTCAGCCATCTCACCTGGTGAAAGATCCGCTAAGGAAGACCCTTCTACCTCCATAAGGCCAGACGAAGCGGGTGGGAGTAAGAAGCTGCCCTGAGGCAGCGCTGTTTCCACGGCTGCTATCCAATGTAGAACCAAACATCCCCTCCCAGTATTTATATAGTTACAATCCACAGAAACTAATTCCTAAAAACTTCTTCAATCGATTCTCAGTGAGTAAAAATGATATTGACTCTTCAGCAGAAGACACGCTTTTGAGGAAAACTTCCGACTTCAACGCTTACACATGCAGAGAGTCCGAATTCGATAGCGCAACCATAAATCCCAGCCACCAGTAACCGAAACCCTAAAAGCCCAAATCACGATCTACAACGAAATTACTGAACTCTCCTCAACCTAGATAGGAAATTTCACCAACACGAAAACCTTGTAGACGAGCCCTAAACTCAACCACGGAACGATCTGGCTGTGAAAGCAAAGGTCAACTGATGAAAATACACCACCTGGAAACCCTAGCTGAAAAATTCCCCAGGAATTCGCGGCGGGTCTGATCTTTTCTAATTCGGGGAAGGAGGAAGAAGAGTAGAGAGAGAGAGAGAGGAGCTCGATGATCGCAAAAGAGACAATTGAAGGCAGGAAGAATTAGGGATTTGAAAAGTAGGAGAGAACCCTAATTAGAGAGAGTGGAGATGGCATTGTTTGGATCTGGGAATGATGGTTATGGTCTCTCAAGGTGAAGAATCTGAGGGCGAAGAAGCGCTGCGTAATGAAAATGTTGTTTTTAATCCATGGAGATATGATTTCCTTTTTTTTTTCTTTTTTTTTTCTTTTTTTATTACTTACTGGAGTATATATATATATACACAAATTTTTCTAGTTTTCCGAATAACATTTTTTGACATTTATTAACTGAATATGCTTCTCCTTTTGCCATTATTAAAAACATATATCTCATTCAGCAAATTTATTTTTTCCAGACAACACAAAATAGTATATGTTTTATATTTACTTCTTTTGCGTAAATTAGCATCTAATATTTATTTTTAGTCAACCAACTAATAATTCATATCCAACATCCTATCATATATAACACTAGATGAGGATCTATTTTACTAACAATTTATATTTAGTTATTTATAATGGAAATGACTATAATCTCTCATTTAACTGTGAATATTTGACATTTAGAAGAGCTAAATAGTATTTTCTAATTTTCAACAAATATATAAACAAGACATATTGACTATCAAAACGTTTAGAATTGATTGATGACAGATCGCACATATGTTTCCGAGGATAAACAATTAGTTTCTTCAACAACAAAAAAGAGAATAAAAATTATACACGACTTTTCTAATTCTAATTAATCAATATCATTCATATATATGAATAAACAAAGGAAAAAAAATTTGCCAAATGTTTTTATTTATTAATCTTCAGTGTTACTTCTTTTTCAATTCGTAGTGTATCATTTACACATACACGGTAAATATATACAAACTTGTACAGGCCGGAGAAATCGTGTGTCATGTATTCCAGGATGGCCTGATTGTGAGCAGCTTATCCATATAAATTCATTGTCTCGTAGGTTTGTTTAGTCTCTGTAAAGTAGTGCCAAACCCCCCCCCCCCAAATACTCGGCCCATACACATATCCTTAAAGAAAAAACGGTTCGAGTCTAATAGTACAATGTTTTTTTAAAAAAGTACAAGTGTAAAGTGACTTTATATTTTGAAGACGATAGATTTGCAATCATTCTTTTTTATAAGAACATGAATTGCAACGTTGGAATATAATCTCAGATACAACTTTATATATTGTGAGTTAACGAAGAAACTCTTTGTGGTTATTTATGTTTTATTTACTTCTGTGCTTATTATTTAGACAAACCTACGACGTACGGTAAGTAAGGCTTGGACTGCATCTCTTTTTAACGCAAGAATATATACTATAAACTCAATCAGTGATAGCAATCGCCTCGACAGAGTTTTGAGTTCAAGATCCATAGGTCACACCACTCACCATCATCATCTATATATCCATCTTTTCTAATCTCATTGTCCATATATGTTAGCTTCCTAGCTATTTTATACATATAATATCCGTGCTATTGAATGCAAACTACGTACCCTATAAAAATATAACAAGATGTCAAATGAAAAGGTTGAACTGTTGAAGTGATGGCTTCTCAACGTACGAGCTAAAAACAGAAGGAAAAATTCTGCTATAATATATATATATATATATATATATATATATATATATATATTAAGATTTGAAATATGTCCGAATTTAAAAAGATATATAGAACAATGAAACTATGAGCTGTTTTGACTTTGAAGTTAACAGTTCTAAAGAATTTGAGTTCAATAAAAAATAAAATAAAAAGATGTATTTTGACTGAGCTAGGGTTTTCGAGGTTCGGTTGTCTGTCTTTAGAAGAAAAATTCAAATTTAGAGCCAATGAAATAACAATCTGAAAAGTGCACATATATATATATATATGTCTACAACATCTTCGTACAATAGCCAAAGCTGCTAACTGATTCTTCCAAGTAATAGAATAGAGGTGGTGGATCAAACACTACTTAATTCACGCATTGGCAGAATTATATATTTGCATTAAGTTTGGTTCTATCAGATTCGTTTTAAGAAGTGATGCCATCGAAAACCTAAATATCTGACGACTTATGTTTTTTCAAACTCTGTAAAATTTTGAAGATTCTTTACGAATGAGTTGTTCTCCATTAGGCTAGTATACTACAAATAGAAAATTAAATAACCCTGGAAAAAAAAAGATGGTATCAAACAGCTCTTTTCCTTTTACTTGAAGAACTTTTGACATGGGTGCATCTCATTCTCATGGGATTCTCATAGGAATCAAGTTCAACAACTTGAGTAAAATAAACGGCTGTAGGGTAAATTCATCATAACAGTAAGCGCTAATATATATATAAATATCTTTTGTCCATGCACAACCACAATGCTTGTATGTAAAATCATCATAATGGATATTATATCTCACATGGACCTGTTCCTCTTCATTTCTCTCTTTGTCCTTCACAATGGGTACATCAGATGTGGTTTGTACTTGTTGTTACCTTAAAATATTCGCGCTCCTGGTTCCCGAGGCATCGCTGCCTGCCTGTGCAGGAGCTCAATGCCGCGATTCCATGGTTTGAGCCAATGGAAACAAACATATATATCCCTGTAACCACTCAGTACATAGATGTCAGATATAAACATTGTTAAGGTTAATAGTAGTAGTACATAACAAAACATATTGAGTGTTACCACATTGGTATACTAATAGTTTAAAATGTACTGTTGGAATGTTACAATTACTATCTTGGTATAGTTATTGATAAATAAAGATCTTGATGTTTGCGATTTCAGCTTTTGTCTCTTTGAACTAATCTCTTATATATATGTAACTTGGTCAATTAATCCTAGTTGATTCGAACAAGAAGAACATAAGATAGTTGAGAAGTGGTCCCAAGAAGGCTCTACATAAACTATAGGCTGCATCTTTCTTTGATGAATGATTTCTTACTTTCTTTTTAATTTGATGATTTAAAATCACCCATTTGCAGATAACCATAAAGCGAGCATGTCGTAAGATATACAAATCTTCGAAATTCATATATAATTTTGGGTTTAGTGTACCCATAAGGTTGTGGTCCTCAGATTCTTAGGGTTATTTTTGGTATTCTGAACCTATAACGTACCCTCTTCATTCAAACCCTAGACCCTTTTGACTCTTTAGTTTTACGATAAACAAAAGAAGAGCTCATCGCCTTATTGGTTCTTCTTAATTTCTATGGGCTGTTTTTGAGAAGAAATAAAGTGTATTGACTTTAACTTAATTGTAACTTTCTTATATATCTTCTGCCTGACTTGTCTTGAGATCAATCTGCTTACATGTGAACAAAGAACTGGCAAGTGTCAACTGTCTCAGCTTCTTTCCATTAATATGAACTAATCACGTTCTTTAGAATTTCATCAAGAGAATCGTATTCCTATTAAAAAGAATTTCATTCATTTAAATGGTCAAGTACTCAAGTCCTAATGCTAGCTCCTTTATGTTGGTTAACAGTACTAGATCAGGCTTCTTTATTAACCAAAAAAAAACAAAACACTAGCTCAGGCTCCATAATTAAGGGGATGAAAAGACATCACAGATCAAGCCACTGAAACAGATCCATGGATAAATCAATACGGTAAGATACAAATATATAAAACTCTTATTTTTTAGCCTAATTATGTTTATGGATGTAGCCTTCGATCAATCTATGCAGTGATGATATATAATATACGCATAAACTTCTTATATTCTTACATATCAACGAGAAGAAAAGAAAAAAAAAACGAAGTCATCTTGTTAATTAATTAGTACCTAGTTTCTGCTATCTTCTTCACTTCCATATCCATGGGATCCTCCACTGTTTCAAACCGACCAACTCTAAGTCTGAATTACACCTTATTAATTGCTTGCAACAAGAAATCTCATATCTTTATATATATGTAGAAAATATGAAATTATAAAGCAATTACAGACATATACATTTGTATATATTAAAGATTCAACATTAACATTTTTGAATCCTTTTCGTTTCTCTACAGATCTTTCTTTGGTTTCATCAATATATCTAGTTCAAACGAGGCGTGGAGCTGCTTCCCTTCTCAACAACTCTAACAAATTTTGTCGACTGGTTCTGTAGATCACTTCTAGTGTTGGGTTCTTTCTCATTCCCACTATCAGTATTGCTACCTTTGTTGTGCTCAGCTCTTTCTCGCTCGGCTTCGCGGTACTTGTGAAGATGCCTACCCACGGCGTCAGCATAGTTATCAAGGCCGAGAGTGCTGAGAGCCCACCAGATGTCGTCACCATTCACCGTCTTTCGATTCTCCCTGTGGCACTTGTCCGAGGCTTCGCATGTAACAAAGCTTATGAACTCTGTTGCACATTCTTGAACTGTTTGTTTTGCTTCTTTTGAGATCTTTGCATTTGATGGTAAGATTTGCTTCATAAGTCTCCCTACATTGGCTATTGGTAACAATCTATCTTCATCTGTCATTTTTTTTCTCTCTTCTTGTTTTAATGAATCTATTACCTCTATCGGCTCTCTTTATACCATTTTTTATATACGAGTAATCCAATATATGAGTCTCTCACTCTATTTATAGATGCATAGGTATATGAGTAGATGTGCTATCATGTCCTTGCACTGAACCTACCTCTTAATTTATTACATACTATATGTCTATATCTAAGATTCTGTCTCTCTGTATATATGGATGTGTGTATGTGAAGCCTATATATGCATTATATATAGTATATGAATATATATCACTCCTTTTTTTTACTTCTACAGTATTACTATTATTTTGCAACCAAGTGATTCAAAAAATAACTCTTATCTGTATATCTCTATGTAGTCATCATATTGATTCCAAAATGATGATGAGAATGCTATTTTTGTAAGATCATCGATATCAACGAAATAATATTTCCATTATAATTAGACTAACAAATTATCATATCGTTTTGATTTATAAAGCAATTAGCGCATAACTTATGTTTTATTCTTAGAGAGAAATGTCGAAAATATAACTATATTTAGTGGTACAATCTAATACAAATTGAATCATAATTGATGCAAATTAGTTAATTATTAACTGATGTTAAATTATATATATTTGCTTCACTTATTAATAAGTAATTTAAAATAGCATCACTTTAATTTGTGATACAATATATGTGATACAACCCACTCACTTTTTTTTTTTTGTATATCTGTGTATGTAAGTAAACTCGTGCGTATTAATAGAAAAAAGATAAAAACTTTTAGCACATATACTAAATTAACAAAGTATGATACGAATATTCTTTGACATTTGCAGTGCGTTGAGCTAGTGAGAATATTATTTGGGTTTATTTGTTTATAGGTTGTCTTACCATCATCTTCCCTGGAATTATCTTAAGCGTATATGAATTGAATTGTGTTGACGTGTTCAAATCTTGTTTGTGTTTAATCTTTTATTTTTAAAAAGGAAATACGAAAAACCATTTAAATCACAATATATAAGTATAAACGATTACATTAATTGGTTCATGTAATTAGAGTGTCTTGGAAATCTTACTTAAATAATTATTGTGGATTTAAAATAACGTATGAAGTGCTCTAAATGGAAACTGAGAATTTAATACGACCCACAATGAAAAAAAAAATAAAGTTGACCTAATTTTGATTAGAGGCTATAGCTACTTTGCTAAAAAGAAATTATTCTTGATGAAGCAATGGTTGTCTTATGGAATGTCAAAACCTTAATATTAAGAGAGAAAAAAAATGAAATTCGAGGCACGTAATCCGCATAATAACCAGTACGGTTCATTTCCCACTCGCATGCATTTGACATTTCTATTTTAAATATTTTAGTAAAAACATATACTTATTATTAGTGTATACTGAGCAAAAAATTCAACTAATATAAGGTCACATATGTATACTCTCTGGTCTTGCTAGCTAGTGTTAGAGCATTTCCTTTACAATCTGTGTTTTACTCATGGTATATTACTATGTTAGAGAGGTTTAAATATTATTATGATGTTTATAGAAAATGATTAAATTACGTAAGAAATTAAATAGAATACGTCATTTAAAACCGGATTACATAATTATGCGTTTTAAAAGACGTTCTACATACTTCGAAACTGGATTGACTTCCATGCAAACAACCAATTACAAAAAAAAGTGTCTGTAAAGTTAGATTTTTCATTTCTTTGTGAAAAGCATTTCACTTTTTCCCTTTAATTTATCAATTGAATTAGGATTTTAATCGGAAAGTTGTTAACGGTCTCCTATTTATTTTTGCTTAAATATGATTAATAATTCGCTAATGCTGTCTTTTCGAGTCCATTTGTAATATTAACTATATTATTATCATCATTTCAAATATGTGTCTTGCCTTCTTGGTGTATTATTCTAGACTCTTTTCCCAGTCAGAACCCAAATTTAAATTTAAAAAAAAAAAAAAACAGTTTTACGTTTCGCATGCTTTGAACTATGTTGCAACTTGCAACTAAATAAAGCAAGAACAATAAATGAACGTAAAAACAAAAACAATTGTTTTCACCAAACTAGTTTAGTTCAGAAGACAAGCCGCGCCGGCTAGGTTAAAGACCGGGAGAATTAAGTTTGTTTATTAATTACTACAAAAATATTTGGCAAACATTTTAATTAAGTTTTCACTATCGAATAAAACTACAAAAAGGTTATTATTAAAGCCGACCTACAACTTTCATTAGACCGGACATGGATTGGTTTCAGCCTTTTAAAGTAAATGATACTAAAAGAGCACGTGCATGATCAACAACAAGAAGAAGAAGACGACGTTCTTATATGGGCTTTCTGTTTTCTAGAAATAAGTTTGTTTCACTATTTCTACGTCCATGGATCCTTCTATTTTTAGCCCATTTATTATCTTTGGAGCCACAACACACCCCATCGACTGTGTGTGTTTTCTTTCTTTTTTTACTTTTGCGTAACTTGAATTTTTTGTTCTGTCTAACTCTTTTTTGAATTATTTTGGCAAATAGAAAACAAAAAAAAACAAAAATTATAGCACTTCTCGTCAAAATACACCAAACAAAACTGAGTGATATATATATATATATATTTCTTCTAGTTTGATATAAAATGGTAAGAAAATTGCATTAAATGGCAATATAAAAAGATTGGATTAAGAAAAAAGATTATGGGAGTTTTTCTCATAGTATTTTGGATGGTTTTAGCTTATATAATTTAAACATGACTAGTTGTTTTACTTTTCCTGTTACATGGCTGTCTACTTCTATCATATGAGACTTTTATATACAAATTATCCTAAGTTTCTACATTATTATTTAATGTACTAATATCATTTATTTCATAATATGTTTTTTTTGGGGTCAAAATATGTTATTTTCTATATATTGAAATTACATATGGATCTCACTCCCATCATACAAAAATTGTAATATATTATTTTAGATTCGATATTACTATTTAACAGGTTGATGCTAGCTAATACTAAATTAATATACCTTTTAAAAAGTACAGCTAATACAAAACGATAAGTTTATCATAATTTCCATGGAATACATTTTTGTCATTTTTCGATAACAATTTAGTAACTTTTCATTTCTTTGACCAGAATACCGAATACTTCCATTTTACGAAATATTTTCCCTAAAATGGTTTGAAACGCATGTATGGTATATAGCTTTTACAAATATACTTAAGATATTGTAAATCTTGTTTAACCTTTAATTTCAAAACATTATATTATTATGTTAATATTGATAAAAATGTTAGTATTAAACTATATCAATTTGGCTAAGAAGAGATAATTCAACCTAGAACACAAGATCACGTCCACAACTTTATGAGTATTTTAACTTTTGAACACTAAAAACTGAAAACAATAAAAACACTCTAAACCCTTAAAATAGCCAATGGAAATCTCCAAAGTGCATATATAAAAAAATCTTTTATACGATTATATTCGACTCTACTACTCTTCTCATATATATCTCTCCATATGTGCCTCATTCTCCTCTCGAAGACTTCGTGTTGAAAGAGCGACCAGTGCTCTTTCTCTCTCTCCCTCTCAACAAAACACGAACGATTCTTCGTCCTCTCTGTTCTTGTTGCCAAACTCCAGATTCTCACAGTGCCACCACAATCTCCAACATTGCAGAGTTGAGTTGAGACATCTCATAAACTAACTCAGGTTATCAAATCTATCATATCTCCTTTGGTTTCATCTCATGCCGTGTTTGGCAATTCATGTTTACGCGTTTGCTTTCCTCTTTCTGGGTCTTCTTGTGTCGCAACTCGCAACGCTACTGCTTTATGCCTATAAATCGAGACACTTTACAATCCGGAGATGATGAATCCTCCTTTTAACATCAAAGTACCCATCTTTTTGTGTGTGTGTCTGTGTGTGTTTCCATGTTTTTGTCTCTTGCGTAAAGGTTTCGACTTTTGCTGCTTTTTCTTGCATACCATTGTTGATATGTTCGTCTAGTGGGCTAATCCGTAAAGAGATCATTGAGAATTACATGTCTATGCTACAACTTGCTTTGATGTTCGGGATCGATGCTTTATGGGCTTTGCGTTGATCAGGTCTGATTAGCGAGTTTATGAATCTGGGTCAGTGTTTCTACACAATTTGCCTCTGAAAACACTAGATTTTACCTTTTTTCTCGTCTTCGTGCTTTCGTGGGGTTTTGCTTTTAATTCCCGTGGCTGTGTTTGTTTCAGTGATCTAAGACGTGAATTGAATCGAATGTGTTTGGTATCTTTCAATTCCTTTCACGATCTGAAGTTGTTGAATCGTCGGTTTGATACTGTGATCTAAAATACTTGAGCTTTATACTTTACCCCGTCGTGTTGCTGTGGACAATGTATGTATTTGAGCTCCGTTGGTTAATTTCAATGTTCATACTTAGGGTGATGTTGGATCTTTAATCTTTGTCCTTTTGGTGTCCTAGTAATCAGATCTTGTACGTATCTATTTACCATGAAACTATGATTGATTTCTCTTTGCTGTCTGATTTAGATGTTTACAGTTTGTATCTTCTTGATGTTTTTACATTTTTCAACAGTTTGATATTCAATATTGAGAATGCTGCTCTTTTTTGTTCCTTCAGGTTTCACTACGTTGAGCATGGTTCTTCTGATGGATGGGGAGAACAATATTATGGAAGAAACAGCTGTTATGGAAGATTCCTATGATGATGGATTTTCCTGTGGAGATCCACGAGTTGAGCCTCGTGTTGGAGATGAATTTCAGGTTGAGATTCCTCCTATGATGTCGGCATCCAAGCGTGCTGTGTTTCTTTCAACTCCTGTTGCTTTGGATGACTCTTCATACTCCTTTCTCGTCGGACTACCTGTCCAAATAATGTGGATAGACAAACAAAGACGAGGACAAGGAAATGGAGATGATAATGTTGACATGAACCAATCTTTGAAATCTTTAAGAGCCAAAAAAAGCCGTTCCTCTGCGAAGAACAGAGGCAAGAGTGACAAGAATCTAGAATCCAAGAAGCAAAGATTGGATCTGGAGGCTGTTCCCGCGATACCTTCCAGTTCTTGGGAAGAATTTGAGGTAGCTAGCTTTGTTCTTGGTCTGTATACATTTGGGAAGAACTTTACTCAGGTGAAGAATTTCATGGAGAACAAAGGAGTAGGAGAGATAATGTTGTTTTACTATGGCAAGTTCTACAATTCTGCTAAGTACCACAGTTGGTCTGAATCCCGCAAGAAGCGGAACCGGAAATGTGTATATGGAAGAAAGCTCTATTCAGGTTGGAGGCAACAACAGTTGTTAACCCGTTTGATGCCTTCTATCCCTGATGAATCTCAGAAACAGATGCTCGTGAATGTGAGTCTCTTTCACATCTTGATGCGGAATCTTAACTACTATATATTTTTTGTTCACTGATCTTACTATTCACAGGTCTCAAAGGCATTTGCTCAAGGTAATGTCACTATCACTCTGGAGAAATACGTAAACACAGTGAAGACTCTTGTGGGTCTCAGGCTTCTGGTAGACGCCGTGGCAATTGGCAAAGAAAAAGAAGATCTCACGGTTCCTACATCAACACCAATGAAGACCAAACCATGGTTCACGGTTTCTTCGAAACCATCTTCGGTCCAGGGATTAGGGGCTTACAATTCACTCACATCTGCTGGTATAATAAATCAGTTAACTGGCTGTTCACGTATGAGCAAAGCCCGTTGCAATGATATATTCTGGTACGCCATATGGCCGCGTTTGCTAGGCAGAGGATGGCACTCAGAGCAGCCTGAGGACCGAGGCTATTTAAGATCTAAGGATTACATTGTTTTCATGGTCCCTGGCGTGAAAAAGTTTTCAAGACAGGAGCTTATCAAAGGGGATCATTACTATGATTCCATCAGTGATATTCTAACAAAGGTTGTTTCAGAGCCTGAGCTTATTGACCTTGAAACAGGAGGAGAGATCAGAGAAGCGACCGCCGATGAATTTTTTGTTGCAGAGAACTCTTCTGACCAATCAGATGAAGAGTTTTCTCGGTCTGATAGTCAGAGACACCGTTACCTTAGGTCTCCATGTTCTAACCGTGGAACTCTGGGAATGAAATTCACAGTTGTGGACACTAGTTTGGCTGCTGGAGGAGGGAAGTTGTGCGATTTGCGAAATCCTAATGCAGTACTGTCTCTAGTTTCTGAGCCAAAGACTCGACCAGGAGAAAAAGAATCTTCTGCGCCTAAAAATTCCCTGGACAGTCAGAATGTGGAAAAGTCTCAAGTGAGGCCTCGAGATATCAATAATCAAGTGGATGACCAAATGCGATTCACGATTATTGATACGAGTGTAGACTACTGCGAAAAGTTATCTGGGTTTAGGAGATGGAGACCTCTACCAAGTGATGTCACAAAAAGAGGCTATGTAGGGGATGATTCTGCTATAAAGGAAGAGAAGACTTTTGAGAAGATTAAGGATCCATCAAAGAGTTTGACTACACACAGGCGTACCCCTCGAGCAGAAACAAACTATCATTTAGTAAATTCTGCACCAGTTATGAAGCGCAGACGGCTCAGTGCTTGCATTTCAAGAGAAAGTCCAGTGTTCAAACATTTATCAGGTGATAACATAAAAAGGACTGGTTGTCTTGAATCAGACCAGCAAGATATATGTGGAGTCCAACACCAAAATAGCACTTGTGAAGAGATGAACTGGGACAAAGAGGCATATGAAACCGTATTGTCGGTTGAGCATACGAACTTAAAGTCTGATCAACCAATTAAAACTGGAACTGGGCCGTCTTCTTTGCTTGTTGAGATTCAAGAAACTTCAGAGATTGAACCAAGTGGGTTAAATTCTATCTCCAATGCAGACAAGCACTGTTCTCCAGAGAAGATAAGAACATCCCAAAAACTAGTTTTGTCAGAACCAGAACCACTCTGTTCAGTGTCAGAATCAGAAAAAAAAGGTGCTTCTATTGATATGGAACAAAAGCAAGCAGTTGAGCTCCCTTCCATTTCAGGCTCAAATGCTAACAGGTGTTCTTCCAATGATCCGGAAACTACTCAAGAACTGGGTTCATCTGAACAACAACACGACCAACAGAATAATACAGATGGTCCGAGAAGACAGAGCACAAGAAAACGACCATTGACCACTCGGGCACTGGAAGCTCTTGAATCCGGCTTTCTTACAAACAAGAGCATAAAAAGCACGAGTAAACTGGAACCGAGAAAACGCGAAAGTTCAACAAAGAAAAAGCGTTCAGCTAAAGCCTGTAACAGAAATGGGAGTGCAGATTTGGAGCACAAAGGAGACGATAGAAGCATTTTTGTAAAGAAAGCACCAACAAGTAAGCCCTTGGATCAAATAGAGGATTCAAAACCTAGCTATCTTCTCAATGAAGCAAGAGCTGAGGGCAAGGCTGTAGATGGAATACAGGATCCAAGGCCAGTCCAAACCCAATACCCTAAACTTCCACCAATTGTTTTGAAGTTTCCATTCAGGCGTGGCTAAGGAGCTTCAGGAACGTAAGTTTGATAGTTTGAACGTTGGGGTGTGAAAAGGTTGGCCTTGCTGCAGAAAAAATGTGTACAAAAGAGATGTTTTATTCCATACCCTTTGCTATTTTCGTTATTTCAATTATTTAGCCATAAGTAGTGTTTCTATTATTGGTTTGCTTGAGAGCTATTGGAAGAAACTTTTCAGATGGGTCAAATATCCAGAAAAATTAAGTGAACTAGTAATGATAGTTATGAATATTTATGAAGCCTGATATACAGAGTCATAGATACATACAAATCCTGTATAGTAGTAGTCTAAACTAAAGTCACAACAATGATTTTTATACTACTATACAAATCTAGACTGACTTAACTGCAGCTAGTTTGCTACGGCCGCTTGATTGCCTTGTCCAAGTTGTGAGAGACTGTTTTGGTTAAGTTCGGGTCCTCAAAACCAAGCTCCGCTCCAAATCTTTTGCAGCCATAACATAGGAACCAAATTTAAAAAATTGTCAATTCAAATTCACTTCACTCTTTAGATTAGTTTTGGCTTAAATTCTTTTCGACTTACTTTGGATCCAAGACTAGTTTCTGAACTTCTTTGATAGCTGAGCTAGCTGCATATAACGATATCTTTCCAATCTGATATTAAAAACCCAAATCATTTTCCAAGGTTTTTAGAACTGAAGGCACTGACATGGTGAATCACTTAATGGTTTGTTCTACGGGAAGTTGGAATTAAAGTTTTGTTACCTCTAAAATCTGAAGTTTAGCCTCGTGGTCGTTCGGTAAACACCGGATTTCTTCAGCTAGTCTTGCTGACTCTCCAACACTCTCAGGACACAAGAAGTCGAGTGCCACCTGAACATTCGACTGATTGTATGTGTGCGAACAATATTTAGTAAGGGCATTGGACTAGAAACTCAGTGGATTTTATGTCTCATAGAAAATGAAATTTACCTGAAGATTCCTGATTTGAAACGGACTTCCAGCCGGAATGAAGATAGCCTCACCACGATGTTGCTCAAACGTCCATGGCTCAACTCCTGAAACAATAGCAAGAGTCATCCCTCAGGCTTCCATGCAATATGCGTTTAGAAATCGAAAGGGTTCAGTTTTTCTACCAAACTCATCTTTTAGTTGTCTTTTGTGGTGTTCATTTAAGAATAATCCTTCATACAACGGGCGTGACACCTGAAACCAGCGTAAACAGATTAGGAAATCCAATCATTCGACATAAGAAAAAAGATAACTTTCACATTTCATTTAGTTAAGTTAGTAGTCAAGACTCACAAAATCAGTCTGAAAATTATCAGGCTTCTGTAATGTTCTCTTAAAGTACTCGGCCAGCTTGGGGACGTCTTGGCGTCGAAAGATATCCCACTGGGCTCCTCCTGCACATGAAGACGTACGAGAAGAGTCCATGTTGTGATCAAGATCCATTTTTTCCTCTGTATTCACAGGCAAGATCATCTCAGATTCATTCTTCTCTGTATTGACCCCACCAAGTGATAGATCATGTAACTCTCCGTCCCTTAATTTGTCCTCAGGGCTAAGAGGTGACTCATTTTCGTCCATCTTCTGGTCGGATTCTCTTGGATCAGGATTTGTCTCTCTCACCCTTTCGACTGTTGTTCCTTCAGATGTGTGCACCAAGAGGTATACCTGATTAGAAGAATCTTAGTTGACCTAACATAACCAGTTTCCCATATCAACCAAAATAAGACAAATGTGATATATCGTTATCCAAGAGTTGAATCATGTACCATGTCACGCATGCTGTAGTGAATACTACTAGTCAATGAATCACCAGCACCAATTTCTTGGTATGTCCCGCAAGACACATAAATCTTTGGACCTGCATCGTTTTGGAGCGAGTAATGAGGCAACTTGGCTGCCACGTTCAGAAGGCCTAACCGAGGATGTATGTACTCGAGAAATGGAAATCTTCTGATAAACTCTGGTCTTTGGTAGAAAATAAATTCTTCAGAAGCACTTGGGCTCGGCCAGTCCTTTAACTTCCACAATAGGGGAAGACCTGTCTCTTGGTTTTTCCCATCTCTATATGCTTTTGTAAACTCTCCAAGTCTTACATCAACCTGTGAACATGAACACTAATGAATCTCTGACTCAACAATATGAAGATATGAAGAAGAAAGAAATTTACCTCTGACCCCTCCAAGCAATTTATGGCCTTCAAGAATGGATCATGTTCTCTCAATTTCTCCTCAGAATTCTCGTCTATATCCCTCCAAATAGTCTCAGGATCCCACCTAGAGCAAGATGAGTCATCAAGTACCTTTTTTACAGTAACAAGCCGACCCTTTGCCCATTGTTGTTCAAAATTAGCTACTCCATCAGATTTTATCGTTTCAAGCGACGGGCTGTACACGTAATTGTCACCGCTCTCTTCTCTCTCAGCAAATTTGCAGAATCTGGAGTCACACAATTCAGGGTTCCGAAGATCACATACTTTGCAGCCGTTAACAATCTCCTCAGCATTTTTCACAAGCTTTGCAACCCAATTCATCTTAAAAATGCGAGCGAGATTCAAAGAACGGGAACCGCAGCCTCCATACTCCTTAGGGGGGCAGGGGATGCTCCCATCACCGTTGGCTTCCCACTCAGGAAACTTGTATGAAAAGTTTAGTTTTATTTTAGTAACTCCTGTTATTTCTCCTATGATTTTGTTAGTCCCACTAATCTCAACTGAAGACTCTTCCCGTAGATCTTGACAGCATCTCAGGCACAGGTCATATGAGCAGTTCGAACAATGACGGTAGTAGTCAACCACTGGTATCCGACACACGTTGCTACAAGAAACAAAACATCAATAAGAACATGTACGACGATACGAAGTGCCAACAAGAGAGAGTCAAGTAAGAAGAAAGGCATGTAAGACAGATCATAAGTACCAGCACATCTGCTCATCTGCTTTTAATCTTGCCCTGACAAGATCAATCTCAGCTCCTATAGCATAGAAAAAACTAATGTTAACCGAAAAAACGTTAGTAGTATATATAATTCATCAACAGTCACGGTAAATAAAAACTCATCTCACCACGAAGCCTCTTCTCTAGTTCTACTTCTGTACACTGTTCCAGATGGATCTGCTTTATCACTGGAAGAACAGCTGATAATAGACGATATAGATACTGCACCTTGTCCAAAACAGGTATATCCCGGATCTGTACCTGCAATATTTCACAGAGAGCAATGGCATGGTTCTAAATATTAAACCCCAAAATAGGTAGCAGTGTTTTGAATCTATGGATATACAAGATCGCACCTTTATTGTATTATCAGAACGCATGCAAGGTTTGCAATCACACAAACCACGACACACAGGGCAAACTTTCTCAACTTCTTCGAGTGATATCTCCGAGTACCTTAAAATGCATCAGACATCATCAGTACTGTGTACCGTGAACTCTTTCTACCAGAGGTTAACGAATTTCTGATATAAACAGAACTAAAAGAAAAAGAGAGCACACCTTGTCGATATACAAGTGTCACAGAAGGCTCTCTGATTGCATTTGAGGCAAGTAATGATTCTATCACTGTCTTTTCTCTGGCATTGATGGCAGATTTCCCCCAAAGACTCTGCAGACACATCTGTGCTTGCTGCTGAGTATTCCTACAACATGTAAAAACAGTTACTTTAATCTTTGTAAGTCCTCATGTAAACTCATATGTGAGTACAAGTTGTCTGTCAAACCAGTGAGAATCAACAAATTTACCATTGGACTCGTGCTTTGGTGTGATGATCTGTAGCGTGACGGATCCATAACAGCAACAGAAGGTGGTGGTGTCCTATAAGATCTGTAGCACTCTTCATACCTTCCAACATCTCTAGCAAACTCATCGTTCAAATTCACAGCAACACGTGGAGAAAAACTCCTCATCATGGGTGTCTCGGGAGAGTACTGCATCAGGCTTTTATGTCTCTTGAGTATCCTACCATTATCCTTGGAAGCAGAGGCGTGGCCGTTGTTATAGTGCTCAATGCTGGGGATGGGCAACTCGAAATCATCGATCTTTCCTTCCGAATATGTATCTGTTTCGCCTGATCTCCTTTTCGCTTTCTTCTGGTTAGCCCGAAAAGCGGAATTAGCGGCCCGCTTCTTAGCCTGGATGTAGTGCTTCTCACAGACGGTCTTATCAGGCATGGACTTTGCAGTGCATCTCCACTGTTTACCATCGGATCTCTTACACCGTAAATCATCTGGAATCCCAAGAACACCCTCACCATTGCCATTGCCATTGCCATTGACATTGGCGGAGCCGGATCGAATTTGCTCATTAGCACTCATTCTAATCACTGAATCGCAAATTTCATCAAAATTGACCTGCATTGTTAAAACACTAATCAGAAATAGATCACTCACATAAGGGAAAAAAAAAAAAAAAAAAACTAAATTGGTAGCTTTAAAAACTCCTGCTAGAATTGAGTGAGATGATCAACCAAATTGCAACCCTCCCAAAAATCCAAACTTTTAGGAAACTCCGTAATAATCCCCCTCCCATCAATTCAAAGAACACACTCAATCTAACTAAAAAAAAAAACTAAACGAAACAATAAGCTAAGGAGTGTATGGAGAAACAGAAGGAAATAGAGTTGCAGAACGGAACACTAAGAATAATCTAAAAGAAGTCGAAAATAACAGACACATGATCCTTGAACCTAATCAACAGATACATAAGTACATAATAAGAGGACCTACTACAAATTCATAAGAGAGAGAGAGAGAGAGAGAGAAGAAGAAGAGAGCTCCGAAATCGGTAATTGCAAAAATCGAAGGAAGAATTGAAATCTTGTTAAAGAGAAGAGTGTTGGTTTCTAAGATTTGGGAATTCCAGAGGGCTCAACTATGTATAAATATAGGTACATTAAAAAATAAAAATAATTGCTCATACACTTACAGTGAAAGAAGGAAAAGCCCCAAAACTGAAATTAGGGTTTTGGTCGAGAGTAATTGCAGAGGTGATGATGATGATGATAGATGGGAGAGATACCACCAATCATGTTCCGTTCAGGACTCTTTTGTCTCTGATTTCTTTTTTTCTTTTCTCTTTTTTTTTTTTTTTTTTAGGTTCTGCTTTTTATTTGTTTGGGTTCTTCCTTTTCCTCTTAGGTTTTCCTTTTCTCCTCCTCCTCTGTAGATCGTATTCAGACAGAACATGGGTTCACTTGTTTTTCTTTTCTTTTCTTCTTTTTTTTTCAATGTTGGTGTTTATTATTCATAGTGGATCCCATATTTGTACAGTACCCCAAAATATGGATATATGTAAACAACAGCAAAATTAAAGGAAATAAATGGATATTCAAACATATTAAATATTTTCTTATTGTAAGTTTATTTCTCCAATTGATGAAACACATACAGTAAATAGCACTGATAAGGTTGATGATTTTACAGTATTCGAAAACTGAACCACTTGATTTGTATTGCGCTTACCCGGAACCTGGATTGTGGATATATTTTCAATTAGAAAGATTTATTTGGTTATAATTAAGGTAAATTAATACAAGCATGTTCGTTTCCTAGTTGCTTGCTAATGACAAAAAACAATTACTACTACTATTTGTATATCCAGTTATCAATGATTTTGAATTGTGTGCGTGAGAATAACAATGATCGATGATGATTCAGAATAATAAACGCTAAAAATGTTCAGCGGTCACGAATCTTTAGTTGTGTGACTGATGATTGATGAGTGTCTAGACTTTCAAGTAGTATTGAGGTGAGATCATGTACTAGGAGAAATGGAGAATAAATTGATCAGCTAAATTTTTTGTAATTTATCTTTTATATTTATAAAATTTGCTAATTGGGCATCCCAATATATGAACTTATTACGTGTATTTTCTTTTTTTGTTATGGTGACCGCGAGGGAGATAAAGGAGCAACGAATATGGTGGATAGTGCGTCAGGGCCACGCGAGGTGAGGCTATCGTTGAATTTGAAAGATGAGAACCAAACCAATAGCGCCTTTGAGAGTAAGCAAAAAATGGTAAACTTATTATTATGGGGTATTATTCCACGCGTATTGCTACTTGAGTCTTCTTGACTACTGAAAAAGAAGATACCAAGAAAGATGCTTGCTTGAGATTATTCTTCTTTGCAAAAGATTCCTTATTTGTAATTTTCTCATCGTTTTTGAACAAATCTATCGAAGAGATAGATAATCCATGCATGTGTTATACTGCCATGGTCTCTCCGAACGCTTTAGATACTTCTAGGTTTTATTATTTTTTGTTCTTTTCAGTTTTGAGTCAAATAATAATTTATCAAAAACAGCAAGATAATTAAACTTCAGATAAGAAGAAACTAATATTAGGAAAAAGAAAATCTAAATTATAATTAAGAAAAAAAAAAGGAAAGAAACAAAAATACCGCGTCCTTAACAACAAAAAAAAGAAAAAAAAAAAAAAACGGAAATTTTGTGCGTGTCCGTCCCGTGTGTAAACCCTCTTTTATTCTTGAAACCGACTTTGGTATAAATTGCATATATATATATACATCCCCTCTTCCCCTCACTTTTTATTTTCCTCATCATCAACACAATCTAATCTACTATCTCAATCCCAGTTAATTTTTCTTTCGAAAGCCAACAAAAATCTCATCTCGATCCGAGTAAATCATGGAGTGTAGATCGCTGGATCTGACGATTATATCCGCCGAGGATCTCAAAGATATTCAATTGATCGGTAAGCAAGACTTGTACGCTGTCGTTTCGATCAACGGCGACGCAAGGACCAAGCAGAAGACAAATGTTGACAAAGATTGCGGCACCAAACCCAAATGGAAGCATCAGATGAAACTCACCGTCGACGACGCCGCGGCCCGTGACAATCGCCTCACTCTTGTTTTCCAGATCGTGGCGGATCGTCCCATCGCCGGTGATAAACCCGTCGGCGAGGTTAGCGTTCCGGTGAAGGAGCTTTTGGATCAGAACAAGGGCGACGAGGAGAAGACGGTTACCTACGCCGTCAGGTTGCCTAACGGGAAGGCCAAAGGAACTCTCAAGTTCTCCTTCAAATTTGGTGACAAGTACACTTTTGGATCTCCGAGTGCTACTCACGCGCCTGTTCCGTCGGCTCTGGATCATAAGACCACGGATCACCCCGTCACCGCTTACCCGCCCGGGCACGGTGCACCGGCGGCTGCATACCCTCCTCCACCCGCGGGTCCTTCTTCCGGATATCCACCACCGGGACATGATGATAAGCACGGCGGTGCTTACGGATATCCGCAACAGGCTGGATATCCGCCAGCTGGACCCGGTGGTTATCCGCCACCTGGTGCATACCCGCAACAAGGAGGTTACCCGGGTTATCCCCCACCGCAACAAGGTGGATATCCGCCACAAGGTCCATACGGTTACCCGCAACAGCAAGGGTATCCGCCACAGGGTCCATACGGGTACCCGCAACAGCAGGTTCATGGTAAACCGCAGAAACCGAAGAAACATGGCAAGGCTGGAATGGGACTAGGTCTTGGGCTTGGAGCTGGTTTATTGGGTGGTTTGCTGGTGGGTGAAGCTGTGTCTGACATGGCTGATATGGGTGATATGGGTGACATGGGTGGTGATTTCGATTTCTGATTGATTATACTTATGTTATCAACTCTTTTAATTTCTTAGGTTAACTGTTCTTCTATGTTTGTTCGTTTGATGAATCATGTGAAGAACCTGAGAGATCAAGTTTTATCCTGTGTTTATTATGTGTTTGTGTTTCTTCTTTTCTGCTAATGAATGTACTGAAACATTATGCTTTTTTTCCAATCACTAGCTGTTGAATATAATGCAATGAAACAGAGGATAGATAGTGCTCTGTATTTTCTCAATTTACCATCTCATTAGCTCATCCCGTGGGCATGTTCCATATATTCATCTAAGAAAACAATGTTTTTTGAAAAGGACCTCCCCATTGGCAAAAGTAACATTGTTCTTATGAAATTTCTCAAAATCTAGATATTCCACAAACTTTCTCTAATGTCAACAACTTTTTAGTTTTACATATCTAGCGACCCTAAAAAAAAAAGATGAAATAACCAACAATTGCAAATCCAATGGCTCTAAACCGGTCAATAACCGACTCAAACAATCTTCTACCACCTGACTCTATAACTCATCATGATCATCTCCACCGTCGTCTTCACTATCTCCACTGGTTTTCTCGTAAACCGACTTAATAACCGGATTACAGACCGACTCCACCTCCTTCATTTTCTCATCGTAATCTTCCTTCTCTGCATTCACATTCTCCTCTAACCAGTCCAACACCTCTTTCAAAACCTCTTCCATCTTCTCTTTATCTTCGTCACTTATCTTCTCGGCAAGCTTCTCCTTATCCGCCATTGTACTCTTCATGTTGTACACATACGTTTCAAGCTTGTTCCTTGCATCAATCTTCTCCTTCACAATCCTATCTTCCTCTGCAAACTCCTCTGCTTCTCTTATCATCTTCTCAATCTCTTCTTCTGTCAAACGACCTTTATCGTTCGTTATTGTAATCGACTGTGACGTCTTTGCAACCTTGTCTTCGGCCTTCACCTGCAGAATTCCATTTGCGTCCACTACAAAAGTCACCATAATCTGTGGCACTCCCCTGAAAAATATGTGTTCCTTGCGTTTTAAGTAAGATAAGAACCATACTAAAAAAAATCGAAATGGTTTAGTAGCCAATATTGAATCAGAGATTACCTGGGTGCAGGAAGAATGCCGGTGAGATCGAAATTTCCGAGCTCGCGGTTATCTTTAGTCATGCTTCTCTCGCCTTCATAGACTTTGATGGTCACAGTAGTTTGCTGATCTTGGTAAGTAGTGAATACCTGAGACTTCGTCGTTGGGATTGCCGTGTTCCTCGGAATAATATTTGTCATCACGCCTCCGATAGTTTCAATACCGAGGCTCAAAGGCGCAACATCAAGCAGCAGGATATCTGTTTAAAATAAAAGTTAGTTTTTTTGCAAACTCAGCTACAATGATTAATACATGAAAACACTCAAATATGGTCATAAAGAGAGTTAAAAGAGTCACTTACTTTGTGTTTCTTCTCCACCTTCACCACTTAACACTCCACCTTGGACAGCGGCGCCATAGGCCACAGCCTCATCAGGGTTAGTCCCTTTGTTAGGTTCCTTGCCGTCAAAGAAATCTTTTAAAAGCTGCTGGACTTTTGGGATTCGAGTGCTTCCTCCAACAAGAACAATCTCGTCGATATCAGATTTCTTCAACCCCGCGTCTTTAAGAGCCTTCTTCACTGGCTCCAGGGTCTTCTTGAATAAATCCATGTTTAGTTCCTCGAATCTCGCTTTTGTCAGAGGCTCAGAGAAATCGACTCCATCAAAGAGTGACTCAATTTCAACACGGACTTGGTGCTGGTTGCTCAAAGCTCGTTTCGCACGCTCACATTCACGCCTAAGTTTCCCAAGGGCTTTGTGATCTTTGCTTATGTCTTTGTTATACTTCTTCTTGACCAGTTTGATGAAGTAATCCATCACTCTGTGGTCAAAATCTTCTCCACCGAGGTGAGTGTCTCCACTTGTGGATAGGACTTCAAAGACTCCATTGTCTATAGTAAGGATGCTAACATCGAATGTTCCTCCACCAAGATCATATACGAGAATGTTTGACTCCCCACCTTTTTTGTCTAAACCATAAGCTATGGCTGCACCTGTTGGCTCATTGATTATACGAACCACGTTAAGTCCTGCAATTGCTCCAGCATCCTTTGTGGCTTGCCTCTGCGCATCATTAAAATACGCTGCAAAACAAAACAAGAAACACCAAAAGCCATATGATCATCCATACATTCAAGGCACCACACTTCAACACCGCTCTTTTATTTGACTGTTTATATTTCTTTAATAGACTAGTTCAATAACAACTGCATAGTTAAAAAAAAGTGTATGACTCATCATACCTGGAACCGTGATGACAGCATCTTTGATATTCTTTCCCAAGAAAGCTTCAGCTGTCTCCTTCATCTTTGTTAGGATCATAGCACTAATTTCCTCAGGGCTAAACACTTTCACTTCACCTTTAACCTTCACCTGAATGTAAGGCTTTCCATCTTTGTTCACGACCTTGTATGGCAAGAATTTGATATCCCTTTGTACATCAGGATCATCAAATCTGTAACACAAAACCCAAAAACATAAACAAAAGCTCATGAAAGATTATATATGGACTAGACACTAATTAAGAAACTAAACACTTACTTTCTTCCAATCAGACGTTTTGGGTCGAAGATGGTCCGCTCAGGGTTCTTGGCCGCTTGATTCTTAGCAGCTTCTCCAATGAGACGTTCAGTATCAGTGAATGCAACCCAAGATGGTGTAATTCTGTTCCCCTGATCGTTTGCTATGATTTCAACGTGTTTGTTATGATAAACACCAACACATGAATATGTAGTCCCTAGATCGATCCCTATCACCGTCCCGAGCTTCTGATCTTCGCCTTCTATTGCCACACTTGACATCAAAGCTGCTCCAACAGATTCATAAAACAGTTCAAGCACTTGAAGCATATAAAAATAGAAACACAAATTCCAAAAATAATACGTTTTTGTGAGTTTTTTTACCTGTCATAAGAAAAACCAAACAAACGAGAGCTCTGTTCGTCATATTCGTTGTCTTTTCCTTGATAAAAATCATCTTTCGTTGTTGAGAACTCTTCTTCGATCACGTTTCCTAGTTTGTTCTGAAGAATACGCGAAAGCTCGTAGTCTATTTATATGTACTTCACCACGATTCGTATTTAGCTTGGTAGAGTATTATCTCCAATCATTGCTTGACACGTAAGCTTAATTACATAATCTGTGATGGCGCGCTCCTGACTTTTTTCACACGTAACGTACCCAATACCAAGGAGACACGTCACATCAGATCATCATCCGAGAACCTCCCCAAAGTTTTTTCACGACTTCTAGATATATACGGTATTATATAGTAGTTATCCATAAGAGTTTTTAATTTTGTTTATAAAAATTCTGTAAAATATTAAGAATCTTATGTGGGAAAAAACCACAGGAAAAAGTTTGTTAAATTAAGATTTTTTTGCTGTAAAAAAAAAAGAAGAAGATATTTTATTTTGTTATTAATGAATTTTTAGAGTGTGACGCCAAAACGAATGCATATGCGCTGAGGTGTAATTTTTTGGAAGAACATGACTATTGCTTAACCACTCCATTTAATTATTAGGCAGACATGTACATAATTAATCAATATACAGAGATTTATAAGAACACTGCCATTTTCTAACTACTCTTAGTGTTTGGATTTTTATTGGAATCAAAATACAATAAGAAAATGATAACAACAAAACTGCAAACTAACCCTAATGGCGGCCCTAGTTTCTAATTTTCACTTTCAAAACTTTAATAATTGACCATATATTATATTGGATTTTTAAAAGATGTTTTTTTAAATATGAATACTAATACTAGCATGACATTTGACATGGTCCTATTGTTTAAGTTTGCTTTTGATAAATAATATAAAATTTTATTTTATTTTTATGTAAAAAATATGAAATGCTCTTCTATTTCTCATGGTGGTGTAATACAATATAAACATTTTTACTATTATGGATTTTAGTTTCGATAGATGAAATAATGGAGGTCTAATTCGTCTACAAATACTAGATATGGTAAATACCAAGTATTCATATAATTTTCTCTTGGTACAGTATATGTGTAATTGTGTCAAATATATGATTGAGACAGAAAATAAAATAATTGTACATCATACATCTCGAAATGGTCAAAGGTTAATATGGTCATTAAAATCCGTTGGTTGATGACTTAAAATTTGCATTAATATACAAAAGAGCGTGGGATAATGTAAATGTAGCGAAAGCAAGAAGATATATGGAGAAAGAAATGGAGTACTCTTGGTCGGAAGCCACTAGTTCAGGCAATCCTGATGAGGAGTACGTCGAGATCACACTCCAAGTGCGAGACAATAGCATCAGCACAATGAAGTCCAAGGCGACACTTCGGTCGGTTCTTTCCGGGAGGCTAAAAACGATGGTTAAGTCACTATCGTTTGCTTCACCCCGGCTCGACCGTAGTAAGTCGTCCGGTGCTATGTTCGCTCTTCGAGGTTTGAGGTTTATCACCAAAAACGACGCCGTTGGCAGAGGCTGGGATGAGGTTGCTAAGAGATTTGATGAGTTAGCCGTTGAAGGGAAGCTCCCCAAATCCAAATTTGGACACTGCATAGGTAAAAATAAACTCTCTTAATAGTAATCTATATATATAGTAGTACAGTTTTTGTTTCATTTTTGAAGTTAATTATATATTCTCGTTTGGTAATCTCACTGCAGCAATGTTAAGCTCCTTTCACCATACAACATAACATTTTTGTTATTTTTAACGTAATATATAAACTTATAATGTATAAAGTACTTTTTTGAAGAAGAGTCATATCAATATCCAAATAATAAAAGAAATACTTCAATTATAAATAGGAATGGTTGAATCTTGCGAATTTGTGAACGAGCTTTATGAGGCGCTGGTGCGAAGGAGAGGGACTACGTCATCGTCAATAACCAAAACTGAATTATTGGAATTCTGGGAGCAGATCACAGGCAATAGTTTTGACGCTAGGCTGCAAATCTTTTTTGATATGTAAGTTTATTTACAACATGCTTTTATATTTATTTAATGGAACTTAATTTAATATAATACGGCTATTAATAAAATTAGTTATTTCTTTGTGGTTTATGTGAATCAGGGTGGACAAGAATTTGGACGGACGTATTACGGGAGATGAGGTTAAAGAGGTGAAGGATAAATTTAATAGCGATTTTCCTTATTAAGTTGATCCCTATTTCGAGCGTTACGGTCCTAATTAAAAAATGAAATTGAAGTATTGTTTCGGCTTAACTGTAGATAATTGCATTAAGTGCTTCGGCTAACAAACTATCAAAGATTAAGGAAAAAGTAGATGAATATGCTGCCTTGATCATGGAAGAACTGGACCGCGACAACCTCGGATACATTGAGGTTCGGTATCTACTTACACTTGATTAAAAATAATAATAACAGGTTAAATCCTTTAATCAATAAAATTGAGCAATGGTTTATTTGCAGTTACACAACTTGGAAACATTGCTTCTCCAAGTTCCTAGCCAATCAGACAACAGTCCATCGTCCGCGAACAAACGTGCACTCAGCAAGATGTTGAGCCAGAAGCTCATACCAACCAAAGATCGGAACCCGCTGAAAAGATTTGCTAGGAATGTATCTTACTTCTTCATGGAAAATTGGAAAAGGATTTGGGTGTTGACATTGTGGATATCCATTTGCATCGCTCTCTTCACTTGGAAATTTCTCCAGTATAGACGCAGAACAGTGTTCGAGGTGCTGGGCTACTGTGTATCCGTTGCCAAAGGCAGTGCAGAGACCTTGAAATTCAATATGGCTCTCATTTTATTGCCTGTTTGTAGGAACACTATCACTTGGCTAAGGACCAAGTCCAAGCTTATTGGGTCCGTTGTTCCATTTGATGACAATATCAATTTCCACAAGGTAAATTATATTTATTAGTATTATACTATCCAACCAAAAAAATATGAATAAAAATATATACAATTAATCATAAAAATTTGGTTATAGTGCTTATTATTATTATTTTATTCCAAGCAGGTTATTGCGTTTGGGATCGCGGTAGGAATAGGCTTACACGCCATATCTCATTTGGCATGTGATTTCCCACGTTTGTTGCATGCGAGTAATGTAGAGTTTGAGCCGGTGAAAAAGTTTTTCGGAGACGAGAGGCCTGACAATTACGGGTGGTTCATGAAAGGGACAGATGGGTGGACCGGTGTCACTATGGTGGTTCTAATGGTTGTGGCCTACGTCTTGGCGCAGTCGTGGTTCAGACGCAACCGGGCGAACCTACCAAAACCGTTGAAACGATTGACTGGTTTCAATGCGTTTTGGTACTCGCACCATTTGTTTGTCATCGTTTATGTGCTTCTAATCGTGCATGGTTATTTTATTTATCTCTCTAAGGAATGGTACCACAAGACGGTACGTAAATATATTTATGCTTTTTTTTTACTTTTTCGTGCGTCTTACTTGGATATTTTCAGAAATATTGACTAAATTAAAGATCATAATTTTTTTATTTTTTTTTATGAAAGAATCGTTTTTGTTATTAACATTTGAACAGACGTGGATGTATCTGGCTGTTCCCGTGTTATTGTACGCATCAGAACGATTGATTCGTGCATTTAGACCAGGTGCCAAGGCTGTCAAGATTTTGAAGGTACTTATTTCTATATTCGTTCAGAAGAGTGTATTCGACAAGAAAAAAAGCTTTAAATAGGTTATTTCACGTTTTTATTTACATTAATTTAAAACCAATTAATTTTCAGGTTGCAGTATATCCAGGAAATGTACTTTCACTTTACATGTCGAAGCCTAAAGGGTTCAAGTACACAAGTGGACAGTACATATATGTTAACTGTTCTGACATCTCGCCTTTACAATGGTAATCAACAAATACTAAAAAGATCATAAGATTTGTATAGACAATGGTAACCAACAACATCTGTTCATCAATTTCTATATATATACTGTAGGCATCCGTTTTCAATCACTTCGGCTGCCGGGGATGATTACCTCAGCATTCATATCCGCACGCTCGGTGACTGGACATCGCAACTCAAATCCTTATTTTCCAAGGTTAGTTTTCAAGAGTAACATTTATAAATTGATGACATATAACATTCGATTATTAGCATTATACATAGTTTTTTTTTAATTATTAAAATTAAGCAAAACCATAGGTTTGTCAACTTCCCTCAACAAGTCAAAGTGGACTCTTCATAGCTGAGATGGGTCAAGCCAATAATATAACCAGGTATCTGATTATTATTTATTTGCATTTATTATTGATTTGAATAATTATGTTTTAGAGAAAAAAGCAAATAAAAGAAGTACATGTTCACAAAGAAATAAAAAAAAAGAAGTAGTTTAGCTAAATGATCAACAATTTACATGGAAAGGTTTCCGAGGCTGTTGATCGATGGTCCATATGGTGCACCAGCACAAGATTACCGGAACTACGATGTATTGCTTCTGGTAGGTCTAGGGATCGGAGCGACCCCATTAATCAGTATAATCAGGGACGTCCTTAACAACATCAAGAACCAGAAATCCATCGAACAAGCCGCTAACCATAATGTAGTCCCTATAAAAAACTATGTTGCCACAAAAAGAGCTTACTTCTATTGGGTAACAAGAGAGCAGGGATCATTGGAATGGTTCAGTGAGGTCATGAACGAGGTAGCTGAGTATGATAGTGAGGGGATGATTGAACTACATAATTACTGCACGAGCGTGTATGAGGAAGGAGACGCGAGGTCAGCGTTAATCACGATGTTGCAGTCATTGCACCAGGCCAAGAGCGGCATTGACATTGTATCGGGCACTCGGGTCCGAACCCATTTCGCTCGACCCGATTGGCGTAGTGTCTTCAAGCACGTCGCTGTCAACCACGTTAATCAACGAGTTGGTAAGTCACACTATTACAACAATTCCTTATACTATATTATTATAAATTTTTCTAGTAAATTTGATTTTACATTTCTTTTTCGATTGTGTTTGTAGGAGTTTTCTACTGTGGTAATACATGCATCATAGGAGAGTTAAAGAGACTGGCTCAAGATTTCTCTAGGAAAACTACGACCAAGTTTGAGTTCCATAAGGAGAACTTTTAGTTCAATTATATTATTCATCCATCATTAATATTTATAACAACATATTAGTATATTGCACAAAACCAAGCAAGTAGCAACTTATGATTTGAATAAATGTAGCTACTGATAAGCAATTGATTCTTTCACAAAATAATTGAATGCAAGTGCATTATCAAAGCAAATAATAAACTAAGAAATAAGGAAAAAGCAACTTATGTCAAGCTGATATCTATTATAACCACTGTGAAGGGGTTCCAAATTCAAAAGTTGAGACTGCAACTTGAACTTTTCTATGTAAATAGGAGAAAAGAACAGTGCTTCATGAAATTTCATCTCTTTAATTGTTAAATATTTTTCTACGCAATTTCTAACAATAATTCCGATGTCGTCCAGCGGTTAGGATATCTGGCTTTCACCCAGGAGACCCGGGTTCGATTCCCGGCATCGGAGCTTTTTGATTTTTTTTCTCCATGTATTTCCAAAACTCATTCACACGTTATGTCGGACTGTATAGATCTGACTTGATTGCGGGTGTTACTTCACTTAATCATTGTAATCCACCAGAGACCAACTTTTGAGATTCCCTATATACTAGCATCCAACTTGACTGCGGACCACAGTAATAACTAATAACCATATTACATTTCATCGGACGACATGTAATAACCAATTAACTTTATGACTCCCATTGGCTATTGCATGCTAGTATGCTACTCAACCTGGCCAAACTGATCTGTAAATCTTAAAAAGCTGACAAAAATGAAAGTGTATGAAACTGTTAAATATTGAAATCTGAGGGGGGCAAAAAAGAGAGTTGAAGACTGTATTTACTTTGACTAACGAACAAACAGCATTACAATTTCATCATAATATTTCAAGATCCTTTTAGTATGATTCTCCCTAATCGCATGATTCACATTTACCAAGTGATTTGAAACAAGGCAGCCACGGCCATTGTGAAACAAGGCAGCCACGCCTATTTGTTCTTCCCCATTACACCTGCAAATGAGGAGAAGCTAATAAAAATCATAGTGTACAACAATAAGTCTTACCGATAAGATTTTCAAGCGTACATTCAAATGATTTGCAGGCGAGATGCATTTCCATATATAACAATCATTACTGACCACAGAATACTCTCTTGTTCTTAAAAATATTCATGCTTACAGTACTGATGGATAGTTAAGCATGTCACTTACAGTGTTTTGGGGCAAGAGAACTTGAACCTAGACTTGTTCTACACTTCTTATTCCCGCATTCTTGTCAAATTCATCTGAAGAAACCACATCCGCAACAATCTTCTCTTGACCGCGCCAAAGAATCTGGTGAAATTGTTTCAAGGTTTTGTTATATTCCGACAGGGACCAATTTATGAGATCATATTTAATAATAAATTTTTATTAGCAAACAGATTTTTCAGATCAAAACCAAGAGACATCAAACTGGAAACTTGGGAAATTTTAAACCCAGGCAACAATTTTCATATATCTCAGATGAACCTTAAACCCAGAGGATATAGACAAATGCAGATTTCTTCCAAGACTAAGGTCTCAAATTTGAAGGAATACGTGTCAGCAACATAAAATTCCATGAAACATTAGAGATTGTTGCTTTAACTTGGTACAGTTTAAAAACATATTCATCTTAAACCCAGACTAACATCAGAAAAAATGGCAGAGTGGGAACCTTGACAGGGAAAATCAATTTTCTTAATGATTATAAATCACCTCAACCTCTTAGTATGTGCATAAGAAAATCAGCATCGCAAGTTACAGTGCCCGAAATTACCTTGTCAATGACTCCAAATTCTTTAGCTTTTGGGGCATCCATGTAATATGGTCTTCTCATCACGTTAGCTACAGTCTCCACGGACTAAATGACATATAAGAATCTTTTTAATCAACCATAAAATTTCCCCACTCAAAGTAATGAAATGAAAGAATGTTTGCACTCACATTCCCAGTGTGCTTTGATAGTAGTTCTACAAGTATATCCCTGTTTGTTATAACCTGCAATTGCAAATCAGGAATATGAGATAATCAAACTCTGAAGATATAATATAGGGAGGATGAATGTATAACCAAACCTCTTTCGCACGAATCAAGACATCACTGGCAGGCATCAACCCAGAAGAAGGTACACGAGGTTGCTGGATCATTGCTGCAACATATTGAACAATTTTTTTTTGAGGCTCTGGTTATCAAGAGTGAACCACCCCAGTTGACCAAAATGTATACCTTTGGCATGTGGCATCATAAACCGTTTACCCTTTGTCCCGGCTGAAAGTAAAAGACATGCCTGACCTATGGCTGCTCCCACGCAGACTGTATGTACCTGCAGAAGTAAAAACAACTGGCTCAAATGGAGAACACTTGGGAGAAGATAAAGTGCTTGTCTTGATAACTATTCGAGTAGCTTGTCCTTCATTCATAATTTATTACTTACATGATGGCATTTAACAGGCAGATTACTCGAAAAATAAACAATTACCTCATTCTTAAGTTGCATCAAAGAATCATAGATGGCAAAACCTTCTGATTCCATGCCGACCTGTTTAGTTTAACATTGTACACTGGTATTTAGAAAGAATGAAAAAAAGAAGGGTCTAGATGATTAAAAAAGTGTTTCAAAACTCACTGTCTCGCCATCATCACGAGTGGTCCCTGTGGAATTGATGTAAATGTAGATGGGTTCCTTGGGATCAAGCCACTGAAGATACATTAGCTCTGCGACAACCAGCTCTGTCACTGCTGGCACAAGCTGAAAACAAAACCAGTCAAGATAACAACATCAGTCTATGCAGTCCTAAACACCAACTCCATCAGAATCCCGAAACTGAAGAACTCACAGGCATTCCAATGTAAACGATTCTTCCGTCAAGAAGCATAGAGGGTAAGTCTGGTGGAGGAGTTCTCGGTCGGTGCTCGTTGTAAGCCACTGATCTTTCAACCTAATTTTAATAAAATTGACTCCGTCAGCGGATTTGAAGCAGTGAATCAAACGATACGGCAACTGTCAAACTCATCAAATCACAGTATTGCTCTGTCAATTTGGTATATCTCACAGTAAGAACATATACGTAGATATACGCATATACATATCTCTAATTTACAATACTAATCCCATAGATATACGCGTATACATATGTGTGCAGGAACTAGAACATAAAACTACACGGAGCACGCCTAGAATCAATCATGTCGGGATCGTAACTGGAAGGGAATAGTTATTTCACCTGAGCAGGAGAAGACATGAGCTGAGGGGAGTCGAAGATGTCAAGATACGGCGGCACATCAGAGTTTACCGGACGATTGAGAAGCTTTTCTGGAGAATTCGCGGCAACAGAAGCGAGTGTCGAGAGGAAAGGATCCTTGGGATTTATCGGAGGCATAGGGATTCTGGCAGAGGCTTTGGCGCGAAAGGCATAGCGAAAGGTCTTCAAGTTTCTCCTCCCGGATGAATTAAAAGATAAAGGAGGATGAGAAGAAAAAGAAGAAGAGCGTGGAAGCAGAGAATTCATGGATGCTTGCAAGCACGACGCCATATTGGAGACGGAAGCTCGCGAAAATGGACTGGTTGGAGAAAGGAAACCAAAGGATTTGGCGATGCTTTGGGAGAGGGAGACAATAAATATTGGGTCGGGTTTCGGGTTGACCCGAAATCTGATGTTCCTAGTATAGCCTAGGCCCTATGTCGGAAGACCCAGGCCCATTTTCAATATAGAGTTCACAACTATTATTAGTGCTACGAATTATTCTGAGGTGAGAAGTCCAGTGACCCAGGCCCATTTACAATAGACTAGAGTTCACAACTATTATTAATGCTACGAATGATTCTGAGGAGAGAATTCCAGTGATGGACTCGTATACTCATGTTGGTGGGACTCCATCGAACAGATTTGCATCAGTTTAATCTACTATCACCCGAGTTTTATTAGTGGTCTTAACCAAAAAGACAAAAGCAAATTTGAAGGCTACAAAATTAGTTAAAAAGTGTATCATAAAAGACACCACAGTTCCGGTAGTTGTAATGTATACGACTGGAGAAATCTGAAAAAACACACCCAACACAACGTCTGATGAACTTTAATATGCAGCCGAGACAGAGTTTCTGGCTTATAAATGACACAATAACAGACCAATTCCATGTTCACAACTAAAACTAGATAGACATATTGGTCGTCCCATATGAGAAGACCAGTAGAATAAACCAATATCCAAATCAGTTCTATTGGCAGTGGAGCCTGAGAAGCATGAGACTGGTTCGGATGAGCCAATCACCAGTTTCCTTTTTTAATCAGATCTGACCTGTAAACAAAATTGTGTACCGTCGTTAAGTGAAGAAGAAATGATGACACAAAGATCTATTAATGCTAAGACACTCGGAGAGACTGTAATTTTGTGCACACAGAAGGAGTGTGAGATCTAGACCCGCTGAAAACTTCCTCAGAATAAACAATGTGACAAATAATGTTTTTGAGAGCAACTATTTAAACTTCAAAGTATACACCAGGGATTGAGAAGAAGCAGCTTCAGCTTTTAGACTTACAGGTGAAACAGGAGAATCTGATCTTGATCTTGATCTTGATCTTGATCGGGACCTGCACCAAGGCAAAAAATAACCCCATGTAAGTGTCAGGTCAGAAAGCAATTTACTGACCATCTCCAACAGGTCTCCGGACTTAAGTTCTGGCCTAGAAAAGAACACAGCATAGAAACCAGTATTTTCATATCGATTATATATTGGGAATCAGAGGAAACATAGTCCAAAACGCTGCGATCAGATCCTACAGCTGATACGGGCTGAGTACCAGACCAGACCAGACCAGACCAAAACAGAAGTTCAAGTTCATGCTAATCCAGCTTTGTAAATCCAGTCCAACAATCCATCTAGATGACCGGTCAAGTCCCTAAGATCCAATCCCCAGCTCGCAGCAGTGAGCCAGATCTAGAAAACAAACAAGGCAATACAATTGTAATCATTGTAAATGATCAAGGACGGGCCTCAGAAATCCAGATTCAGTATCTTTTCCCTTCCAATAGAAAAGAAATCTTCAAAACGAAAACTCTAGGTAAGTGTTCTTTAAAATCATAAAACAGAAGAAGTCAGATAGTGTAGATAGTAGACTGATCCGTATTAAGTTGAGAGGTAAAGCTTTAGATAAAGAAAACCATCCAGAAGAGAACGACACAAAGAGAACGGACACAAGGGATTATTTAAGAACACGTGACTTGCTGTTGGTTTGATCATTTCAGAACACTGCAACATGTAGTTTGGCTACAAATAACTGAAGCAGCAATCTGTCGAGGACTCGAAAGATAAAAAAAAACAGATTCAAGTTGTAAGGAATGAAAAGGGAGCTCTGGTCCAAACGATGAAGTAACCTCACACATACTGGATTTTTTTGTGACATAAAATACTTCAACATAGGTTAAACACACCATCAAGGAATGAGTATCAAGTATTATAATTCTTAGGAAGATAATCAAGTGGCAACCAACTAGTCCCACTACCATATAGCTAGACAGGTAAAAAAGGTTAAACAAATTTAACTATTTTCGAAAACAAGAAAAGGTCCTACCTTGAGACAGAGCTATGTGGCGAAAGAGAGCGAGTAAGGGACCGTGAACGCGGGGAGACGGATCTAGCAGGTGACACACTGCATAGTTTTAGAAGTCAGTTAATTTTCATAACTAAGTTTGAGATGTAACAGTATAATTATGCGTTAGTTTTATATAAAAAAAAATATTACAGACCTCCTGCTCCTGCTACTATAGCTATAGCTTCGACCACGGCTCCGGCTCCGGCTCCTGCTTCTATAGCTTCTAGAATAACCTGGGCTGCGACTCACACTCCTCGACTCATATTCTCTCACCTGACGAGTAAAGTTTGAGGTAACCACATATTCATCCATTGATATAACAAAGTCAAAGAAAGTAATATAACATACCCGTATGTAAGCTCTAGAAAAAGCATTACGAAACTCAGAGTCATCAAGCTTCCTTAACTGTTAAACAAAGATTAAAGGAAACATCAAAGATCCAATCATCCAACATTGGCCTCTAGAAAGACAAATTCAGCTCGGCAGCTATTAAATGAATAAGGCTGGGAACATTTGCGTTGGAAATATATACAACTTACCGCATACTTCATATCATCATAGTTGCTATAATCAACAACCCCAGACATGCCTACAAAAATAAAATGTTAAACGTGAGTCCCTCCAGCTAGGATGCCTTAAAAACCAACATAAACACCTGAATCATAAATCATGTCTATCCTCTTTTCACAAACACTAAGTTACTAACACATCTATAAGACTCTTATTTATTTAACTATTAGATTGTGGACTCACCTCCACGGTCACGAAAAACTTCAGAAAAACAGACATCTCCAGCTTTGCGCATGTGATCCTAATCGCCCATAAGTAGCAAATAAAGATAAATCCAACATGAAATAGAGAACCAGCATAAAAAAAAGAAGGACTATATAGTATCCTTTACCTTAAGGTCCTGCCACGAAGCAGATGGCGGTAATCCCGTCACAAGAACTGGATGTTTACAACATAAAAAAAGCCAGTAAAGATGAGTAATCTCTATTAAAATTAACACAATGGAGAAGAATGAATACAAACCACGAAAGTCGGAGCGTCTTGAAGGAGCACGGCTGCCACTGTAGCTGCTGCTGTACCTATCAACTGATGAAGAACCTCTACGACCACCATGTGCAATCTCAACCTAAAACACCAAATACACACAAAGATAACATATTTTATAAGAAATTAGAGAAAACAAGTTAGTTAAAACATCAAAGCGCTTCAGTAGCTAACCCTTAGTCGACAGCCATCAAAGTCACATCCATCACGTCCATAGATTGCATCGTCTGCATCACGAGGATCTTCGAACTGCATCGAAAATAACAGACTCTCTTGGTCATTCATTGTAGAAAGTAATAACAAAAAAAAAATCAAGAATCATAAATACCTCGACAAAGGCATAACCAGGAGGTCTAGGTGGAATCTTCAAGTCGATGTCCACAATCGGTCCGTACTGCAACGAAGAAGACATATACATAAGCGCCGATCAAAATTGCAAATCAGAAACAAGAAAAGATGATGAATTTACAAACCTTGCAGAAGAGATCTTCAACCTCACGCATGCGAATATCTCCAGGGAGATTCCCAACGTAGATCGTACGATTCCATCGGCTACTCATCTGAAACCTCAGAGCAGATCAAAAATTGAACAATCGGGAATTAGGAATGTTGAACTGAAGTCAAGGAATTAGATCCGTAAGAACAATATTTGAAAACTCACATTCGTAGGAGAGAGAGGTTCGAGAAAGTGGTAAGAAGATTGTTCTGGAAAGAAGACAACTACCGTTCCTTCTCTTTCTACGGAAACGAGTTTTCCTTTTATAAGTCGATATCTTATCATCTGCCGCCGCGTGTTAAACGATTAACTGCATCACGAAAAGCCCAATTTACTGATATGATCGGCCCACTGGACCCTTTTAATATGGATCGAGTTATTACATCGTTTATTATAAGGGGTGATACATATTTTGTGATATTTCCTAACCAGGTTTCGGTTTGGTCGGATCGGATGTTTTCACTCGTTTCCTAGGTTTTCTGAAACACAGTCGTTTTGATTTATTCGGAAGAAACATCCGTTCCTCTCGGCTCTTCTTCTTCTTCTTCTACTACTACTACTTCCTCTCAAATCTCAATCGCCGATTAGTTACTACTCCTCCGTCCAGCCCATTTATCCTTCAGCCATCTTCTCTGAAATCCTCTCTCTGATTCCGTGAGTTCCTGCTCTCTTCCGTTTTTTGGAATTTCCTATTGAAATTTCCGTTTCTTCTATTGAATTTGTCCAGTTTTGCTGTTAATTTATGTTCCGAAATATCTCTCTGTTATCAATCAACTTCCTCCAATGTTCACTTGCAGGGAAGGAACCATTGTTAGAAACTGGAGATTATCTTCAGTTACATCGACCCTTTCTCCTAAACTTACCTTTACTCGAATATGTTCAAGAAGTAAGAATCTTTGTCTCTCATAAGTTTCTGTACACTTTTTTTGGTATTTTATAATGTGACCATCCACATCTAACTCGGATTGTAGAATCTAAGAATTAGTGTTCTCGGCACTGTTTATACTAGTTTATATAGTATTTGATGGGTCTCTTTAGTGTCCACTTACGTTAATACTTTCGCGAGATTTAGGATTTGTCTGGAATTTCGATTAAGAGAGGACTGGTTTTGATGATCGGATCACATTCAGTCAATCGATCTTTAGGTGAGGACAGTAGCTTGTAATGACCTCTACTGCAGTTTATAGTTAATCCAATTTTGGAGGATGTTGGCTAGTAATTTCTTTTCAACCATATTGTTGGTACGTAGGCTTCTGATTCGATTGTTTAGAATTGTCACCGTCTGGGCAGGCAAGTTGTTATATCTTCTTCAAATTGGTTGTGAGTTTTTAAAAGCAAACATCTTCTAGTTGCTAGTTTTTTGGTTTGGACATTAGATGATTGTTTTGATAGTGTTGCTCTTTTATTTACCTAATCTTTGCATAGAATTGTGGGTCGTAGTGAAAATTTTGGGTCTTGATTGGGACTCTCAACTATCACGGAGTGCTATCAAGTTTAAGTGATCTTCTTTTTAATAAGAAACTTCTACTTGGACTGGCCCTTAGATCTATTGGCTATACCATTATGTCTATGAAGATGTTATTTATGCTCACTATTTTTAACCTAGGTTTTGTTTGGAGGAGATTTCATCACAAAACCAAGTGAAGGCATCTGTTCAACGCAGGATCCGCCAGAGTATTCAAGATGAGGTTTCCTGCTGTTTCATTTTTCTTTTTTCCTTTTCTTAAACTTTATGGTTTCGTGTAGTTTGGTATATATAAGAATGTTTATGTAAATGTTTCAGTACCCAGGACTTGAAACAGTGATGGAGGATCTACTCCCCAAAAAGATTCCTCTTATCGTAGTGAAGTGGTTTGTAAAATAACAACCTCATATATCAGTATTATGTTTTCTGGATTTTCTTTTACCATATTTTATTCTTACACTTACTCTTGACCTCGTGCAGCCCAAACCATCTGACCCTAGTTGTTGTCAACAATGTCCCCCTCTTCTTCTGTATCCGTGATGGGCCATATATGCCAACACTGCGACTTCTTCATCAATGTAATATCACTCTTCCGTCACACCATCCATGCTATATTGTCTTGTTGTCACAGAATAACATGTTTAGGTGTTTATTCCAACACATTAAATTAATTTCCTGTTAGTTTCACTATGGTCTGCATTAGAACTTACCTTGTTCAAAAACTGCATATAGTTGCATAATATCTCCAGCACTTTTGGAATTTCCAGGGTTTTGGTTTTTGTAAGTTATTATTCCTTTGGCTTATCCATGCCACTATACTATATAAAAGGTCCATGGTTGGTTGGTTAGCAATGAACATTAGTTTAGTATATTTCTCTATACCTTTCCCGAGCTAGCAACCATAGTGAGAAAAGTTTTGACTCTGGCTGTTACCAGAAAAGTAATTTCACATACTATAGTGAATCCAATAGGACGAAACTTGGATTTTTATCAGTTAGCCGGTAATGTCAATAAGGCAGTTGAAATATTGGAGTTTTGCAGACCCAAATATAATGAAGAGGTTTCAAGTTGATAGAGGTGCCATAAGGTTTGTTCTCTCTGGTGCAAACATAATGTGTCCTGGTCTTACTTCCCCGGGAGGTGTTCTGGATGAAGAAGTTGACGCTGAAAGGCCAGTGGTATGAACAAAAACACTTTCCTTGGGGTGCGTTTTATGTTTGTTTCTGCTGATCTTAACCATGAATCTGTTTTTGTTTAGGCCATATATGCAGAAGGAAAGCAACATGCGTTGGCAATAGGGTTCACCAAAATGTCAGCCAAGGACATGTAAGTTAGTTGTTTCTTTTGTAGACATAAATTTGACAATACAAACATGAGCCTTTCAAACTTTCATATTCAAGCCAACCGACACTTGTCTACAATTTTATCTCTTAAGTAATCTAATATTTGTCACTCTATCGATGTCACTTCTTTCCTTGGGAACACATATTTGCACCAGGATAAATTTTGGCCGCATATCGTCTGTGTTCTCATAATCTTACTTTCACGTCTCTGAACTTTTCCATCTCAGTGCCATATCACATTCTATATTTTGTCTCTGTGTTAGTTTAATAGTAGTGGATTTAACACACTTTATCCGGTTTTCTTGTGTGCGTTCACAGCAAGAGCATCAACAAAGGAATCGGAGTGGACACCATGCATTACCTCAATGACGGTCTCTGGAAGGTACTAATCCCCTCTTTCTTCTCCATTCTTATTGCTGCCAAGCAGTCTCATTGTCAATTATTTACCCGACATTAGAAGAACACACAAATCAAAAGTTTCTTAAATTGGTATTGCTTATGTTAATTTGAAATGTCTGCAGATGGAGCGGCTAGATTGAGGAACGAGTAAAATGAGTCACTCTCGGAGAGAGATATTATGATCTCCTTTTATGTTATCTAAACTTGTGGAGCTTTTTGTCCGGATCAACCTTAGCTTTGATTTGATTCGTTTTCAAATATTACTAGATGTTTATTTTATGAGGGAACATCATTACATCAACCTTAGCTAAGGTTCTTACAGTTTCTAATCCCGTATAATCAAATGGCTTTTTACGCCTTGAGCAAGTCCTATAAGTATTTCTCTCGGCTCATTTATGTTTTAGTTGCAATATATTAGTGAGTCAAGTTATCCTAACTTAACATTCGAAACAAATTGCTATAAATCAAAAGGACTGATGAGTAATGATCTTATAAGGTGTTAATGATATCATACACGTGCTAGCATGATGATGTGACAACGTTTTTTATAAACCCCAAACATGTATTATAGAGGGCCACATACATCAGATTAGGTGACACCGGAAACTTGATATGTGATAAGAGCATCAGCATTGGTGTATCTACAACAGTCCTACACCCCAAAAAAGAAAAGAGAAAATGAAAAAAAAAAAAAAAATTTGAAGGACGTACGCAATTGTGCGACGGTCCCGTTTGTTGTTGCCTCTTTTTCGCGGGCTCCACTGACACGTGGCGGCCCGCGATTGGGTTTTCAATTTTTTTTTTTTTTTTTTTTAAAAAATCGTAAAAGAAAAAAAAGAAAAAAAAAAAGAAAAAAAAAAAAATTGGGACAAACATTTGTCCCACCAATGTGCATGGTCTAAGAATGTCCTCATCCTCATGTTATGCGAATTGTAGTGACGACATTATGACATGTTTCCTCCTATTTTCCTCATTTCAGTATTTAATTCCCACTTTGGTAAAACATGGATAAACTCCTTTATATTCTTGTAAATGTCATTAAAATAGGGGAGACTTATTCGTATTTGTACAACTTACTGTACGTTGATTCATTAATCATGGGTGCAAATGGTTGCACAATTTAAGAGGTTGAAGAGGTTGAAAAAAATTATTCAACTAGTTTTTACTAGTCCTGGGCAATCGGGTACCCAATCGGGTTTCGGTTCCACCCATTCGGGTTTCGGGTAATTCGGTATAAGACCTATAGATCCCATTCGGTAATTTACAAAAAATTCGGTTCGGTTCGGTTAGTAACTGGCCGGGTTCGGAGCGGTTTTCTACTCCAATGTGAAATCCGAATAAACCCGAAAATTTTCCGGGTTTTTATCGGTTCGGTTTATATGAGTAAAAAGGTACTAAAAGAACCGATTAAAACACAAAATACCCGATTAAAATTACAAATACCAAAGTAAAAAACCAGAAATAACCGAGTAAACCATAAATTTAAACCATAATCATAAGTTTCATCATAACATCAAGTTCAATAACCTCATAAGCAACTTAAAACAAAAGATACAACAAGTTCAAAGAGCCGAATGAAAATTTGGAACAATGAAGAAGCATCTACACTAACAAAAAGGTCACAGCCTGCAGTGTTGCTCCATGTTCCTGTGAAACAAATGAAACTTGAATGATTCAGCAAAGTAACACACAGAAAACAGAGAGTGATAAACTTTTACACCTACAAATATCAAGTTTCAATATACCGTTACTATTGCCGAATCCATGCCTTATAAAAACACCACACAAGAAGACCAATACAAAGATAGTTACCTTCAAAACATCAAAACAGCTAAGCTTTCAAAACATCAAAACAGCTAATACTAACAAATAGAGAAGACTTTAGTTACCTTTTCTTTTATGAGAATAATTAAGATAGAAACATCTAGGATCAACTAAAAGCTATCAAATCCGTATTACATTATCACTTCGTCTCAATGCTATCAACTAATAAGCTACTGAAACAGACATTCCAACTATAAATGCTATCAACCAAGCGATTCATTTAACATTTTCTTCAACATTATGAATACATGTCTAAACATACACATCAATCAACACACGATAAAATAAATTTGGCATCAATAATAATCAAAACTTAACAAATACAGAACTTTAAATATGAATCACAACCAAAACCAAAGGCTAATAGCCACCACAGATCACACCAATTTATTTAACAGAGACTAGAGAGAACCTGTGATTTAATTGCAGAGAGTAGTGAATGAGGAGATGATGGAGGAGATGATTGAGAAGATGAATGGTTGAAACTTATGGTTCTTTCCATGGGGGATTAGGGGTTTATATAACGTTTCTGTTCTCGAAATGGAGGAAAGGTACCAAGAGAATATGAATCGAAAAGTTTACTTGAATGATTGCAGAAAGACAAAGCATGCTTCATCTTGTGTAGAAGACGAAGTGACGAAGTGAAAAGCAAGCTTCGATGAACGGTTCTCTCTTGGGAACTAAAGGGTTAGCCGGTTAGTCGACATAGGTTTGCTTAGTGGGCCTCAAGGCCTTATTATTCAGTTCTCTCTAAACGGGTATTAACGGGTGGCCCAATTAACTTAAGTTATAATCCGAACCCGAACCGAGGTCCATTTTACCAAGGTCTCTGAGCCCATTCGGTATTTTTGCTTCACCCGAACCCGACCCGGAACCGATTTTATCGGTTCGGTACAAGTACGGTTCTTCGGTACCGGATATTATGCCCAAGACTAGTTTTTACCATTTGAGTTGAAGAGGTTGGAAAAATTATTCAACCCGTTCAACTTAACAAATTGAAGAAATGAACTAATTATACAGGAAATTTGTTCAAATCATTCATCTCCTATTTTGCAGATGAATAGGTTGAATGCTATTCAACTTTTTTTATTCAACTTATTATTTTCCAACTCATTCATTTTTGTGCAACCATTTCCACCCCATGTTGTATTATGAATATTTTAGTTTGCCATTGATGGTTCACAAAAAAAAAAAAATAATAACAATAATTGATAGAGATATTTGAACAAGTAGCAAGTAAATGTCAACAAATATAAAGCACAATTCACAATTATCCATACGAACCAAATATTTGACAACTCGAATGACAAGTCTTTGGCCTATATTACAACTATTGTACATGTATAAATAATGTATATATAATAAGTTAACTCAATTAGTTTTGAACTTTTTACCAACCCACCAAAATAGTTTTCTCATTTTACAAATTTGACCCAAACCAAACACATAATCAGGTAAACCCAAAATTTGGCATTCATCTTTCCGTTAGTACAACAGTAGTCCCTCACTTTTAGGGGGTTTAGGCCTAACTTCAATTCCATCAATCGCAATCCCACCTTTCAATTGATAACCTTTAACTTCGGTTAGGCTCATAACAACCTCCATGTCTTCACCACCTTCTCGTCCGGTCTCCATCCACCCATCGTCTCTCACCTCTGGCTCCCTCCGATGGCTCCCGACAACCTTGTCCATCATCGCCCTCCTCTGTTCCCGCTGTCCGTAAAACAGCCGCTCCATTTGTTGTTTCTTGACATCCAAGCAACTTAGATAAGTTGACTTTGTTTTCTTTTCACCGTTCCCCACTTTTATCCAAGTCTCTGCCGGAACTAGGTCTAGTCCATACGCACGTGACGTAACTTTCATAATCAGATAAGCGTCGTAGTTTGTGTTGGGCGATAAAACTCCGGTTTGTATTTTTCCTATGATTTCTAACCAGTCTGTCATTATAAGCTCCACCCCTTCCGAGAATCTATGATTCCAAATATTATAAAAACAAAAAATAACAAATACGTACTTTAATACTTTATTACTAATAATAAAACACCAACGATATACTTGTATATTTATTAATTAATCAAAAACTGACCTTGAATCTGATCGAGGGTTCCAAGACCAGTAATGCTGTTGGTCGCTCCAAGTTATGGAAAGATCTCTTGCCGATAAAATATATGATATTTTCCCGGAGAGCTTCTCGATCTTGAACATCTGATATTCAAACATACCCAGATTAAAATTTTCTTGTTATGTATTTTGGAGAAAATCAAGAAAGCAAGAAGAATAGTAATGATATTACAAACCTTTCTGCCATTATCGATGAGAATTGATTCACAGAGATAACGATAGAGCTCCTTTTTGGAGGAGAAGTTCGGGTGGTGATGATCAGTCGATCTAGAGACAACTTGGCTGTAGTCGGGAGGTAGGAACTTCTCCCAGACGAGATCAGAATCGCCAGCGAACTGGAAGACCGAAGAGACGGCCGACGAAGAGAATATGTCGGCCGGGGTTGTGAAGGAGAGGATATTGGCTACGCATGCTTCTGGTAACATCATCCTTCTTCAAATTTTGAGGATAGAGAGAGAGAGAGAGAAAAGGTTGGCTCTGTTTTGTTATTATTTTGGTTTTGGTTTTGGCTTTGGAGACGGGAAACGTGACCGAAGACTCGCATATTATATAATAAGCGTCCTAGTAGTATCCATATTGGACCGAAAATAATATCATTGCCTTCTTTCTTGGAAGACAAAAGGTTTGATGTTTTTTTGGTTGAGAAAACAACGTTTGTGTGTCTCTTGTCTCAAAAATTAAGAGAGATAAGTTTGTTCTCTGAAAACATAGCATGTGTTCTGCACTTCTGTATTTGAGTTTTTTGGTTTTATATATCTATCATTATGGAATTTAATCTTTTTTGTCTTTTCGAATGACTACTATTGTAGCGCATATTTTTCCTAACATGTTGGTTGGATATGTATCGTCATTGTTTGAGAATTGTTTGCGGTATCAACATCTTTGAAGATGATAAAAAGATGATGACTACTGTAGGTAAAAAAAATAGAAAAAAGATGATGACACAACTTTACTGAGATATATAAACTCGAGTCCGCATGTTGACAAACATTACCGACGTATTATTTTTTAGGGTATACTATTATAATTGAATATATGCAAACAATTAAAAACGTGTGTAATCTACACTAATAAGTAATAAGTCGAATATAATATTAACTTTGTAAACTCATTTCGAACATATTAACAGAGCATTGATGTCTTCGAAACCGGTTTTTCTTTTAACGCCTTTCGCCCACAATGCGACGTTTTCTAGCGGTAGCTGCCAGAAATGTAGGCAATGTATAGAGTGTAACATGTTTTGGCGAATGAGACGGTGCTGTTGAAGCTCTCTGTGGCGGATCGCTGTATAAACCGCTCAACGGTTTCCTCTGTTTTCTCCATTGTCTATGTTTCTCAGTTTTTTTTTTTCCTTCTGATTGAAAACTGTAAAATGTTTCGCTAATTGCTACAACTTCAGTTCTTCAGACTCATATCGAGCGGTGTTCTTGATATGTAGATATAAAACGAAATAAGCCCAAAAAGAAAGTGCAAAACGAAATAAGCCCAAAACAAAGTAACCAGCACTATTCTAACAAGGTAAACCATGCAATTACAAAACCACAAACACAAGGATTTGAGATTCAAGACCGCATCTAAAGCGTTGACCAAACCATAACAATCACAAAACCAAATGTTTTCAGGTTCACATCGCTCATTCGTATCACCCAGAGGAGAAAGATATATACTAAAACACAAACTTCAATAAAAGGGACCAATAGGATTGACAATAATCAAATATAGATTACTTACAACTTAGAAACTCTTGTTAGTTTATCAGCAATTCCCAAGCAAAAACACATCTACTAAGGTAAATGGTCAGCATAAGCCGAGTAGCAAACTAGGGAAATCTCAAACAATAGATAAGAATTGGATCTATTGTCTCTCTCTCTACAAACATTTGCATACACTTCTACTATTACCGCTACTTCTCCAATCAATGCCTGGGAAAAGAACACAAAACCAGGCTACCTCACAGAGCACCCCAGAAGAAGATATATAAGAAAACATACGAATTTCTTACCAGATATCATGATTTTTTCCTAGAGCAAAGTGGCTTTACGTGGTCACTGAACCTTTGCTTGGTCTTTTTCCTTCCATAGCGTCTTTCTTTTTCTTGCATATTGTGCATAGGAAGGGACCTTCCCAACGATTAGACGCTGAGGAGATGATAGATCCCCCGTTGCTTGATAAGCCTTCACCCGGAAATTCATCTGTTTGACATACAGCACATTTTAAAAGCCCAGTCTCCGTATTTGAGAGAAGATCCTTTCCCAATCTGCATTTCAAAACACCAACCAACAAAGACTAATTATCAGTATCTGAAGTTCTCAATTACTTAACACATTACAAGCCCTTAAACACAGATAACAGGATAAGTGCTTGCAATATCAATTTCTTGGCTAGAAGATTACCTATCTGCAAGCACAGCAGAACCTTCTTCAAACAATTCTTCCACAGCTCCTACAGCAGAGAGCTTGTTCCCATTTTTGTTGTTGGCAGCGGTATGGTTTTTCCTAGACAGAAATGAGGTGAATGCGTTTTGCTTCTTTGTGGGTGTTGGAGCCAAGGCCAGATGATCAGATGGAACTATGTCAACAACTACACAAGTAGTATCATCCTTCAACCCTTTTGTTCGCAATGCTTCCTGATAATACATATGACTCGGAGAATAAGAAGAAGTTCGATAAAAGGAAGTACACAATTAAATCAAACGGGGTTGATCACCAACCTTAACAACAAGTTTAGCCGCAAGCTCAGCAGATAAACCCCGACAAGCTTTTGCAGCCATATCAGAAGACAGTATATCCCATATACCATCTGAAGCTATAATGAGTCTCCCTCCAGCATCGGAAAGCTGAATGTACAGATAAAAAATACATGTTTGTTCAATACCTACTATAGGAATTGATGAAAAACGCACCAAGGGGAAGGGATCTCACTTTCACTTGCTTAACATGTGGTATAGGGACAATAAATTCTCCCACGTCCGTATCACCAATGGACCTCGAAAGACACAAACCACCAGGCCAGCATCGAAGTGGGCCGACCTATTGCATCGTCAGAATGAAAGCACATTACAAACCCCACCAGAGCAAAAACACAATGAAAGAGTAACTTAAATTTACTGGACATGGTCATACCTCATTGCCACCAAATACATTGAGCCTTCCGACCTCACCTCCACTGGCAGTTATGCGTTCTCTCTCTTCAACATTCTCTTCTAGCCTGTGATCGACAGTCAGTAGAGAAACCACACCACCTTGGGTATCTAATATGCAGCGAGAGTCACCAACAGAAGCGACAGTGATAGTCCAGCCATCAATTAGAACAAAAGTCACGGTTGTTCCAGAAGTTTCCCCTGTAAGCACAATAGATCTTAACGATTAGAGCATACCCTTAAAACAAAAGAAGTTAAAGCAAAAGGCCTTAAAACAATGAGCATAAGCGAAGACCTTTCTGCTGAAATTCAATGTCAGTTTTCACAAAGCCTGCAACTAAAGCCCTAGGAAGAGCTTGAAGCCACTCGTCCCTGCTAGCGCCTTGAGGTATAGCACTCACCACATTGTCCAGAAGATGTTCCTTAGTATATATGGCAGCTGAATTACCATTGTGTCCATCAAATATCTGAAGAAAAACAAGCAAACAAAAAAGGGATAAAATCAAATGAGAGTTGTAGAACGCTACGAGTCATCAGACAGAAGAATGTCATACCCCAAAAACTGAAAAAGCCGATGAAGGATCACCAGGTACCCTCTGACAATCAGTTTTGATCAGAAAGTAGTCTTCTCCTTTCTTAGCAAGAGCGGCTTGACCATACTTGATAAGAGGTTTCTCTACTTTCTCGCTCCTCAGCTCATTACCAATCAAGGTTGCAAGAGGAACAAGCGGATGTTTCGTCCCCGATGCTTTTGACACACTCATTTTTGTCCAGGCTTCAGCATTGGCTGGAACACAATCTTGTTCATCACAGACAAAATTTATCATTTTAGTTGGATGCATTCCACAAACCCACTTTACTACTGCAAGTTCCGTTTCTCATCCAAAAGTATGAACTGATGTCTACAGACATATAATCTCTCATCTTCGTGAATGCAGAGGAAAACCCTAATCTACAGAATTCTAGGAATCTTTTGAGATGCAGAAAAGAAATGTGATGAAAGTAGAATCGAGCAAAAGCGACAGAAAAAAATCAGTAGAAGAACACTATCGAGGCTTCCTACACTAGTCAGAATCCATGAGACTCACCAAAATGAAATCGCGAGTAGCATACACAACAGATCTAGTGGAATGAATGGCTCGTAGATAATGCTAAGGTCCTCGCGGCTTCTACGAGGAGCGTCGTCGGTAATCGAAGGGAGTAAGAAACCGCGTGAAAAGTTTATAGAAAACAGAAGAGGAAGAAGAAGCAGGAGAAGAAGAGACAGAGAAGAAGTTGCAGAGTGAAGAGTTTTGTGGATTTTCTCAGATTGAGCCAAGAGAAAAAAAAAAAAAAGCGACGCGGGGGGGGGTTAGGGACAGTAACTTTATTAGGAAAATGATGAATTTTGTGAAAAGACGGAATTACCCCTCAAAAGTGCTGCTTTAGGTAAATAAATCATCCACATATTTGTTATATTTTTAGTTAATTATAGAAAGCATATCTTTTTCAAACAATTAATTATAATTCATTTTTTTTTCAATTAATTATAATTTCTATAAAAACGATTATTAGGTAATTTTATGGTTTTTTTTAATTACATATGTCAAATTTTAAAAAAAAAACCTTTTTAATGACAAAAGCGGCTTTATAAACAGTTTCGACTTTTTCCTACCAAAAAAAAAAACAGTTTCGACTTTTTATGTGATTAGGACCAAAACATGTTTGTATTGACACATTTTTCAACATTTGTTTGACTTTTTCTTAAGTTGCAGCAGTTAAACATCACGATCCTTCTAGTCAAACTGCCATCGAAAAATAATTGTAATCGGGTAGATTACAAAACACTAGTATTAATGATTGCTGCGTTTTGTTTACAATTTGTTAAACTTTAGATTATTTTACATACAAAATTGAGACTAAAGAAAAGTACTTAGCAAATTTAGTAGTCTTGTGATGAATGAAAAAAGCTTTCCATTAAGAATTTACAAATACAAAAGAAAGCTTAAAGAACTAAACTGAATATTCAATCATACATCCTGGTAATTGCCACTCAAATCAAACATAACATAATGTATCCAACCTATGGCTCTTCATACGTATTCTACTCTTTGTATACGTATAAATATACGACCACATATGAATGGGTCCGTCAAACAAAAAAAAAATAACAAAAAAAATTGATTGGTTTGTAAAGTAATAATACTCACAAGATATGTATTCATTTATAGTAGTTACTTGGGATTTGGTCTCTTCTTCACAACTAGTGTACTGTTGTTATGCCTTGAGGAAGTTTGTCCTGGAGAGTTTATAGCCCCAAGCGATAATCTCCTCGTAGGCGCCGGAATTAGCGAAGGTATCATACTCCTGATTTTTATCAACACATTCCCATTACCAAAAACATATAATATAAAAAAAAACATATGTTATAAGAAAAAAAAACTCACCTGGTGTCAGCGGCAACTCTACTGATTTTTGATTGAGTCTTCTTTAGCTTAGTAGTAGTAGAAGAGCCCAAAGAACCATTAGAGGCTGATCTTGGCATATTCACTTGAACATTCAACTGCCACATCAAGCTTGTCTCCGAGCAATCACTTGTTGCGGTTTCATCTGACTCGTTTGCTTCTTCTTCCAATGGAAACTTCCTTACCTCAAATCCTTTATCTACATTATTATTGTCTACACCTCGCGTTGGTTCACGTTTCAAGCTAGATGATCGCTTCTCAGGCTGTGTACGTGATCTGTTTTCAGGTTTGCCATTACGTGTGATTTCGTCTTCGTGTTTATCAATCCATTCACTGCCTGATATAAACTCCATCTCCTCCTCTTTCTCATCTCTCGAAGGGCTTTTCCATGACGGTGAACCCACTAGTCCTTGTAAGTCAAGGCTGGATGCAGAGTCACTTTGACCCTGCAAGTTATTTCACTGTACTTTATGAAGTCGCCACTACAAGATGCATCCACGAGTTTAGTTTGTGTGAGTAATTGGTGGATGAACCTTTACCTCAATGCTGTTGACATCATCAATCTGTGACGACTTATGTTTGGTTTGGAACTGTCTTGTGTTTGCTGATTTAGAGAATGAAGACGAAACTCCCAGTGACTTTCTTCTGAGGAGTCTATCAGGCGGCGTAAGGGTACTTGGTAGCTGCGTTTGATCTGCCTCGCTCTCCTTTCTCGCTAACGCAAGCTTCAAACTAGCAATCTAAAAGCCGATAACAAAGGTAAATTGATTTGGAATGAAGAGTAGAATAATCTGAAAAGAGTATTGGAGATTATAATGACCTGTTCTTTGAGTTCTTTAACCTCAGAAGTGTCCTTGTTGACACGAGCAGCACCGAGTTCAACAGTGGCCACTCTCTCTGCAAACTTCAAGGTGCTGAGTGTTTCTCCCAGAGCTTCTAGTTCAGGGCTAATGTGAATAAACATAAGCGTTTTCGCTTGTCCTCCTGCACAAAGACACACATACATTGTTTTAACACAAATACCTTGTAAGAAAAGAAACGAGATGTAGAACCATGTGTTGTAATCTAGCAGTTGAGTACTATTGCTGGTCACCTAAAGCGTCCTGGAGAAGTTGGGTGAGTTTGCTATTTCGATAAGGGATGTGGTTGTTTTTCTGCGAGAGAGATGCAATCACGTCTCCAAGAGCAGAGAGAGATTTGTTGATGTGTTGTGCCTCTTTCAACCTATCACCAGTGACCTCAGACTTGTCAACCCTTTCGCTTCCAGCAAGATCAACCAAATGCATTGAACCCCTTAGAGTTGCACCTGATGTCAGATCTTTTCCTTGGACATGTACTGTCAGACAACTGCATATATAAAGTATAGAACATGTAATAATAATCATCCTGACATGGTAGACAAATTAGCATTAATAATCAGGAAATTAGGAAAAACCTGTGAGAGCGACTACTACGGTCATTCATGGCTGTGGCGCTGACAGCACGATTCTTTTGACCAATATTCATCAAATGAATGACGTCTGAAGTTGTGGAGACAGGAACCAATGTCGCCTCAGGCACGTTGATTCCATCTTGTGAACTATTTCGAATCTCTAATGTGTTCACAAGTCAAGAAAAATAAGCACAATGATCTTAAGCAAACAAGCATATTAGGAGTTACTAAAGAACCAGAACAAGCTTAGAGAACATCTGCACGGTGTGTATATATCACAGAAGTCTATAAAAAAGGATATCTGCTGGTTTGGCCGTTAGTTGCAAGGAGATCTCGGACTTGCTCGTTGTAGATTTCAAGCATTTGAACTGAAATGTTATATGAAAAGGTTTCTTTTCTCACACTTGACAAATGAAAGAGATCACTCAATGCTCTGTAGTTTACTCCTAAGCTTTCCTCCTTCAGTTCATTTGGTCCCATCTGATTACCACAAAAAAAAAAAAAAAAAAAACTTATAAATACGGATAACATTGTTTTCGTATGAAAAGTCACAATGAGTAGAATAAGTTGAATTCTTTAAGAAAAGTACCATGGTGAAAGTTTTTCCGGATCCTGTTTGGCCATATGCAAATATGCATACATTATAACCATCAAGAACAGACCGGATCAGAGGTTCAGTGTCTGCAAACACCTCCTCTACATATTGAAATTTGTAAAAATTTATATGAGAGCCGGTTATTAAAGAATTTTCAAGCTAAAATGATAGACAATTCAGGGAAAAAGTACCTTGAGTTGCTAAAGGGCCAAACACTTTGTTGAAAGTGAATGATTTGCGACCTTCTTTTACATACTTTGAAGGGTTTGCAATTGATATAGTTGACTCCTCTATGCGATCCACAGTAGTTAAGACACTTTTTTGCCCCGGTAAGAATGGTCTCACTCGGCAATAAACCCTTATGCTCCCTGTTAAATATGCATTCGTTAGGCTTGATATATTGCAAATCCTTGTAACTTAATCTACTTATTGAGGACATAAGGTATAGGGTTCCCTAACACAATCCATGTACTGATAACAATATGTATAAATATTTTTCCATAATTACCTTTGAGGTCTTGGACTTGGTTGTAAAGTTTTCGATTCTCTTCCAGAACTCTTTGGTATGATGTAGCTGCATAAGCAAGTCCATGCAAATGCTCGCCTGACCCAAGAAGAATGATCTTACAGTTAGTTTCTTTGATGGTGATTGTGAAAGTGAAATGGACTCTACTAGAAATACAATGAGATAGTAACTAAAATCACAGTTGAATTTGAATTAAAACATATACTATACTAAAATCATCACAGTTGAACTAAAACATATACTATAACCATTGCTGGTCCATTAAATTTAAATGCAGGATAGATTCTCTCACCTAAGCTTGTAAACTCTTGGTGATATTTCATCTGCAAGAGACTAAGACCTGCTTTTACAGCCTTGAGATCATGTTTCAATTCCTGCAAACACATATATACTCTGCCTTAATAATCACCAAATACAAAAGTCTTAAAAAAAACATGATCTAATAACGTTTCAACTGAATTATACCTCAGTATGAGCTTGCTGTCTGTCAATGATCATTTGTTGTTTCTTGGTATTCTCTTTTGAAATTTCATAGAGCTCATAATTTTGGCTTTTTGATTCCTCAACACCACCATCTTGTGGAGCTTCCACGTTGTTTACAATCTTTGTCACATCTTCTCCGTACTGAAGAAAATATATGTAAACTATAAAACAGTTTGGTAATACACGATAGATCAACAGATCCATAAAGAGTAATATGCCTTTATGAATAACAAGATGTCCAATTTCAAGGTTGATGCAATTACCAAAGCATCACTTAGCATCTCATCATTGCCTGAGATAGTTCTCCCAAGATCGCCAGGGTGAAGCTTATCTTTGTTCCCCGCGCTAATCTGGAGCTAAATAGTTTGCATATTCACGATGAAAAGTGAAAAGAAGGTATAAGAGAAAGTACATGCTTGTAATCCAAGAAACATGAGATCACACACACATCATATCTAAAGGCGGATAACTAAAACTGCTTACCAATTCTTTCTGTGTGGCTAATCTACGTTCGTATTCTACCATGACACTTTTCAGCATATCTTCCACAATCTGGAAAAACAAACAAGAGCAGCACAGAGTATCATTCTAAAACCGGCATTTCAAAAGAATACTGACCATTTAGTAAGTAAGTCTCCAATGCTTACACCAGGAATTTCTTCTTGGTTGGTATCAGAAAAAACTGCACGAACAATGGCATCTATTGAATTGGCACTTCCCTCCTGAAACATAACAAAAAAATGTAAGTTGAGATTTTTTAGCTTGAAAAAGTACTATCAGGGATATTTAATAGGAGGCATTGGTGTATATATATAGCTGCACTAACTTCATGTTTGCTGTTAGAATCAGATTGATCAAACAAAGGTTGTTCGTTGGATGGAGTGTTACAAGGGCTAGTGGTGACACCATCCACAAGTGACTCTGAGTCTTTGCGTTTGTATTGTTTTGCGATGCCAAACGTGGTTGGTTTTGAGTTCACAATGTATCTCCATGTACCGCTTCCGCCGCTCTGTTTCCACTCACGGTATGACTTGAGAGCCAAAACACATTCCACAATTCTTGCAGACTTACCTCCCTGGGAACACAGAATGTTTGTCAATGTTAATCAATTCCCACCTTATCAACATGAAGATGTCTAGAAAAAACACTACTCTACTACTTAACCCAACTTATGGAGAGTTTTTAAATTACTATTTTCTTATTGCTAAAGTTGATACATTTCTTTTCCTACAGTGATGGTCACCACGACTGTGCCATCGATGTGTCTGCAATTTATTGTACCAAATGATAAACATAGCATTAAGCCTACTGTTGTGTCTAGTTAGCCCCTCCAGCAAGGTAGGTCAACATGCCTAACCTATGCTAGCATCAACCCTACTAGTTCTGCAATACCACTACTAGGCATCATCTCTCAAATTAGCTACCCTATTTCATATTATTAAGCCTACCTAGGTCCTCAGATATAACTGTATTCTTCATAAACAGTAGATAAGTTTCTTATATATAGACAGTATTGTGATTTGTTCCATTACCTTCTCAAAATCGGAGACTTGAAACATAGGAATACCCATTTCCTCCACAACCACCAGAAAGTTTCGAAGATTCTCAAAATACTGAAACGCAGATAGAGCTGCACCATCTTGACTAACCAGAGGATCATTTAGAGCCTCAACGACCTGAAAGTTTTGCAGTGACAGAATAAAGAGACTGAGATAATCATAGAGTTCATGACAGAGTCCTGATTACAAAAACATTGGGATTAAAATATTAATTCCTGAAACTCTTTAAAAAAAAAAAGATTACAGAAAATGAATGGTACTAATCATGCTTGCACAACTTTAATCCAAGCAGGCCTAGACGTTTCAAAAGTCTTTCTAGTTTAATAAAACCTACCCTATAATATTTAATCCACAACAAATACTCTGTATTAAGAAAAAGTAAATGAAGACATAAGCAACTAAAGAGTGAATTAGGTGTGAGGCATTACTTTTGGTACAGCACCAGGTTTAACTCTGTTGAGTACATTGCAGAGCAAAATCCCACTCCTTAATGCAATTCTGAAATCTTCCTCTGAAGGATCTGCAGGCAAATCTCTTCCTCCAACTACACCAAGTGTGTTTCTTACCCACCTTGCTGCTTCGTACCTTCTTAAATCCAAAGGATCTACTGGCAAATCTCTTCCACCAGCTGCACCAATTGTGGTTTCATTTTCTCATAATCGATCCATGTGTACATATAAAGTGAATATATAATGCAGAAGTTGGAATCTACATATATATTAAAGGGTTTCTGAGAGATTGACTTATGATCAACCCTATTGAATATGAAATCCTTATATGTTTCTTGATTGATCCAGTAAAACAAGAAACGTCAGTATCTAAATTCGGTCAAGTAAAGGATTACAATGGTCATCCCTCTGACTCGATTACCCATTACAAACCCTAACCTAAAAAATCCGCATTGAGAAATTTTAAATTAAAAAAAAATAGAAAGAAGAGAGGAATTGACGAACGTACAAGTTTCATCGGCATTTTTGGGACTCGAATCCACACCAACGCTAACTCGAACGTTTCGTTGTCTAAGAAAATCTTCCAGAATAGATGCCAAACAGAGTCTTGAATCTTCTTGTTGCTCCGTCGCCATTGACAAGAAACGATCCAATGCTTTCTAGCTTGACCAACAAGAAACCTGGAAGGAAAAACAAAAACTGACCCAAAATTCAACTCCCAACAACTCGACTCGACAATCTCACGACACAAAATTTTATACAGAATTGTATTTTTTCCTCAAAATCGAACAAAGAATATCAAGGCTATGTAGGTTACAATGATATATGCACTTAGAACATTCCTCAGATTTATAAGGAAGATAAAGGAATGTGGAAAAAAAATTAAAAAAAATGTTTGACCCTCTCTCTTTTTTTCTTTTTACTCCTTGTATGAAATTAAAAAGACAAAGGAGAAGAAGAAGAGCGAGACATGAATGAACCCGAGTCTCCTGGGGTTCCTATAGATGAACACTTTCAATATTTAAAATCAAACTTTGTTTATTCTTAATTGCGCCATTTTAATTAATGCGTACGAACTTATTTATATAGCTTGTGGTGAACAATATATAATACCACATTGGGAAAAATGTCATAAAAATCCCGAACTTTCAAATTTGGGACGATTTAATCCTGAATTTTAAAAAAGTCATTTTAATCACAAAGTTTTGTTGATTTTTCTGTAAAATATCTAAGTTTTGTTGACTTCACTTATTTAAGCATGACATTTAATTTTTGTTAAAAATTTGAAAATATGGTTAACTATCTATGAGATGCTTCTGTTTAAGCCTAAATGACCATGTTTCTTAGACGACAAAACGACGTTTGAAGTTGTTTTCTTCCTCCATGGGCCCGCGTTATGGCAACAATTCAACAAGAAATAAAGAGAATTTGTGGATTTTTCTAGAGTTAGGGAGTTAGATTTGTGAATTATGAATCGATTTTGGGATTTAGTTTCTTCAGTTTGTTAAACAACGTCGTTTTGTGGTTTGAAACGAAAGCAACTCACAGATAGTTAACCCCGTCTTTGCAATTTTAAGAGAAACTAAACGTCGTGTTTAAATCGGCTAAGTCAACAAAACTTATCTATTTTACGGAAAAGTCAACAAAACTTTGTGATTAAAATGACTTCTTTAAAGTTCGGGATTAAATCGTCCCAAATTTGAAAGTTCAGGATTTTTATGACATTTTTCCCTAATACCATTAGCTACATACTGTAATGTACTCCATAGTTTTCAACCCTCAACTTCTAGGTTTCTATAATGGTACTTAATAAATAAATTAGTATAACGTTTTTAACAAACTTTGTAGTGATTAAAATTCCTTAATTGGTCTAAATGGGATTTTGTATCCGAATGATTTATACTAATTGTATGTATTAGCTAGCTTGACTTATAGCATTACCTATAAAAAACCAACATAATTATAGAAAGTGGAAATTAAATTCTAGGGATCCCTAAATTCTATGTCAGAGATGATTAAAGGCTTATGAATGCAACTCATGGTTGGACAACTACCTTGGTCCCTGCATAACTATTTTTTCTTGCGTACATAGAGGTGTTTTTAAAGCCAATCAACATGATATCATGATTAGATAAAAAGGTTATCATGAAAACATTTATTAAGTTTCTTCAAAGAACTTAGCTCTAATAATAATTAAACAACAAAAAAAAGCTATAATTCGGTCAACAATTAAAGATATTAGATATTATGAAAACTAAAAAGTTTTTTTTGGCTATGATGATTGTACCCACATCTTTTGAAAGTGACCCTTTTAATTATATTATTAATACATTGAAAATTAGTATATATTTCAATTTCTTATAGACTTTGTTTTCTCTAGTAATATTCTATTTTTCTCTTTGTGATAACATTTATTGAACATGATACCAACTCATTCTAAAAAATGAGCTGAATTAATATTTTATTGTTGTGACTTGTGAGTAGTATATATGTAATGTACAAAGCACAAATATATGATATTGAGAAAACATACACGTATAAACCACGAAGTTATATGTTTGTTGATATCGTAGAATTTTCTTAGAAACTTTGTTTTAATTAGTAAAAACCAATACATAATGATAATTTTAGCCACGCCGACGCCACATCCAAGTTTTTTCTTTCCATAAAATATAACCTCGATTAGAGATTACCAAACACTAGTCTTCTTTATACAGTAATAAATTGCGACAGCTGCAAAAGAATAATTGAAATCCCGGTTTATATAGTCACGGCACGAAACAAATATAAGTGTCGTGGTAACGTTAATATTTTATATATCATAAACAATTGAAAGAAATGGTAAACCTTTTCGACAAATTAAAAATAAAATGGTAAAACTTTGAAATACGAAACAAGAATTAAACAGATTTTTAAAAGTCGATTTGGCTACTAGGTGAAACACAATTTAGACGTTGACTTGATGAAATTCGCATCAAATATAAATAGAGATCTATTTATAAGGATATCATATGTATCACAAAATTGCATTTTTTCCCCTTTTCAAGTTTTGAGCGAAAACAGAGTACATATATAATTAGCTTAGTTAGTAATATATATATATGGAGATACAAAAATTCATGAAACAAATGTTTCACGTATTACTATTGGTACTAGCCATTCATGCGCATATCCGAGCCGTTGTTTCAACCCCAGACACTTTTGTTGACTCAGCCGTCCATATGAAACCATATCCCACGATCACAGGAACTAAAACGTCTTGTGAGATAGATTTCCCGGTATGGCGGCGGGAGCTTCGAAGCAGCGGTGGAGGTCGTGGTGGTGGAGGTGGCAGCAGTGGTCGAGGCGGAAACAGCGGTAAAGCCGGCAGCAGAGATCGAGGTGGAGGCGGCGCTGGGAACGGAGGATCCTCTAATAATGGCGGTGGTAGCAGTAGTGGCGGCCATGTTGTTGGAAGCGGCGGTGACTGTTTCAAACACCGTGGTCTCGCCGGTACTCTATTATCTATCGTACTCGTGAGCTTTTCCATTCTTTTACGTTAACACAGTTGTAAAAATGTTTGTTTAATAATTTCTCATAATTGAATGTTTTATACAGTAGACTTTTATTATATATGTAGTTCGATATGTAGACTTTCAATACTAAAGTTTCATTTTGATATGTGTAGTTCGAATGTATTTGTGTGTGTTTAGAATCTCATATTCATAAATACAAAGTGCATTGCAATAAACGAAAGAAAATCATTTTATGCAAATTAACTTAGCTTAAGGGAATAAAATGATTCGTACAATTTTAAATGCGGCGGAGGAAAAAACAGCTTCTTGTCGAACAAAATAAACGCTCTCTCTCTCTCTCCTGTCCATTAACTATTTGCCACGTGTCGTTTGCCTCTCTTCCCGGTCACCTACCCAATAATATAAGGAAAAAACACAATCTCTTATTAACAAAACTAATAACGTATCAAAAAACATCCCAACCGAGAGTTATTCCATCGGACGGTTCATATTGGTTCCGATGACGTCAACGTCTACCAATTACAAGGCTCCATATCAATTCACCAATCACTATCACCCACGTGTCTATCGTAATTTTTTCCTTTTTATTTGTGGTATGTTTTCCTTTTTTTGTATATATATATATATATATGTTACAACATACAAAATCATATATATTTCTCCATCATCAACACACACAAAAAAAACGAAACTTTGATTTTGGTTCTTTAATCTCTAGATTCTCTTCTGAAGAGCTTTCGTATTATATTATTTTTTGGGGGCATGCGTCTGAGCTTCGATCTACGTTAGTTTATAGTACGAAGGTTTTGTAGTGGACTGTCTGTTTCGTATCTTCCCATCAGATCTGAGGAAGGTCATGTTTTTGTTCGATTGGTTCTATGGAATCTTGGCCTCGTTAGGTTTGTGGCAGAAGGAGGCGAAGATCTTGTTTCTAGGCCTTGACAATGCCGGCAAAACTACTTTGCTCCATATGCTCAAAGACGAGGTTATCTAAATTACACTCTCTCTCTCGGAAATTAACTTGGATGGGTACATAAAGAAACATGCTTATTAATCTCGATTTTTGGTGTTGCAGAGATTAGTTCAGCACCAGCCTACACAGCATCCCACCTCTGAGGAACTCAGCATTGGCAAAATTAAGTTCAAGGCCTTTGACTTGGGAGGCCATCAGATTGCTCGGTGGCTTGCTTATGTTTAACCCAAATTTTGATTGATGCAAGATAGATGTCTAATCTGGGAGTGAATCTAATCTGTTTTTGTTTTTGCTGTGTGTGAAGGTTGATGCTGTTGTGTACCTAGTGGATGCTTTTGACAATAATCGATTTGTGGAGTCGAAAAGCGAGCTAGACGCTCTTCTATCTGATGAAGCCTTAGCAACTGTGCCCTTTCTTATTCTTGGGAACAAGATTGATATTCCTTATGCAGCCTCAGAAGACGAACTCAAGTATCACTTGGGTCTCACTAATTTCACTACCGGTAAAGGCAATGTGACTCTTGGAGACTCTGGTATTCGTCCCCTTGAGGTCTTCATGTGCAGCATCGTCCGCAAAATGGGATATGGTGAGGGTTTTAAATGGATATCCCAGTATATCAAGTAAGCATTAAACCAGACAGCATTAGCCACCTTGAGGTATTCGTCCCCTTGAGGTCTTCACGGTTTATGATTCAGACATCTTATCTTTTTCTATTTGAAAAGACGTAAACTCTCTCTATTGTAGTTTTCTCCAAGTTTTAATGTTAAGTCGATGCCTTAAACAGATCCAAACTTCTTGTGCATTGTACTGTTGAGAATACTCACGTTTCTCCCTTTAGTTCTTTAAATCATTTTCGCAATAACCTAAATCCAAACAGAAGCAAGCAAGATTCAAATTTGAAAATCATTGAACACAGAACTTTCCAATTCTGTATGCAACATCTGCGTTGTTGACTATTGTGGCCAGACTATTTGAGGTATAATTTCCTGTCAAAATAATTTCATCATATCAGATGTTACATGCTCATTCACTATCAATTCCAGATGCTTGATCTGCTATATAGCTCACGCTGTTGGCACCTGAATGATTACGGTAAGGAGCCATTCTAACAAGAACCCTGATCATCTGAATAATTTTGGTTAGGAACGACCAAACAACAAGCCAGGCCTCTATAGACAAAACCAGCTACTTCTCAGACTGAAACATTGCATATGGTGCTTTGGCCAGTTGACTTTCTAAGGCGATTCTTTTTCATCAACGTTCGTACCTTCTCCACATCTTGCCATCTTCCTTCCTCTGCATACAAATTAGATAACAACACATAATTCCCTGAATTCCCTGGCTCAATCTTCACTAATTCCATGGCTGCAACCTCTGCTAGCTTTACATCTCCTTGGCTGCGACACGCACTGAGCAGCGACCCCCACATTGCTGCATTAGCGTTTACGGGCAGAGTTTTGAGAAACTCAAACGCCTCTATGACCCTCCCGCTCCTACTCATTAGATCAACCATCACTCCATAATGCTCGGTTCTCGGCTCAAGTTTGAATTTTTCCCGCATCAAACCAAACAATTCTTCCCCTTTCTCCAACCGACCTGTGTATGAGCAACATGCTAAAACCCCCAAAAATGTCGCTTCATTTGGAGCTACTTTCCCTTCCTCGATCATAGCATCGAACAAGTCTATACCGGATTCTCCTTTTCCGTTCATCGCGCATCCCGAAATCAGTGTGTTCCATGAAACAACGTTTATCCGCTGCATTTGTCCAAATATTGTTGTTGCTGTCTCCAAGTCACCGCTTTTACAGTAGAAATCAACCAAAGCGTTTCCCACGGTAATGAAATCTTTAATCAACCCATTGGATTCTACAGTAGAATGAATCCATTTTCCGGTATCCAAAACTCCGAGAGATGCAGAGATTGGCAAGACAGTAACCACAGTCGCCTCATCTGGATCGAAACCTTGAACAATCATTTCACAGAAAAGCTCCAAAGCCTCACGATCTCTGCCACATTTGGACAAGCTCGATATCATCGAATTCCACGACACAATGCTCCTTTCGGTCATCTGTTTGAACAAACTAAGACCTCTTTCAACGTCCCCGGAATCACAGAACCCGCGTACCATTAAGTTCCAGACGACAACGTTTCTGTCGGGAATTTCATCGAACACTTTCTGAGCATCACCCATTCTCCCATCGGAGGCATACAGCTCCACCACCCCAATCCGTATCTTCCCAAGCCGGTGGAAGCCAGTTCTAAGAACCTCACCGTGAACGCATTTCCCAAACCGCGAATCAGAAAGTGAGGAACACGATTTGAGCAAAGGCGCGTAAGTGTACTCGTCGGCCCAAATTCCGCGGCTTTTCATGGAAGAGAAGAAAGAGAGAGACTGTAGAGGCGGACCGACTAGTGAGTAGCATTTGATAATGGCGTTGAAGACGAGCACGTTAGGATTCTGGATATGAGAGAAGACGCGGGATGCATAATCAGAGTAGCTAAGGGATCCGCAGATAGAGATAAAGTGGGCGAGAAGGAGATTGGAACCATGAAGGTAGTGGCGGAGGAGATGAGCGTGGATTTCGGGTAAACGGGTTCGAGTACTGTGGCCGTGGAGAAGACGAAGCAGCTTACGCTCGATTTCCATTAAAACCTCCTCTGCTCAACTCCGCTCGATTGTAGTTGCTTTGCGCCAATTTCAAACGCTATTTTACCGGTTTAATACTGGTTCACTACCAAGACCAACAGTGTTGGTTCAAGTCTGTAGTTGTTTTGTATCAAAAGGATTCAAGAGCAGATAAATACGTCTCCTACTTCTCCATTTTGCATTTGATATTTGCGTTTACAATCTTGTAACAAAATAAGACTTCTAACACACTTCAGTGTAATCAACCGTTAAGTCGTTTACTTCAGTTCTCCAGCAAACAGTAATCAACAAGTATATAGGGAAGAGATAGAGAGAGTGTGTGTGTAAAACTATAATACAATAGAAAACAAGTTCAAGATCGTTACATACATCATTCGGGAAATGCCCAGAGAACCACAGTCGCATTGTTGGAAAGAATGAAACGAACAGAAAATTTAGTAATTTACGAAGTCTAAGACAGTCACAATGCAGTCTCTTTGTGTTCTTCCGGATATTCATTATTTCTCAGCTATAAGAAAGAGACAATTATAGTTTCACCATCAATTTCGAGTTTAACACTGCAACATAACTGACGTTTTCAACTTCAGGATTCAGACAACGGTAAACTCCAGCAAAATCCAAGAACTCAATGAATCAAATGACGTAGAGATTTAGTTCAAGTGTAACAGAGGAAAAGATTATGATGGTTAATTATTATATAACATCTTTAATGCAGAGAAAGTGCTCGTACCTGTGAGAGCTTCAGTTTAATAATGACTTGTAGGCTTAGCAACCCGTCTGATTGGATTTCAGGAAGGAAAAACAACCACCATTTCTTTTTTGTATAGCTGCTCAATTCAAGGCAAAATACTACCAGAAAGTTACATATGGAGACTTTGGCTACAGTAACTATTGAGGCTTTGTTTTGTCTTTGTTACTCTTTCTAATCAATCATAGATATTTGCTGATAGCTGAGAGTTCATTGCAAGTAATTCAACATCTGATCATCATAGTGGAATTGATCGAAATTGTTAGGTAATAGAAGTTTACCCTTTTAAAATGCTCAACTTCTTTCTCCAGTTGTGATGCATCAGAGTTTTTCTTTACTTGATCTTGACAACTAACTTGTATGTGTCCCTGGTGTTGTTCTTTCAGTACCTGCAAGCAAACAAACAAAAATCATAGCAAAGTGAAGAGGTAAACATTTAAGACAATGATGTTGAGCTGATTGGTTAAAATGGAAACATTCATTCTAGCCCCAGCAAGGAGATTAACTAACAAGTTCGAGATTTCCACAAGATCGAATAAATTGACCAAGATGTGATCAACGTACAGAGCTACGACAGGTTGACTGTCGAGTTTGAAATGGTATTCTATGGGGTTGCTCAGTGTTGGAATAGAATGATAAATAAAGAAAGATTTGCTTACGAGTTTGAAGCTCTCGGACGATTCAAGAAATTCAACTTCTTTGAGATCCATATTCTCACTTCTTTGAAGTATAACAGATAATCGTGTAATCAAACACAAAATTATGAATTTTTTCTTTACCTGCAACAGCAAAGTATAAAGATCACAACAGCCACACCAAGAGACTGAGCCTGGTTTGCTAAGCTGATATATGAGAGACAATACCTCCTCAGGGAAGTTCTTAAGAGGTGCACGGTCAAGCTTGGGAAACTTTTTTCTTTGGTATCTCATAAGCATTGCTATAAGCTGAAAATCAAATGACAGTCATCAGAGAAACAGTAAATTCAAGACAAGTTCTTCTTTCTACAGGATTAAGTACCCTACCTCAACTTCCTCAGCAGCGTAGCTACGGAGATGATCCCCATTCTATAAAAGAAGAAACTATTAATAATAATGACAATAAAACAGACACTAAAACCCACAAAAGATTTTATAATACATACATAGCGTACTCTTGGTAATAGGCTTTATAGCTATGCTTATTCCATTGTATGTTTGACAGCGTTAGATGAACTAACCTTGATGATATGATAAGACTGCTTATGATATCCCTTTTTCCCTGTGATGATTCCGATATTGTGCAAGAAACAAGCAGCTTCAAGATACTCAAGATCCTTATCGTCTAAGATAAAGTCAAAATCATTGCATTTCCTCAAACCTACAAAAATCGCCTGGAAAATCACTGTACAATCAAACGTACTGTTTCAAACAAATTGACCATATCCAGTTATGCAGAGATGGAAATGAAATTTGGAACCATTAGGCACTAGCAACACACATACACATCCAAAAATAGATAAATATCACCTGAGGAATACATATACAAAAAGCTGTTATCTTTATTAATATCTGCCAATCAATTTCACAATTAAGTTGCTAGTGAAAAGGAATGTACCTTGGCGATGCTGGCACAGTGTATTGCATGATTCATTCGCTTTTTAGCATTGAATCGAGTGGCAAGCCTCATGACTGATCGCCACCTTGCATTAGCATTCAAATCATATAATCCATCAAAAGCTTTGGCCAACGAATCAGCAATCACACCTTCTGCCAATGCATACTCTGAGACCTCCATTTCCTCGATACCAAGAGCCTTGAATATTTCCTCCAACAATACCGCTCCAGCAACAATGAACTCTGATCTTCTCTTGAAAAAACCATCTCTCCGGATCTGCTCTTCATCTCCTTCCCTGCATAGCTTTGTTACAACGCTGCTCAGCTCTCCTCTACCAAATCTCCAATCCCTCTTGTACCCCTCCAGATTGAATTCACACATATCAGCTCCATAGCTACTAAAAACTGCATTCTCAATAGCTCGAATAGTTCCTGAAGAACCCACAACCACCTCAAAACCATCAGAATCTTTCAATTTATCTGCTAAACCAGACTCATCAATCGCATGACGTATATAGTCACGCATTTTCTCCAATCCAACACCATTTTTCAAAAACATCTGCGTCAAATTCACATGACCTAGCTTCAACGAAACAGCAAGCTTCACATCACCACACTTACCCACAACAAATTCAGTAGACCCACCTCCAATATCGATACACAAGACTGATTTCTCAAACACAGGTAGAAACTGAAGCACGCCTAAGTAAACTAACCTCGCTTCCTCTTCCCCAGAAAGCACATCCACCTTTAACCCAACATCCTCGAACACCGCCTCCACGAACTGTTTCTGATTCTCTGCTCGCCGCAAAGCTTCCGTTGCGACGCATCGGATCCGGTCACAGGAGACATTATGCGAGAGGATCAAACTTTTGAATTTCCGTAGAGATTGAAGCGCCCGATCCTGAGACTGAGACGAAATCGAAGTCGGAGATTCACGAGACAAAACCACCGGCTCTTTGAGTCTCTCGATTGGAACAAAAGATCTCCCAGAAGGATCGGCGCGGACTATAAGAAGCTTAAAAGAGTTTGTACCCATATCAATTGAGGTGAAGAGCTGCGATGATACAGGACTCGATTGCAAATTTGAGCTCATCTTCGATCAAATCTCTCCAGTAGTAATTATATTGTTAGATGTTAAAGCTGATTTATACTATAGTTGTTCTGGGTGGTTCAATTGTAATTTTGGTTTATCTGGAAAACAAGTGATTTGTATTAACCAATTTATAATCGAATTAAGGTAGTTTGATTGGAATTAATATTGAAAACACTTGGATTAAACGTGAAATTTTACATTCATGACTCGATCGATCTAAAGAAGAAACACAAAAGGCACACCAGAATAGTAATACTCGAGAGATCTAAGCACGTTCGCCTCTGATTCTTCTGGCGAGCTGGATGTCCTTGGGCATGATGGTGACTCTCTTGGCGTGGATAGCGCAGAGATTGGTGTCTTCGAAGAGTCCAACAAGGTAAGCCTCAGCAGCTTCCTGGAGAGCGGCGACGGCACTGCTCTGGAAACGGAGATCGGTCTTGAAATCCTGAGCGATCTCTCTCACAAGCCTCTGGAAAGGGAGCTTACGGATGAGAAGCTCAGTGCTCTTCTGGTACTTCCTGATCTCCCTCAACGCGACGGTTCCAGGTCTGAATCTGTGTGGCTTCTTCACTCCTCCGGTGGCTGGGGCTGATTTCCTCGCCGCTTTGGTCGCCAGCTGCTTCCTTGGAGCTTTGCCTCCGGTTGATTTCCTAGCTGTCTGCTTGGTACGAGCCATTTCGAAAGTTTGGGGTGATGAACTGTTTTTGGTTTTTCTAAGAGATAGTTGAGTTCTTTGGATTTGAGATATTGTTAAAAACTGAGGAAAGGGTGGATATTTATCGTCTGGGATTTACAAGAAGCGGGAGAAATATTGAGCTTTTCTTCTTTTAGCGGGACTAAATCTGAATCGTTCGTTTTGCTTTTAATCGACGGATATAAGAGGTTTATTTCACGATCCGCGTGAAATCATAACAGCCGTCGATAAGTATGAACCTACGGATCGATTTCATTCCTTCTATAATCGATCCGTGTGAAGGTGTATTGACTAGTAGAAATAAAGAATAGCACTAAAGACAATTTATCTTTTACCATAATAAGCACACAGTATTAGGCCCATTATCTAGTTGGGCTTGCAATCTGTACCAAGGTTTCAATCATCATGTAAATGTTTTTTTCACTTTTTCTTTTCTTTTTCAACCAGCTATAATTTTCTTAATCCTTAAATATATGGTAACTACAAAAAAAATATTGGCTGACCCGCACCATCATCATTATTAAATTGCATAATGATGGTTCGTTGTACTTGTAATGCTTTTCAATCCACATATACTAACATCACAAGGAAGTCAATCCACTAGATCAATTAAGTTAATGGCATTCAACATTTCGAAGTATCAATCAACCGGGAGATTCTGGACATTTGGACATGATAGTCTGTATTGAATGATAACGAAATTCTCAAAGGGTAGAGGACCAGTGAAATAGAACACCACGCCAGGATCCAATTTTGGAGAACTTTGACTATCAACGAAACAAGAGTAGAAAAGAGATCCAACTACAAAACTTCTCCATGCTTTTTTGTTTTAAAGTCTAAAATGAGCATCTGACACACATTGCATCACCCTTTTCGTTGCTAAAAACTTGTTTCTATCTCCGACAAACTAGATGCTAAAGAACTTCGAATGAAAAGGATGAAACAATAAAGAGACTAAAAACTTTGGTCTTTAGATCTTCAACCTCCTTCAACTACAGCTCATCCTGCAAACCCAAATCATACAATATTAACAACTCAACTAAACCAAAAAATGTTAAGAGTGAGTGAAAAATTTAACGTGACATAGTGGTCAAACTTACATGAGCGCTAGCCTCTTTCTCAGCGGTTTCCTCGCTAACTTCTGATTTGCTGTCCTCTGTCTTGGAATCAGAGTCGGATTCATCTCCTTCATCATCCTCTGGTTCTTCCTCAGCCTGGCAAATAAATCACTTATAGTATTAGCTTCTTTACAGAAGCAAAGAAGACTCTGTATATCTTAATCAATCACAAGTGCTTACATCAGATTCCGCAGGTGCGTCCTTGGATTCCTGTATCATTCAGCACAGAACAAAACAAAAACAAAAAATTTGTCTCAGATTCAACAAGGCTTTCACTTCTTGTTCTGGAGAATATTTATGAATTGTGATAACTAATTAGGCCTACTAATATTTGGTTGAGAAAGTGTTACCTCTTCTTCTTTCTTCTTCTCAGCCTCATCAAAAGCTGCTTTCTCCGCCTGCAATGTAATATTAGATTTGATGTTCTGATCATTAACCACAATCAAAGAGTTGGATTAACGGAGATGTGAATTCTGAACACTTACATCCTTGAGCTTCCCCCATGTTTCATCTGCCAACTTCTTGGCATAGTCTGGGTCATCGCAGATCAGGACATTGTCGAACAGTGATCCTGATTTCACCTGAAAGAGTGATAGATATTTAAATGCAGGTCATGGGACCAGAGCAATTCAAGTAAAAAGATTTATTTTACCTGGCACCAATATATTTCAAAGTGACAAGATTTATATTACCTGCCACAATTCGAGTCCAACATACTTCAGCTTGGGGAAGACATAGAGCTCTGGGTCATCCTTGAAGTCTGTGTGAAAAATCAGTTTAAATTAGGCACAGTATTCGTTGGATATTATTTATGTCCCACAATTTCATGCAAATTTATGCAAGCAAAGAGAACCAGTATGTGGAGTACTACAAAAACATGATATAAGAGTGTAAATTTAGAGAAGACAAAAAAAAAATTGGTGTGGCCTTGGGTTTAATTATAGAGAAGACAAAAAAAAAAAACCAAAATTACAAACATGTATCTATAGAATAGGTTAGACCACTCGGTTCTAAACCATTTGGAAACAAGAAACAGCACCAAAAGTCTAAATTGTAGGAGATTTCTAGACATACTTGAAACCCTCAAACACTAACGAATAGAAGTTGAACAACAAATAACACGTATATTATGCAACATGAAAAATAAGGACAAAAGAACATAAAAAGCCACAGAGGGTAGTAACTTACCAGGGTTGTCAATCATTGGAGCCTTCCACTTACCCTTGTAGTTGGGGTTCTTGATTTGCTACAGAAATATATGATAGTCGTGAGATTAAGAAAAACGTTGATCAGAATTTAGATATTTCTCGAGAGCAAGATTGACAAACCTTAGGCTTCCATTCTCCCATGTAATCCGGGTTGGGGATGGTAGGGGCAGTCCACTCACCATCTTCTTCCTCATCCCAGTCCTCAGGCTAAGAGAAAAAAGAAATAAAGAAAAATCAGCGAATGCGGAACACAGAAAGAGGTTTTAGATTTTGCACCCATATAGAAAAGGTACCTGCTTCGCATCAGTGTCTGGGATCTCCTTGGGGATATCATCATATCCATCAGGTTTCTTGTCTTCAGGGTCGGAAATGTATTCTTGTTCATCCCAGTCCTCAGGCTGTAAAAAAGAAAAAAAATAATAATTTGTAAAATAAATGGCATAACAGGTATTTGATCAGACACTCAAATTGCATGAGCTTCGATGTGGATGGTTCTAGTTTGCTACATAATTATCGATAAGTGCTTGGTTCTCAGTTTAGTCTGGTTGCTCATAAGTTACTGAATACCTTCTTGGCGCTGGGGTCCTTGATCTTCTTGGGTGGGAGAAGATCCCAGTCAGAGTACAAGCTTCCGGTTTGCTTCTCAACATTGTCGATGAGAATGCTGTAAGTAGCATCTGGACGGAGGATGAATGTGTACACATGGGTGAGCTGGTCAGTTTCACATGGAACATCCTTCTTGATCAGATGGTTGGCTTCATTGTAGGTGAGGATGGCATGAACTTTTTTGGTGCTGTAGCCACAGATATCCGGACCAAACATGATACTGCAGGTAAAAGCAGGTAGGTGTTATTTTGATAAATTGATATCAGTAGAAAAGGTTGAGATGATTAGAGTGAGAAAAGACAGGATATATACCTGTATGGGGTGTCTCCACCAAATTTCTTCTGGTCAACATCACCACTGAGCAGCTTCATGTAGCCACCACCACAGTCAAGCTTTTGCTCGTGCTTGACTGAGAATTGGAAGACTAAGGTTTTGTCCTTGTTACTGAATTCAGGGAACTCAGCTGAAATGGCGTAGAATCTGTAGTCCTCACTGGTCTGGATACCTGCATGGCAATGGTAATTACAAACAAAGCATTAACAAAACTGGGAATATGTCAGGAAACAATTTTCCATGAGTCTCTGACTAGCTCTGAAGGATGAATCATACCTTTATCGTTACTGTCACCAGACCAGTTTCCTGCAGTGTGTTTCCACTCCCCAGCAGTGTTATCATCCTTCTTCCACTCAGATTTGACCCATCTGCTCTCCCATCCATCTTCAGAAATGGAAAGAACAAAGGTAACAAAGTAAGACAGGCATCAGAATAGAAGAATGACAAGATTATAATACGAACAACAAGACATTTCCAACACAAGATACACGAACTGTTCAACCCAGATATTGGTTAGAAAATTGGACCAAACTTCAAATAAGAAAAAGTGTACTAAACAAGCTCATGAGCATGCCTCGTTAAACAAATCTCCCATTTAAGACTGCAAATGATACTAGCATTTCCCTGATGATAAAATACTGTTAAGTCTAAGCAGAAAACTAGCAATGATTGTACCGATGACTTAGATTGAAACTAGCATCCTAGTGTCGAACTATCATCTCAGAGCTTATCATGATCTCCGAAACATCTCGACGAAAAGTATAAATCAACAATAGTTAGCGGCCATTTCCTAGATCTCCAATTAGATTTCCGAATTCACAAACCCCAGACAAACCAAAATCAACAAATCCATAGATCCATAAGAATCATGATCCAACATTTGAAAAGTGATCTACTTATAGAGAGAGTGATGTAGAAAGTAGATACCATCAAAGCGTTCCTCGAAGATAACTGTTGCGGAGGCGATCGCGATGAGACCGAGAAGAATCAAAGAGACGAGGCTAGGGATTAATTTCGCCATTGCTAAAAACTCAGATCGGAGATTCCCCGAGATCAGATGATGATGTACAAGAAGATCCGGAGTTTTATATATACCGCGAGGAGCTCGTCAGTGAACTCAGCTCTCATGGATATTTAGCCTTTTGCTACGTCGTTTTAATCTGCAGCCACATATACCAATCAGTGACATGCACGTCATTTACATTTGTCATTAGGAATGACATGGCACTGCGATATTGGATGAAACGGGAGAAAGTTTAACACGTGTTAAATCTATTATTTAAGTGTGCTTCAAGTGGATAAATAGAATGAATGATTAACAAAGTTTATGTCATCTTTGCATGTAGTTTGCCCAAAAAAAAAGAATGCTGCATGTTCTTGCTATTCGTTAATCCATTTAGGGATTCTTGTTCTCTAAGTATATGATTTAAGCTCTCCATTGAATGAATACACATTTTTGTCATTGTCATGTCGATGAACGAGTCAGCTAAAATGAAAAAGAAATTAGCACTCAGATGAAAGGTCAATGAAGATTGAGGTCCTGATTACGACGTTACTTATGTTAATTGAGAATCTCAGCGATTATATGAACTTAGTTGACTGTATTGCTTGATCGACAATGGAGATGCAATGGAATTTTAAAAGGGTCGAGCAGTTCAAGTTCACCACAATCTGATTTTTTAGCGGATTTTGGCTTAACAGAGAAACAAGAGTGGAGAGATGCAACAGCAAAACTTCTTCATGGGTTTTTTTCAGTCTAAAAGGAGCATCTGACAGTCATTGTATTCTGCTTTAAATTTTGCTAAAAAACTTGTTTCTATCTCCGACAAACTAGATACTAAAATACTTCAAAAGAAAGGATAAAACAATAAAGACTAGAAAACTTTGGTCTTTAGATCTTCAACATCCTTCGCTTACAGCTCATCCTGCAAAACCAAATCATCCAACGTAGCCAACTCAATTAAAACAACATAATTATAGAGTGAGTGGAAATTTTAGCGTGACATTGTGGAAAGCTTACATGAGCGGCGGCGTCTTTCTCAGCTGTTTCATCACTATCTTCTGATTTGCTCTCCTCTGCCTTAGATTCAGAATCGGAATCATCTCCTTCATCATCCTCTGGTTCTTCGTCAGCCTGGAATATAAATCACAAATATAGTATCAGAACCTTGACAGAAGCAGAGAAGACTATCAATCTTTGATCAATCACAAGTGCTTACATCAGATTCCGCAGGTGCGTCCTTGGATTCCTGTATCAGCACAGAACAAACAAACCAAAAAAATTATGGAGTCTCAGATCAACAAGGCCTTTTTGTTCTAGAGAATATTATGAATTGTGATAACTAATTAGGAGAGATATTTGGTTGAGAAAGTGGTACCTCTTCCTCTTTCTTCTTCTCTGCCTCATCGAAAGCTGCTTTCTCCGCCTGCAATGTGATATAAGATCGATGTTTAGATCAGTAACCACAATCCAAGAGTTGTATTGATGGAAATGTGTATTCTAAAGACGTACATCCTTGAGCTTTCCCCAGGTTTCATCTGCCAACTTCTTCGCGTAGTCTGGGTCATCGCAGATCAAGACATTGTCGAACAATGATCCTGATTTCACCTGAATGAGTGATAGATATTTAGATGCAAGTCATGGGACCAGAGCAGAACTTGGAAGATAAAAGGTCATTCACAGTGACAAGATTTATTTACCTGCCACAATTCGAGTCCAACGTACTTCAGCTTGGGGAAGACATAAAGCTCTGGGTCATCCTTGAAGTCTGTGTGAAAAGTCAGTTTAAATTAGGCACGGTAATTGTTGGATATTATGAATCGGAGAGATAGATTTTCATGCAAATTTATGCAAGCAAACAAAATCAGATGTTTAGTACTACAGTCAAATCCATACAAACATGTTACTGAATGTGTCCAATTGGTGTGACCCTGGGTTTAATAATAGAGAAGACTAAAAAAATGGGTTACATACATGTTTCTATTTTAATTGGTTAGACAACCAAACACAGAAACACCTTTCAACCATATTGAAGTAAGGAATTACTTCAGCATTTGAGTTTATAGGAACCCTTAGATAGCCATCAACTTAGTAAAAAAAACAATCTAAATTGTAAGAGATTTCTAGGCATACCAAAGGCCATCAAACTACAATTAACAGAAGTAGAACAACAAATTACATGTATAATATGCAACATGAAAAATATGGCCACGGAGAGTAGTAATTTACCAGGGTTATCGATCAATGGAGCCTTCCACTTGCCCTTGTAGTTGGGGTTCTTGATTTGCTACAGAAATATATGATAAACCTTGAGATGAAGAAAAACGTTGACGAGGATTTAGATATTTTCTGAGAGCAAGATTGACAAACCTTAGGCTTCCATTCACCCATGTACTCAGGGTTGGGGATGGTTGGGGCAGTCCACTCACCATCTTCTTCATCATCCCAGTCCTCAGGCTAGGAGAAAGGAGTTAAAGAAAAGACAGTAAACACAGCAAGATATTTTTGATTTTGAATCAGTTCATCAGTTATGGTCAACGTAGGTACCTTCTTCGAGTCTGTGTCTGGGATCTCCTTTGGGATATCATCGTATCCATCAGGTTTCTTGTCTTCAGGGTCAGGAATATATTCTTGCTCGTCCCAGTCCTCAGGCTGTAAAAAAATAGAACCAATTGGTATGATTGATAGTATGTATAATCAACCGAATTGATCAGAGACTCAGATTGCATGAACTTTGATGATGTTGGTTCGAGTTTGCTCCATAATTAATGTATAACTAGATGGCTCTCAATTTAGTCCGGTTGTTCATAAGTAAATAATACCTTCTTGGCGCTGGGGTCCTTGATTTTCTTGGGTGGGAGAAGATCCCAGTCAGAGTACAAGCTTCCAGTTTGCTTCTCAACATTGTCGATGAGAATGCTGTAAGTAGCATCTGGACGGAGGATAAATGTGTACACATGGGTGAGCTGGTCAGTTTCACATGGAACATCCTTCTTGATCAGATGGTTGGCTTCATTGTAGGTAAGGATAGCATGAACTTTCTTTGTGCTGTAGCCACAGATATCGGGACCAAACATGATACTGCAAGTAAGACCAAATGGTTAGATTTAAATATTGAGATATCGATGTCAGTAGAAAAGGTTGAGGTGATTAGAGTGAGAAGAGACAGGATACGTACCTATATGGGGTGTCTCCACCAAATTTCTTCTGGTCAACATCACCACTGAGCAGCTTCATGTAGCCACCACCACAGTCAAGCTTTTGCTCGTGCTTGACTGAGAATTGGAAGACTAAGGTTTTGTCCTTGTTACTGAATTCAGGGAACTCAGCTGAAATGGCGTAGAATCTGTAGTCCTCACTGGTCTGGATACCTGCATGGCAATGGTAATTGCAAACAAAGCATTAACAAAACTGGGAATATGTCTGGAAACAGTGTTCCATGAGTCTCTGACTAGCTCTGAAGGATGAATCATACCTTTATCGTTACTGTCACCAGACCAGTTTCCGGCAGTGTGTTTCCACTCCCCAGCAGTGTTATCATCCTTCTTCCACTCAGATTTGACCCATCTGCTCTCCCATCCATCTATAGAAATGGAGACAACATAGCAAGACAGAGATCAGAAAGAAGAATCACAAGAATATTAACTCCAGAACAACAAGAGAATCCAAATACAAGATACACGAATTGTTCAACTAGATATTAGGTAAGCGTAGATATCCTTTAGCTTTTCAAATCAGAAAATTAACAATGGTTTAGATTGAAACTATCATGCCAGAGTTCGAAATCATCGCTAAAGCATTGCTCTCGTGATACCAAAAGTTGGCGACCATTTCTGGATCCCCGATTAGAAATTCGAAATCACAAACCAAAATCAATAAAGTCATAGATCCACAATAACTAAGATCAAACATTTGAAAAAGTTTCTATCCGATAAAAACGAGGATATCGTAGCATGATCGACAATGGATCTCTTATCTCTACATCGTTAAATGATCACATCAAAACTCAAATTGATGAAGATATCTCAAACCAAGAAAATAAACGAACGCATTCAGTGGAACCTAGAGACACTAGAGTACAGAGAGTAGAGATGCATACACATACCATCAAAGCGCTCTTCGAAGATCACTGTCGCGGAGGCGATCGCGAGGAGACCAATAAGAATGAGAGAGACGAGGCTAGGGATTAATTTCGCCATTGCTAAGAACTCAGATCGGAGCTTCTCCGAGAATCGATCAGAAGATGATGTATAAGACCTGGAGTATATATATTCCACTGGGAAGCTGGTTAGTTCACTTGCTCTCATGGATTTTAGCCTTATTTGCTACGTCGTGTAAGTAAGCAGGCACGTTATCCAATCAATAAATGACACATCAGATTCAGTTGTCATTAGGTGTGACATGGCGCTTTGATATTGGATGAAACGGCGAAAGATGGCTGGGGCATAATTAATTTGACACGTGGAAAGATCTTAGCGGTTGGTGACGGTGATAGTAACAAAAAAAAGAAGTAGGTGGTGTGCTTCTCGTGGAGAGTAGTATAGTAAACAGAAGAAGCAGATCTCTCGGGTACTTGGTTTGTTGGATTTTACGAGATCTCAGCCGTTGGATTCCAACTGATTTATTTTAATCTAGAAAATTCCAAAAGCGTGGACCGAGGAACATTGATGGTGTATATATGTATTTTTGCATTAATGGGTTTCTCGTGTGAAGGATTGATTAGCGTAAAAGCTACTCAAAATCTGACTTGGATGGATGATGAGATGTATAAGTAACCCACATAAAGCAAACTTTTTGTAATGTGAAAACTGGACTGCTTTTATGCCATCTTGCACGTTCTTGCTACTCATTGATCCAGTTAGTTTAGTTCTCATGATTTAAGATTATTGTTCTTGATCCCTTTGCACGACTCCATTCTAGAATTGATACACATCTTTGTCACAGTAATATCTCAGCTAAACTGAGACTTCATTTAGCACCAAAGATATGGGAACACGTTCTAAATCAGCTCCCAAAACTTTGGAAGTTTATGATAAGAAAGAAAGAGCACAAATACTCATTAGTTGAAGATTAGTTTGAAGTCCTAATTACAAGGAGTCTTATATAGTATGTGTTCTGTGCTATGTCAACTGTGAATGTCCTGCATGTTTAACCACTCCTCTAACATCCATCAGTTTACGAAATCTCTGAGCATCTGAAAAATCTTCCAGTACCACATAAGATGTTGGACATAAGCACATAGTCTCCTCCATGGCTGCCTTCCAACTCCATTAGCTTCCTAGTAATCCTCTCATCCATTTCTGCATCATCATAAACGCTACAAGCTCCAAGAAGCATTCTCCAAACCACGGCCTTCTGGTCGATTGGGATCTCCAAAGCAATCTTCTCTGCTTCTTCTAATCTTCCTTTCCTTATTCAAAATATCTACTAGACATCCATAGTGTTTTACATTCGGCATGATCTTGTATTTGTTTACCATTTTGTTGAAAGCCAAATATATAGGGTTTAGAATGGGCTTCGCTTTCCCGTTCATCAATCCTTCGGTTCATATATAGCATGTTTGAATGTAGGAGGACATTCATACTTTATCAGTTTATCTGTTAATTCTTGAAATTTAAAGTTTATTATGCCTACGATTACAACAATATGGGGATGTAGCTCAAATGGTAGAGCGCTCGCTTTGCATGCGAGAGGCACGGGGTTCGATCCCCTGATCTCCAACGTTTTTTTCTTTTTGAAGTATTATTCTTCGGCTAATTTTGACAGATGTCTTTCTTCTCTTGTCATCGTATCTAATCAGTTTTACATTTTGATGCGTGATTATATCAGATTCTTCTTATTCTTTGTCAATAAGTTACATAATATTCATATATACAAGAAAAATGATGCTACGGTGATGCATTTATGCTATAAATGTATAATTATATACATGCTTTAGCAATTTCTTATATGTTTTCCTTCATTTGTTTTTCCAAATTAAGTAAATTGAGAGCATGTTGAACTATGCTAGCAAAATAAATGAAAATAGACTATGCGGTGAACTCAAATTGCAGGAGCGCCGACCGGATTGATATTTCTGGAACGGACATAGCTCAGAAATTGACCGGGAAGTTCTTCTAGAAGTGCCTGCACCACTGACACTTGTCCACCTGCACCCCAACCAAATTTCAATTTTTTTACTATCAAATCCAAATCGCATCTATATATAGATAACACAAACAATGCCTTTGAAATGTATAGAAATATTTGTAAATGAAGATATCTAAAACTCACTATGGATGTCTTTCATAGGCACGAATTGAACGATGTCCCGTGTAGCTATCCTACCGGTAGAACTCTCTAACCGGCGACCATTATCAGCATCAAGTATCTGAAATATTTACAAGGTCAAGTCACACTAGACAAGAACTTGAAGCTTTTGACAGAGACGATACGAGCTAACAGCGAGATGAGATATAAAACTTATTTACTAGACAAAAACAAAACTTTTACCTCCATTTGTCTGAAGTCTGTGTTTCCCACACCGACTATAAGAACTGACAACGGGAGATCAGAAGCTCTCACCAATGCGTCTACTGTACCCGCCATGTCTATAAGGACTCCATCCTGTTCACACATCCAAACATTTTGACATTCAATCTAATAGATTCATTAATAACGGATGCACATTCGATCTGAATTTGGCCAGAGTTATTACGCATCTGAGTTCTCGGTCTCTTACTGTAATGATGAGCAGAACATAGTACTTTGGACTGTTTTGTGAGAGTGACTGTGAAGCAGTATGAGCAGCCTTGTCAACCACATGGCTGAATAGAGTTGGTCCCGCTAGAGCAACATTGCGAAGAGAACTCGCATAAGCTGCCATGATTCCTTCAACTACAACAACCTGAAAAGGAAAAGAGAATATGAAACTATGTGACACTTAACATGTAATTTCGAGAATGCAATGTTCATGGTTCTGAAACTATAAAAGAGACAAAAGTTCAGTATAATTTATTTGTAATAATATACACCAGTATAAGCACAATACACTAGTTCCAATAATAAAAAAGGCAAAACAGTTTTCTGTCTTGTAAGTTACCTCGTCGCCATATGATGCTCCATTCAAGTTTAAAGCATGGGACACAGAGCCATCCGATGTTCTTCCTCCAAAACCCCAGGCAGGAAATCGCTTATCAGAGTCATAAAACTGGATGACCTCTCCTACTTCCATAATAGCCTGAGAAATAAATAGAAAACAAATTATGTTAATACATATGATGATAGATCAAGGGAACCCTCACACTGAAAGAAACAGCAATGAGACAATGCTCTTATACTCAGAATAAATATATAGATTAAATGGCCATATTTCTGTTATTTTGTTAGCCGTTTGCGAGAGACCTAATCATGCAGTTCTAGTCCAATAAATTTCTTGATACAGATCACAAAAAAGAAAAAAAAAAAAAAAAAAAACTGATTCCATACAAAAAGATTGAATGTGTAACAGTGGTACCTGCTGATATGAGTTTGATCTGCCTGATGGATCAATGTATTGCAAAGAACTTGGATTTCGGGGATCACCATTTGAAGCTGGAAGACAGACCATCAAGATTTAAACTCAAGGTTTCTATTAGTTGAAGATTAGTTTGAAGTCCTAATTACAAGGAGTCTTATATAGTATGTGTTCTGCTATGTCAACTGTGAATGTCCTGCATGTTTAACCACTCCTCTAACATCCATCAGTTTACGAAATCTCTGAGCATCTGAAAATCTTCCAGTACCACAAAAGATGTTGGACATAAGCACATAGTCTCCTCCATGGCTGCCTTCCAACTCCATTAGCTTCCTAGTAATCCTCTCAGCCATTTCTGCATCATCATAAACGCTACAAGCTCCAAGAAGCATTCTCCAAACCACGGCCTTCTGGTCGATTGGGATCTCCAAAGCAATCTTCTCTGCTTCTTCTAATCTTCCTTTCCTTCTCAACATATCTACTAGACATCCATAGTGTTTTACATCCGGCATGATCTTGTATTTATTTACCATTTTGTTGAAAAACTCTAGAAATTCTTCTTCTGCTAAACCTCCATGGCTACAAGCGTTCAACACACTCACCATGGTCACTCTGTTCGGTTTCAATCCGAATCTTTCCATGTCTTCGAACATACTGACCGCTTCTCTCCCCATTCCGTGCATTGCAAACGCCGAGATCATCGTTGTCCATGATACCAGATTCTTTCTTTCGTTTGGAACCTCCATGAAAAACTTCAACGCGTTTTGAATACACCCAGATTTTGCATAAGCGTCGATGAGTGAGTTTGTGACACGGATGTCCCATGGAACAAACCCTCTTTTCCTGACATAAGCATGAACCGATCCGCACATCTTTTGATCTCCAAAGTTCCAAACAGCTGGGAGAATGGCTAGAATGGTTACCTCGTTTGGCATTATGGCGTCGCAAGCAACCATTCTTGAAAACAAGAGTATAGCTTCTTTGGGTTTATTTACTCGTGCATACCCATCAATGATAGTGGTCCACGATACTACCGTCCGATTCGGCATCTTCTCCAAAAAGAAAAGAGCTTTTCCAAATTCTCCCATATTAGTCAGGCCAGTGATCATGACATTCCAAGTTACCGGATTTCTCTCAGGCATTTCGTCAAACACTCTGTAAGCATCAATCATGTCTCCACCAACGAGGTACATGCCGACCAAAGCTGTCTGCACGTAGACATGAAATTCAAAACCCAGTTTTAGCGTCAGCCCATGGAGTCCAATTCCCAGTAGTGAAGATGGGAATCTCGGATTCGAACTCGCTTTCAAGAGAAAGAGGTAAGTGAAGCTATCAAAAGGAGGCAGTCTCTTGTTGTGATCAGACAAGAAATGGAGCCGCTGGAGTTGGTCGTAGAGGAAGTAAGCCCGAAGAGGGGTTTCGCCAAGAGAATAGCATCGAAGCAGAGGATTGAATAGAAAAATTTTCCCAGAGTTCTGCTTCTGATGAAGGAGAAGAAGCCCAGAAGTGGTGATGTGAGAATGGAGCTGGTGGATGATTCTGAGGTTTGATTCATTTTTGTGCAGAAGAGAATGAAAGTGTTGGATTGAGATGATGTTACCGTCAGATACCAAAGTCGAATAAGAAGAACAAGAATGTTTGATTATAGTGTAAGAGCGAAGAGCGGTGGTTCTTCTCCATGAATATAACAAGAACATAATTGTGTACACAAACGAATCTAGCAAGAAATGATTTCAAGGATTCATTTTAGCAAATCTCAGCTTCTACCATTAAATATTAGGCAGCTATATTTTTATTGACTTTTTTAATCTGAGAGTCAAAGTTACATGATGAACCCACAAAAACCTTAAATTCTACCAACAAGAAAACAACACTTATATATATATATATATATATATATCATTCGTTTGGCTTGGCTGCTCCAGGATTCCTGCCAAACTGGATTATCATTGGTTTTCCTTTGAACACAAAACCATTTACAAGATTCTGCAAAGTCACAAAGAACACTTCAGTCACGCTTTTGTCTTATCTTAAGGCGCAAAATGAATGCTTGTTAATGATATATACTTGATAGTATTTAGACATTTATGCAGAGGGTGTTGTTAAGGATTATAACCAGAGCACGATGTGCGACTTCAACAGATGGAAATGTCAAAAAAGCTTGCCCTCTCATCCTTCCTTCCTGTAATATTATTTAATTCACACTTTCAATCATAGTCATAAAAGAGGAGATTGATAATAATCCAAGGCAAGTTTAAGGTTAAGAAAGTCCATGGACGCAAGCATCATCACCTGCATCAGCCTCACACCAAGACTGGATTTAGCTGCTTCCATGCTTTCAAATTGTGACCCTACATGAATGCAAAAATTTAGACTTCCAGAAAGGCAAGGTGTAGTCAGCAGGCAACAACTTGTAAATTAACAACTCGTAGATTGTAGTATTTTACAAGATTTTGATTTGACTAGCAGTACTATTTCTTACCAAATATGTAGTAGAAATCATCAATAGCAACATCTTTGGCAAGGTTTTTGATATACAGCACAACCGATGGATTCCCAGCTGTGTAATTCTGCACACAATTAAAAAAAAAAAAAAGCATTTTCTCTCAGTCATCAGTGAGTATATTTCTTCGGAAATGATACTTTATATTTGGAATTATAAGATAAAGAAGGGAAATATTCATGAAAGAACATAGAAAAGATAACATTATTATGCAGTAATTATATTTTCATGCATAGAGAATCCTTAGTAACAACTAACAAGTGTGCCTAGACAATGAGACAAAATACATTTCCCATACCCAAAGAAAAGGCTGGAACTGATAATCAGGCTCTCACATCATTAGGAAGGTTCTACTTAATATAAATATATTATATAACTTGATCTTAGTATCCATACCTTGAACATAGGCAGTGAAAGAATATCTTGTGAAGGTAATTTTCCTTTCTCCAACTCTTCTATACTCACAAAGGGTTTAAAGTTTGTATCTTCTTCTCTGGGCTCGTCTTCAGGATTTTCATTCTCATTATCCTCTTTATCTTCGTCTTGAGCAACTTTTTGGGTAATCTTGATCTAACGGCATGACCTTACATATATCAGCATAACTACACAGCATATTTTTATTGAAATGTAATTGTGGATAATAGGATACCTGCATAACATGTTTATTCTTTCTAATTCGAGGGATCTCTTTTGGAGTCAAAGAAGAAGGTTTCACTCCAACAGTCTCATGCGGCACATCCTTGTCCATACCAGGACCAACAAGATTTTCATGTCTAGCACGCTTCCTTCCTGATTTTGATGTACCTGTATCCTAAACGTAATACCATCACAATTCTTACCCAAGTACTCAGTATCAATGAATATTGCATCAGTTATCATTTATCACATGAGTTTACTAACGAAAAGAAAATAAAATGAGAACAAAGCAACAACTGTGGTATGTAAATCTAAGCACCCATAACAAGCTTAGCATGAAGCCATGTTCTTAAAATCATAAAAATGCAGATATGGCATGACGCATCATACCTCATCAGATTCCATCTCTGACTCGCTACTAGATTGATTCTCCAAGTCAGTTGGTTGGGGGCCAGTTTTAGATAGAGGTGGTCTGGGCAGGGCAAGGCGAAAAGGAGGGGGGAGATTCATTTTGTTCATCAGATGCAGCACCTATGATCAAAAGGTCTAAAATTACATTTCTAGTTTTTTTCTGCACACCATGATAGTTGATATCTGCAGATTATAAATGAAAAACACTTATAGTCACCGGTCATATACAGTGAGTCAGTGACATTAGAGCTAACCTGGGTGTATAACGGTGGCACAGCGATAAGGGCATTAGTAATGTTGGCTAATATATTGTCATCAGGTGGTGGGTAAGCATATCTGCAAAATGAAACCGATCAAACATCTGAAGCGATAAAATGATTAAAGAATAGTGTTGTGTTTTCACATTGTGTTTAGAAGGATGAGGAGACTTACACACACTAACACTCATACCTATTTTAAAAATAAAGTGATAGGAGATGAAACAAATCTAAAAAAAGTAGTCACAGTAAAACTTACTGCAGGTGAGGAGGAAATGGATAGTTTATGCCGAGTTTAGGAGCTATCGGTTCGCCAGAAAGCATCTGCTCAGGTTTTGAATCACTGTTGGCGACAACTGTAGAGAAAGCATTTCCCTTGATCATAGATTCTTCTATTTGTCGAGACTTTTTGTTCTCATTAGGTTTATTAGCTCTCTGTACTTGTAGAACCTTACCAAGAAACCTCAGCCTACACAACCATCAAACCAGAAGACAAAAAAAAGGAGTCTGAGAAACTTCATTCCAGCATATTAATGGAAGATGAGAAATTCTGAAACTATTACCCATTTAATTGACGATGTGCTTGAGAAGCAAAAGCTTCATTCTTGAAATCCACAAATGCAGCATTTCTCAATCTGTGCTAGCAAATATAATAATATGTCAAGTTAGACTAATCCACATTCAATCACTTCTTCTCGAGTAATGAAACAGTCTTTTCACCATGTAATAATCTAACATTCCAAGATATATTCCTTCAAAAGCCTTATGAACAGGAAAAAAACAACTAAGAACTTTTCAGTCCCATAACTTCTAACGATACCTAAAACCTTCTAACTAATACTAATTTCCAAGTGAGTCTAAAGATAAAGGTAGCTGAAAGTATTACTTTCCACCGGAGCAAGGACGAACAGCAGAAGCTCCGTACTGAGAGAAGAGCCTAGAGACGATATCATGAGGAATTCCATCAGGAAGATGCCGAACCAAAAGAGTTACAACAAACGGCTCTGAAACCTGAGAATCAAATTGCGCCGCCGGTACATTCACGACTGCTTCCGATGTCGCATGTTCAGCCATTAGAGCTCGAAACCCCACCCAACTCAGAACGATGACAGTTTTTTCTTCAATGAAATTGATTTGTGAGTTAACCGGACTAGATTTTGGAGTCAGTTATCGAAAGTTCGAATTCGAAACCATACAGACCAAGAGAGAAAAGTACATCAAAACCGGCAAGGCCTTTTGAGTGTTGAAATTTGTGGGCTTATCCACCTGTGAGGCCCATTAAAGAAGTTTTTTTTTTTTTTTCCTTGTATTGGTTTAGTAGATAGCTTATTATTTGTTATGAGTGACAAATTTAGGAGTAGCATATATAAAATATCAGTAAACAAATGTGTTGATAAAACATGATCTTAGGACATAAATTAATAATAAGAAGGAAAATAATGTGAGGAAGAGATGGAGTTGACAATGAAGTGAAAGATGATTATAACTTGTAACTTGACCAAATATACTTCCTTTCATCTGCTTTCAAATATTAAAATTGACAAAATTTTAAAAAGCTTTCATGCAATTATCAAACTGAATCTTGAATTTTTGGGAAATGTTAAGAATAGGTCCATTTCCAGAAGAAGATAATGTTCTTTTGGCGTGTGCCTTCCACACACTTCTTATGGCTCTCCTTGTTTTCTTGTCTTACTCTTACAATATCTCAAATTCTTCACGCAATCATTTTTCTTTATAAACATACACAAAAACAATTAAAAAAATAAAGAAAATATAGGAATCATGGAATCTCGTTGACAAAAAATACGTAAGTAAAAATTAATACTGAATTTAAAAGAAAGAAAAATATATAATTAAAGAGTTTGCATGGATTTTGTAGGCATATCAAGTTGGCCGTGGAGTTAATACAAGAGGCAGTAGTAATATATATATATATATATTTTTTTCTTTGCATAAGAAATATAATATGATAATATACGTCACTTTCATAAGAGAATATCGATCTTTTCAAGTTGGCGTGTGTCTCTAATAAGTACCTCTTATTATTTGATTATAATTTCATTTACGTTTTTTTTTAGTTGTCAACGTATCCCATATATGCTACTCTCCTAAAATTCCTAAAAGCTAAATTAAGATCGCTTTTATTTATTCTTTTTGGATAGAACAAAAAATGATTTGCGTGAAGAATTTGAGAAAATTTGAGAAAAAACGAAGGAGAGCCGTTAGAAAATTGTGGAAGGCACATGCCACGAAGATATTATCGTCTTCTGAAATTCGCATATTCAGTTCAATAGTTTGTACTCTTGCAATTTGTTGTCCAAATTTGAGAAACTAAAAAGTCTAAAACTTTTGAGAATTCACAAAATCTCTTGGTTGTTATACATCTTGAACTGCGCATAATAATATCGGATTATTTCATCATTTAGCATGTACGTTTACATGCATGCTATACGCCTATCGATCAGCCTATACATATAAAATAATAAGGCATCAATTTTGTATTGTTTCATATATACGAGCTAGTTGGAACTGGAAGAAGTAGATAGATGCATGGACTGGCCACATGCAAACTTTATCTCTTTTAATTTTTATAAAGAAAGATCAATTGGGTAAATACAGACTAATTATAAAAACTAAACCAAAACCCTATATTTAAACTGTTATCTCCTATAACCCAAAGAAATTATCATTATTTTAAAACGATGTAGACATGTAGTCTAGTTTTGTAAATTTATAATAGTATTTTTCTAGTGATCCTAATCAAAATGGAAAAAAATCAACAACGACGCAAGTATTTTATTTGAAATTGAATAATGAAAATGTTAAAATAATAAATAAGATTCTTTTTGAGCTGATATGGATCCGACCTCACTGCCAATAAATAGCCATAACTCCAAACAGTTCAACACCAGAGAAAGAAAAACACACACACACACACACACAAAACAGTTTAAAAAAAAAAACAAAAGAAACCAAAAACCTCATCGTGCAGTGTCTACATGGGTTGCGAAGACGAACAATTGGTGAAAACAATATGCGACCTCTACGAAAAGATCTCAAAGCTCGAGAGTCTTAAACCATCCGAAGATGTTAACGTTCTATTCAAGCAGCTCGTTTCCACATGCATCCCGCCTAACCCTAGCATCGACGTCACCAAGATGTGTGAGACTGTCCAAGAGATTCGACTTAACCTCATCAAGATCTGTGGCGAAGCCGAAGGTCACTTAGAACATCATTTCTCTTCGATCTTGACCTCTTTTCAAGACAACCCACTTAACCATTTAAACATTTTCCCTTATCACAACAACTATCTAAAACTCGGAAAGCTCGAATTCGACCTCCTCACGCAAAACCTAAATGGCTCTGTCCCAAAGAGCGTGGCTTTCGTTGGATCTGGTCCTCTCCCTCTCACTTCCATCGTTCTTGCTTCATCCCATCTCAAGGACACAATCTTTCACAACTTTGACATCGACCCATCTGCGAATTCACTCGCTTCTCTTCTGGTTTCCTCTGATCCAGACATCTCTCAACGCATGTTCTTCCACACCGTTGATATAATGGACGTTACAGAGAGCTTGAAGAGCTTCGACGTCGTGTTTCTAGCTGCTCTTGTTGGGATGAACAAGGAGGAGAAAGTTAAAGTGATCGAGCATCTGCAGAAACACATGGCTCCAGGTGCTGTGCTCATGCTGAGGAGTGCACACGGTCCGAGAGCGTTTCTTTATCCGGTCGTTGAACCGAGTGATCTTCAAGGGTTCGAGGTTTTGTCTATTTATCACCCGACAGATGATGTTATCAACTCCGTGGTAATCTCAAAAAAGCTTCCTGTTGTCTCCACTGGGAATGTTGGTGGACCCTCATGCTTGCTTAAGTCCTGCAATTGTTCCAAGATCCACGCCATAATGAACAAGAAGAAGAAGAAGAACATGATGATCGAAGAGTTTGGAGCCAGGGAGGAACAATTGTCTTAAAAGGACGTTGCTTGTTTCTTAATTTTCTATATTTGAAAGCTTCTAGTTTTATGCTTTGTGGTCTTTGTGTTGTATGTTGGTATCTTTCCTCAATTGTTCTTTGTGTTTTCTTTCTTTCTATTTTTATAGAAATGGAATTGAAACACAAACATATACATATGATAGCAGTGCCGAAAAGTATGGTTGAACGAATAAAAAGAAATCCAAAGAAATTCAACCTTTACAGATTTTATAGCTGAGCCAAAAAAACATCTATCACTTGTAATTGCAAAAGTGTATTTACATGTTAACATAACTAAATAACCGCAGCATCGGGCCAATCGAGCAGGCCCAGTAGGTTTAACTGTAAAGGAGTCGTAGCAAATTAGAATTAAACAGACTGAATGTATAAACGGGCCTGAATTGAACTGAATGGCCCATAACAGTTCGTGAAACTGTAAGGCCCGACCCGTTTCAAGTTGTGTGTCTTGAGCAAAGAAGAAACACTTTGGTTAGAGCGAGAAGAAACATCAGATCGTGAGAGAGGGAGAGGAGCCATTGGAGTTTCTGAGAAGATGACCGTAAGTCGGATCAATCTTTCTCTTCCTCATGTTTTATTTTTGTTTATCGTGCTTTTGTTCTTTTCCATGGGCAGTTTACGATTCCGATTGAGAACGGTAATGGAGTGAAGAACGCTGAGGCCGATTCCCAAAGAACATTGTAAAACCTCTCTCATTAAATATTCTTTGAATCTTGGAAGACAAAAAAATTTGAGATTTCGTTGTCTCATATATAATTTTGTTAGGTACCCGTATGTAACTGGAACCTCAGTGGTAGCTATCAAGTACAAAGATGGCATTTTAATGGCGTCTGATATGGGAGGTATATGATGCTCTCTACCTAGTTTCAGTATTGTTGCTTGGTTGCTCGATCAAGCTATTTACTCTTTTAAGCTTTGCTTCTATGTGAGTTGCTTGCAATATTACTAATGCTGGCTAGATAAGAAAAATAATCCGGAGTCAGGATGTGTGAAATTTATATTCATCATAGTATATTTTTGGTGAGAGGTTGGTATATTGAGTGCTCAAGTTTGGTAGTGAAACCGGCGGCATTGTCACGTCCAGCACACTACTATCTCTGTCTCTTAAACTACCTTGGTGATTATTATAAGATAGAAGAAATGGCTAATTGGGAAATAGGAATGAATGGTGATTATCACTTAAGACCTACTTTATCATTAGCAAAAGAAAAGGCTTTGATATAGTTACATTTTTTTATAACCTTAACCCCCCCAATATGAAATAGTGTTAAGACTTTGTATGCAGAAAATTTACTGATTGAGTCAACAATTTGGATAATATACAGTATCTAAGTATGCCTCGTCCTCTTCTAGAGTTCTAAGCATTTCCTTAACTCAAATGCTGAATTCCTGGATTTTCGGTTCTAGAGAATGGTGTGACTGTTATTTTAAAATAAGCTCAACATTTTGTTAATCTGCAGGTTCATACGGATCCACCTTAAGGTACAAGAACATTGAGAGGATGAAGGCTATTGGTAAGCATTCTCTTCTTGGTGCCAGTGGGGAAATCAGCGACTTTCAAGAAATTTTGCGTTATCTTGATGAGCTCATGTAAGAATATGTTTGATACAATGTTTCTTTTTTTGTCGATTTCCTTGTTAACCATTACCACTTTGGCCCATGATTTAAACTCTTTTTGTCTTCAGGCTGAATGATAACATGTGGGATGATGGTAATTCCTTGGGACCGAAAGAAGTTCATAACTATCTGACCCGAGTTATGTATAATCGCCGGAACAAGTTCAACCCTTTGTGGAACACTCTTGTCCTAGGAGGTGTAAAAAATGGAGAGAAGTACCTTGGGATGGTAAATGCCTTATAAGACCTTTTTCTCGCATTCGAACTTGGTAATGAGCGTAGCGGTTTTGAAATGAATGCTATGATGTTCTATAGGTCTCAATGATTGGTGTTAGTTTTGAGGACAACCATGTTGCCACAGGGTTTGGGAATCACCTAGCTAGGCCGATTCTTCGTGATGAATGGCGTGAGGACCTGAGTTTTGAAGAAGGTGTCAAACTACTAGAGAAATGTATGCGTGTACTTCTTTACCGTGACAGATCTGCTATCAATAAGCTTCAGGTCTGTTTTAATTTCTGTATGCCAACTCAATCTAATTGGGGAATCAGATCATTGACCAAACTCGGTTATATGGGAAATTTGCAGATAGCAAAGATGACAGAGGAAGGCGTGACGGTCTCTGAGCCATACTCGCTTAAGACATTCTGGGATTTCAAGGCGTTCACAAACCCAACAGTAGGTGCAGAAGGCTCCTGGTAATAACTCAGAAAAATAAGAAAACGAACCATTAGCCAAAAACAAGCTATATAATCCAAGAGAGGTGTTCCCTTAGTGTGATGTTGTTGGACAGTGACCCTCTCTGTGTTTATGAATTTCTGAGTAACATTTAGTGGAATTATGGTTTTAGTCTAATACTTCTCCATCTTGGTTAACGAGTGAGCATTTGTCTTTGTCCCTTGCACAATTGGTCTAAAGCATAGAGAAAACAGATAAGGGTTACTCAAGTCCCCTAAGACTCCGTACGCAGATAACTCAGAGAAGTCGGTTTCGAATATGAATAAAACCAAAATTGCTGTCTATTCTCATGACTTAACCTGAATTTGAATGAACTAATTACCCCTGGGGGTTAGATATCTATATAATTCCAAATTTAAAACTTTTAATTGGGAGAGAAAGTAATAAGATAAAAGAAAGTCTTTGGAGGGAAGTTAAAAAATAAAAGGGGTACCTGGAGACGGTGTCTCAATTAAGGGGGCAAGCCTCTCTGGCCAGCCACAGATAAAAAGGACCCTTTTAGATTCTCTTCAAGATCTTCTTCTTCTTCTTCTTCTTCTTTGCATTAACCCACACATTTACAATTTATTTACATTAAATAAATGCACACATAATATCATATTCCTCCTCAGCATATCATATTTTTTTTTGTTAGGTTTTCCCTCGTGATTCCACAGCAATGTGCAAAAAAAAAAATTGATTACAAAAATGTTTTACATTGGTTGCTACCTAGATCATGCAGTGACATATCTTCCATTCTAAAAGGATTGATTTATTTTTTCTTTTGTAAAGATTGTATGAAAACAAAAATATGTACTAATTGAATGATTAAGTTAATGGGTTTTCTCTACTCATTAAATCTTTGAAAACTTTTATGTATATGATATTCCTATTTAGACTACATGCAACTCCATTCATTACTCTATAGATTTGATTTGAGGTATCAATTGGAGACATAGAAACAACAATCCCACATAGTGGAAACTTAGCTTGTTGGCCGAAACTTGTCCACAAACTTTAAACAAGTGAGACAGTAAAGGTGGTTTACAACAAGAACAAAAGCGATCCTTTTCTTTTTCTTTCGTATATGGCAGCAGCCCCATGAGAGAATGGTCACATGGAATGCTTTTTTACTACTTTCTTTCGGTGTTTGCCTATTTCATCACTTTCTTTCTGAGTGCGTTTTATTTTGTTATCTCCCTCTCTTTTCTCACCTTTTAAAATTGTGTTTACAAACCGACATAATTATCCTCCCATACTGATCCAATCCAACAATAGTTTGTGCTGCTATGTTATTCTATTGAGTGAGTATCACGACCGTTGTTTGATACCAATAATATTGGGATTAGTACTAAAAACGATTACTTATGACAAATCATCATAGATTCATCATACTCGTTGTGATTGCAAGTTAATATTATCCAGATTCATCACCATCATCGTTTCTTTCTCTACATATTTTCTTCTATAACCTTTGGAATCACTAGTCTGAAAAATGTACTATAAACTTAGAAAGTATATTTGGTCCAAAAAAAAAAAAAAAAAAAAAAAAACTTAGAAAGTATATATATATTATTTTTTGTCGGATTAGAAAGTATATAGATATATTTGCATCGGTCAGCATTAATTTGACAATTTGAAGGCAGGATTTTGGAGTTATCAAGCAAATACCGGTGAAAAAGGGTAAAAATGGTATTAAACTATGTATATGAAACAAGTCTGTGGTATAGTAGTAGTAGTAGTAGTAGTAGCCCCGCTGTTTCACGGCTCTAGAGAGATATATAAACTGCTCTCTCTCTATCTCCTCCTTTCATCTTCTCTTGTTTCCAAAACAGTCACATTCCAAACGCACCTCAAAGAGAAAGAGAGACTCTTAGATTTACATATCTATCTCGAGGCTGATTCTGAAACGACACCAAGAAGAGAGAGAGAGAGATTTAATTTGGTTCTTTTTTAATCTCTGGTTCAGTAGTCGGGTTTGATGGTGGATTCGAATCTATTTCCAAACATCGAGGTCACTGGTGGTGAATCGTCTCAACGGAAGAAGCCGAGGATATCTGAGACAGACGCGGATTTAGAAGCACGACGGATCAACGAAGATTGCTTTAAGAGATGGAAAACGAATCGTGTTCAGCAGATCTACGCTTCCAAGCTCGTCGAAGCTTTACGCCGTGTTCGTCAAAGATCCACCACCACTACCGACGAGGCTGATAAAGTTGTCTCCGGTGCGGCAAGGGAGATACGTGATACGGCCGATCGAGTTCTCGCTGCTTCTGCTCGAGGTACGACTCGGTGGAGCAGAGCGCTTTTAGCTAGCCGCGTCCGAGCGAAGCTCAAGAAACACAGAAAGGCGAAGAAGTCAACCGGTGGTTGTAAACCGATAAAAGCCGCGAGTCGGATTAAGTTACCGGCGGTTGATAGAAAACTCAAGATTCTTGGCCGGTTAGTTCCCGGTTGTCGGAAAGTCTCCGTACCGAACCTTTTAGATGAAGCGACGGATTACATAGCGGCGTTAGAGATGCAGGTACGAGCTATGGAAGCTCTCGCCGAACTTCTAACCGCCGCCGCACCACGGACGACGTTGACCGGACCTTAACGGCGGCAGTTAGTTTGTCAGTTGTTAATTAGCTTTATTATTTTTACCTTTTTACCCTTTTTATTTTGATCAAGTGCTTCTTCTTTTTTTTTTTTTTTTGGTTTGAGTCTTAAGCGATTTTAATTTATTAAATTCATGTATTTTATTTGTATACATCAGTTATCGATTTTGATCCTTCTTTATTATTCCATAGATAATCAAAGTTATGTAAAACAAACAGCAAAACAGCCAACTAATCTCGATTCTAAAAACTGTTCAACCCTTAATTCAAAATTAGACCTTTGCAACAAAAAAAAAAAAAGTAGAGAAGAGAATAAAAGTTAAAAACAAATAATTTGCAAGTTGGAAAAATTCAAAAAAAGAAAAAAAGAAGAAGGAAGGAGAAGAGAGAGCATGTGCGCGTAACGTGTAGAGGACACCCACCTTAATTTTGGGGCCAATGGGATACCCATGTGATTTCTGATAGTCTTTTTTCCTTTCACGTTCAAAGTTTTTCTAAACATGTCATCCAATGTGTGTAGTATTTGTTTTTGTCCTGATCAGAATACTCTCTAAACCCTCTTTTAAATGATTAATAAAAACAACTTGGACCTTCTTGAATGTCAACATTAGAACCAACACAACAAGGATATCATTACGACTCTTCAAGAGAATTTGACAATATTGAATATTTTTCGATTATGGTGTTGTTGTTTAAGTTATATTAGTAGTAGTAAGTTGTCAGAAAGAAAAAATCCACTAGGTAGGAATGACAGACATCGAAAGAAGAGAGTGAGTGAGAGCAAATTAAAAAAGGACCACAAGAAAAGGAAAAAAATGGGCACCAAAATAAGGAGAAACAATATGATACGAACGGAACGATTGAGAATATGAGTCTCTCCTTGGAACATCTTTCTTCCCTCTTTTAAGACTTCCCCACCCCCACCCCCCACGTGTGCTTGCTGCTCTTTCTTACTTATTTACGCCCCCGATATGTCTTTTATACAGCATTCACACACCCCTATTTCTATATCAAAATTAAATGGGGGAACATGTTTGTGTCTTCCTGGTTACACGAAGAACAATTTCTCACAAATAGTTTTCACAAGATCTCAGTACCATATTTGGATATTCGAGCTTTTGGAGTATGATATAGTGTTAACCTTTGTAAAATATATTTGTAAAATACATAGAGCAAGGAAACTACAACCTATTAGATAATTCCGAACTCATGTTTGCATTTTCAATATAGTATTTTTGTCAACTAAGATATCCATCTCATCCATAATAATGTTATCCATCATCTTTTGTTCCTTAAAAAAAAAGCAAATTAATCTTTTGTTCTTTTCTTAACACGGATGATATCAGTTGTTTTTTTAAAATATATATATTAATGTATTCGGTCATATGATATGGTTTTGTAATGAAATTTAATATTAGATGCGAGGAAACTTATATATGTATAAAAGTGCTTTTGTTATTTTAACTAAAATAATATAAATGCATCGAATGATAGATACATACCAAAACAAACAAAAAAAAAAGGAAGAAGGGAAAAACGTGGAGTTGGCCATATGTGGCTAAAAAGGTAGACCCAATGTGATCACATGCAACCATGTGACTCCAATTATGAACCTCATATGTGTGAGAGAATGTGGCCGAGGAGATTTAGATTGCCATTTCTTTTTTTTTTTTTTTTTTTTTGTATATCTTCATATCATACAACCCTCAACGCTGTTTACAAGTAAAAACAAACACTCATAATTATTTTACCCTTATATAGTGTACTACATAGTTATCAACCAGCTCGTAAAATAAAAAAACACTTTCATAGTTATCGTTTGATAATTAAGTCCCTCCCCCATATTCTTGAATTAAATGAGGTTTTGTTACAATAGACGTCTATGGGATTATGATGTAGACTTGTAGAGTGTGAGACGGCGAAAGAGAGAAGGAAAATGCAATCCGGTTGCCAGGCAGAGAGGTACTTGAACAACCAGAACACGGATTGTTGAGTTAGTAGTGGACGGTGCGAGAAGCAAACAAAAACCCTTTTTGACAAAAAGATTGTAATTCAACAAAAAAAAAAAAAAAAAAACTCAACCATCATATTTTTTATTTTTTTTGGGGCTCAGTGTAATTGTTTGTTAATTACACGTAAAAAAGACTTTTGCGTGGTGTAATGAGATGGAACACGTGGCAAGACAGCATGCACTCGCGCACATGTCTTTGGTCAGACAGATTTCGTTGTCTTTTGAACTGTGCTCGTGTTTTCTAACATTTCTGCACGTGCTCTCAAGTCAACCATTATCCACTTCACCCCCCTACGCCCGATTTTGTTTCTACATCACTACCTTCCAGTTCCATTTCATATATACTTAAAAAATATATATTCATACAATCAAATTTGAAAAGTAATTTTTTAACAAAAAAAAAATAAAAATTTGAAAAGTAATTAATTAGATCGGTATATGAATATTGAATCGAGGCACTTCTTGAAACGTGTAAGGGTTACGTTCGAAGTTCGAACTAATGACTTCGTCAACTTATTTTTCTTAGTTTGGTTTTGTTTTTTTTACCGCCACTTGACGTGTTGGTGACGTAAGCTCATCATCCCATCCTACACGGTTCGAGGTTTATCCACCCGCGCGAGAAGCGACACAGATTCTAATTTTCGTAGTCCATGTTCGATCGCATATGAGATATTCCTTCATAGAAGCTGTCCTTACGCACTTCCCTATCGATTTCAAAACTTCTAAGAAAATCTTAGAGATCTACCCTTTTCTAAAGTTCGAAAGTTGTATGCAATATAACTAGTTAACTACTTTGAGTTTCTTGTAATCTCGATATCTACTTTGATTCAAAACTGTGGAAGGAACGTGAAGAAACTAGAACAAATTAAATAAACTGGACTATCTTACAAGATGGTTTCACACACTACAACACATTCTGAGAATATCTAAACCGTTATGTAGTCTTAGCCATCACCACCAGTTGATCCAGGGAAATTACAAAGACATCATGGTTAAGTTCAGTTCTTCTCGACAGAAAAAACTCTTTTGACGCCGTCAAGTCAGCTTTCGCAGTCATCAGTTATCTATTGAAGATCTTGTGGAATCCTGCGAGACAAATACATATTGTTTTTTCAAATGTTTTTTCAAATACATAATTACATATGATACAAAATCGGAGAAGGGTTTGAGAGAAGTTCATGTTACCAGAAGATTATGAACCATGCACGTCAAAGAATGAGACAGAGGAAAAAGTCATTGTCTCAAAACTAGCGACCATTAATTAGTTCTGATTTTATAATTATCTTAACAATAAAGTCTTCAGTTTTTATGATTTTGTGGTAATTCAATACCTTTCTTTTTTTAGTTGGGTTGTGATTTTTCTTTACAAACCTTTTTTAACTTATTATATCGCAAGTTAGGTATCAAAGTATCAAACACTTAAATTATCATATTGGTTATTTCTGGATCAGAATGTTCTTTGCTGCCATATGATTGCATAGAAATATTCAACAAAATCCAAAAAATCCAAAAATCCAAATCAATGAGGTTGCACATACCAGTTCTTCAGTAAAATACATAAAACTTCACTCTCTCGTCAAAAGAAAAAATTGAACCCTTTTTTATCTAAAAAATAAAAACTTCAGTTAACTCTAATTAAACAACTAAATACAGTATTGCGACAGCGTAGAAACACTTCTATGTCAGAAGGAAGGATCCAAGTGGTTCCAACAACCAATCAAACACCTACCCGGATCCGACCCGGCAGCACCAGACGACTCGTCCTCCACGATCCCGTTTTCTCCAATTTCAATTTCCGCAAAAGAGAGGAGACAATAGCGAGAGAGAAGGAAGATCCAGACGAAGTGGTTTCCGGGAAGAGAGAAAGAGAAAGACGTAACGAACGATGTCGCTGAGGCCGAGCACACGCGCGGAGCTGAGGAAGAAGATATACAAGACAGGGGTCGATGCCGATGAGGCGAGGCGGAGAAGAGAGGACAATCTCGTCGAGATTAGGAAAAACAAGCGTGAGGACAGTCTCCTCAAGAAGCGTCGCGAAGGGATGATGCTCCAGCAGCAGCAGCAGCCTCTCGGAGCTGGCCTCGACGGTCCCCAGAATGCTGCCGCTGTTGAGAAACGAGTAAGTTGGGCTGCTCTGAATTTCGATACTTTTGTGCCCAATTTTGTGATTTGGATCTCTCGGTTTGATTAGTGAGTGATAGATCTTTCTTTGACTGTTGAAAAAACTGAGGCTTTGATTCTGTTTCCCACCTCAATTCTAGATCTCAGCTGCTTGAAAACTCCCAATCTCATAATTGACCATCAAAGTTGGCTTCTTTGCTTTCGGGAATTAGATTTATGGATTTTTGGGATCCTTTTATGACCACAAATCTGATCATGTATGCTGATCGCCTTTAGTTAGATATCGGGATATCTAGTATCTGATCTGATGATCTTGTTAATGGATTGGAGGCGTTACATTTCTAGCCAAGGTGAGATTTCGTTTCCGTGGAAACAGCTGTTTGATACTGTTCATGTGCTTTTGACAGCTAGAAGGTATCCCGATGATGGTACAAGGTGTTTATTCTGAAGATCCTCAAGCTCAGCTAGAAGCCACTACTCAATTTAGAAAGTTGTTATCTATAGGTAGGTATACATTGGTTCTGTTCAGAATTATTATTCTGTTCTACGGTTATATGTGTTTTATTGACATCTGATGGTTGCTTGTACCTCGCTTTGATAACCAGAGCGTAGTCCTCCTATTGATGAAGTGATCAAAGCTGGGGTTGTCCCACGATTTGTGGAGTTTCTTGGAAGGCAAGACCATCCGCAATTGCAGGTATGTATTGTACTTCACACATTGTAGATTTGTCGTCTATCAATTGCACCTTAAAGACTCAAGAATGGTTTGGTAGCTTAACGTAAAGTTTGTTTACAGTTTGAGGCTGCATGGGCTTTGACCAATGTTGCATCAGGAACATCAGATCATACTCGGGTTGTGATTGAACAAGGGGCTGTTCCTATCTTCGTTCAGCTTCTTAGCTCTGCTAGTGATGACGTTCGGGAGCAGGTTTGCCACTAACTAGCTAGATAACTGTGCACTTCCATTTTATATTATGACTAGGATATATGCCTTTAAATTCCGTGGTCGTATTTGGTTTGTTTGTTGTTTCTTTTGATCTTTTAGTGTGTTTTTTTGTGATATGGAATTTAGTCTGCCAAGTGCTTTTCCGTTGTATATGTGCTAAAATGTCTAGTGGTTTCTTACAAACCCTTACATGGTACCATTGCAGGCGGTGTGGGCCTTGGGCAATGTTGCTGGGGACTCTCCTAACTGCAGGAATCTTGTTCTCAACTATGGGGCTCTTGAGCCTTTGCTGGCTCAGTTAAATGAAAATTCTAAATTGTCCATGTTAAGAAATGCTACATGGACCTTGTCCAACTTTTGTCGTGGTAAACCACCAACACCATTTGAACAGGTAGGACTAAAGAAATGGATTCTCTTTGATATTTAGACAACTTATGGTTGACAGCCCAAGTTTTTTTTTTAAGTGTTATATATGTTTCTTTACATTCGTATCATTACTCAAGCCTAGTGTTGGTTGTTCATGTTTCAGGTGAAGCCTGCATTGCCAGTTCTTCGGCAGCTTATCTATCTGAATGATGAAGAAGTTCTCACCGATGCCTGCTGGGCCCTCTCCTACCTTTCAGATGGCCCTAATGATAAGATTCAGGCTGTGATTCAGGCAGGTGTCTGTCCACGACTTGTAGAGCTTCTGGGGTTAGTTCTATTTTGTTTATTTCTAATCGTATTTAGTCTCTTTAGTTTTTTTTTTCCTTTGGATTCTTAGTGTTATATATGTCGGTCTTTCTCAATAGAGGTGTTGCTATCTTCAAATTTGTGATGCTTTTTGATTATCTTTTGGAAAGTGGTTGTTGATGTTCTTACTGCCTCATATTCTTGTTCCTTCCGTATACTGTTTTTATTTTGTGCAAATATACTAATTAATATATCATTCTTCAAGTCATCCATCACCTACGGTTCTCATTCCTGCCCTTCGAACTGTGGGGAACATCGTAACTGGTGATGACTCTCAGACACAGGTAAGATATGTGACGAACGACTAAAATTGTTTTGGGTGTTTGCTTTGGGATTTTGACTATGACTGTGTCCTTGCTTTTCAGTTTATAATTGATAGTGGTGTACTTCCCCACCTCTATAATTTGCTTACGCAAAATCACAAGAAAAGTATTAAAAAGGAAGCTTGTTGGACTATCTCGAATATTACTGCTGGAAATAAAGTTCAGATAGAGGTATGAGTTTTTTCTTGCTATCTTTATTATGTCAAGAAGACGGTTGTTCATGAAAGAATAGTATGCTATTTCATTCTGATTCGGCAAGAAAAGTGAATAAGTTAATGATTTTGACTCTTTTCTTGAATTTAGAGCGAGCAAATTTTAGTACTTCCATATTTTCCAATAACATATCTGCTAGAAACCTGTTTATAATATATTTGTTATTGCTATAGGCCAAACAATACTTGTTACTGAGATATCGAGATTCATCAAAGTTTCAGAGGCTAAAATCAATGCTTTAATCAGTTTATATATTTGAAACAATAGGCTGTGGTTGGCGCTGGAATAATCCTCCCTCTTGTGCACTTGCTCCAAAATGCGGAGTTCGATATAAAGAAGGAAGCTGCTTGGGCTATCTCCAATGCCACCTCAGGAGGGTCTCATGAGCAGATTCAGTATGTCATCTCTATTCTGAAGAGCATTTTGCAAACAACTAACTTCATTTCATAGTGTTCCCACTTATACCATCATCTACTTGAAACCGAAAAATGCTCTTAACACTGTTTTGCACGCAGATATTTGGCGACACAAGGCTGTATCAAGCCACTATGCGATCTTCTTGTGTGCCCTGATCCAAGGATTGTGACAGTGTGCCTTGAGGGGCTTGAAAACATTCTCAAGGTTGGTGAGACTGACAAGGAGATGGGATTAAACGATGGGGTGAATCTCTATGGTCAAATAATAGAAGAATGTGATGGGTTGGACAAAGTGGAAAGCCTTCAATCCCATGATAACAACGAGATATATGAGAAGGCCGTTAAGATATTGGAGAGATATTGGGCTGAAGAAGAGGAAGAGCAGATTCTGCAGGATGGCGGGAATGAAAATTCACAACAGGCCTTCAGTTTTGGGACAAACCAGCCCGCTGCACCCCCTGGCGGATTCAAATTTGGCTGAAAAAGTTTAAAGTACAAATTGAATTCCTTTGGTTTGGGAACTTTTGCAACTGTTATTGACATTTGCCAGTTTCAAGTTCGAGTTTTTGAGTTCTGATGCAAAAAGGCTTATTTCTTCTGTTTTATCTTCTTTGTTGTCCTTATTCGTCTGAATCAATCTCTGATTCTGTATCTTAAACTATGGGATAGTGTGGTTACTGGTTTAGGATATGGTGTCACACTTTGTATTTGTCACTATTTTTTTTTTTCTTTTCTTTGTCGTTATTATATAGCTTTATAACTTTTACTTGGCAAGAGTGGAAATACAAGAAATGTTTTGATTGCAAGAGTCTTTGCCTTGTTCATAAAGTCCTCAAATGAATTGGTAAAGGAAAGCTTTAATCTCATCAATATAAGGAGACTTGGTAGGAATGATGTGGCCAAAATCGTGCTCAATAATGGTGGCGCAACCATCATCAAACAACCCCGCCAAATCTGAGCTGGCTTGAGTCACAATCTGTCTGTCTTTTCCAGGCTGGCTTCCGAATATGTGAAGTGAAGGGCATTTAATCGTCCCTTTCTCCTTCTTCTCCAAGAATGGCCACGGCGTGAAACCCGAGCACAACACGCAGAATCTGAAATCTATTTCACCTACGAGCTGCTCCTGTCTCCCACAAACAGCTGCAGCCATTGCCGCACCTTGAGAGAATCCTAGAATACCATCAAAAGGCCCTTTCTCTGCAAAAGCCGTCTTCAAGTATGTCAACGATTTATCAAACCCTTCAGTTTGAGTCTGATACTGCAAGGGATCGAGCTGGCATTGGGCCACTGTCCAGCCTGTTTCACTCGGTTTATCAAAGTCTGGTGACACCAACCACGCAAACTTCTTGCTGCATGCTCCGGATGGAGGGGTAGCAGTTTGGTAGATTAACTGTAGTTCGTGTGGTGCATCAATGAACACAAGCTCCGCAGTATTCTTCAGTTTCTTTGCTAGTGATCCGGTCCTCCCTTTGAAACCAGATGCGTTCTGCCGAAAACCATGCAAGCACAAAATCCTCAGCTTCCGTCTTGTATTGTCACCTAACCACAGAAGTGAAACGACAAAGATTCAAGGAAAAAAGGGATAAGAAAACTTTGAAAAACTCCTCTCATGTTTCAAACATTATTTGATACAAAAATGAGCAAACAGACCATTGCTTTCAGAAGGTTGGGTTGAGGGATCAAGAATCAAAGGAACTTCCGTTTTTCCGTTTTTACGACACAGCTCACACACATATATATCTCCTTTAACCTGCAACAGCACATCTTAAGTCCAGGATATACAATCGTTGTGAAGTTGATCAACAAAAGTGGTCTGGGTGCATTACCCGACAGTGATTGCAGACTAAAACAAGCATCCGGCATAATCTGCAACGGCAACGTGGAGAATAGTCGTCAAAGGTATTGTTGCAGAGAAGGCAGCTGCCTATTATATCCTCTTTTGAGCTCCCAACTGAGATCCTTCAAAACCCCGACATGTAAACGTATGTTACCACTTACCCGGACCAATAATTATTTTTATCCTGGTTGATTAGAAGAGAAAGATGCTACAAATGTACCGGTGATCAAACACAAAGTTCTTCCCTTTGAAGAACCCACCACAGGGAAATTGTTCAAGGTATCTCTGTATGCCACCATAGAGCTGCAAGAAACAAATAACTACTGGAGTCAGCCGAGCCAAGTTCAGTGACTAGTGTCAAATCCATTCGCGATCCAGGATTTCACCTGAAAAGTATTCTCAAATCCATCGCCTTTAGATCTGATATATGCCGATGCCATTTCACATCTGATCCCACCAGTGCAGTACCTGATTTTGCCAACACATAAGAATTTCAGTGATGTCGAAATTAAACTGGACAAAAAATCTCTGCATGTCAAAGAACTGTTATTCATACATGAGCACATTTTTTCCCTTCAATTTCTCGGCATTCTGATCAATCCATGTGGGCAAATCGCTATACTGCCTGATTTCGGGATCAAGGGTCTCAACATTTTCTGATTCAAATTTTCCAATCCGTGTCTCGTACAGATTCCTCGCATCAAGTAAAACAAGTTCCTTATCCTCAGACTTCCCATCTCCATTCGGATGTTCAGCTGAGTTGCAAAAAAGAAAAACATAATCAGCTAAGAAATGCAATATAGCAGTAAGTGATAAAACAAAACAGAAACTTACTGGCACTCTGCAGGACCGAATGAAACTCCGCAGCAGAGAGATGCTTTCCAGCATTTGAAATTTCAGGGGTATTAAGGGGTGGACAAGGACTAAAGGTCACTAACTCCTGCAAATCACAACACAATGCCACAAATCTATCAAAATGCTATTGAATTACATTCAAATTCAAAGAACCTCGACACAATGACAAAAAAAAAAATTTCATCCATCAGATGCAAAAAAAAAGTGAAATAAGAATAGAAGGAAATTTATTTTGAAATACAGAGAAGACAGACAAGCTTAACTCGACACCAAGTCATCCGTTAATCTAGTATATGATTTAAGGTTTAATACGCACATAGAACATTAAGGTCATTAATTATAGAGACTATGGAAAGAAATATGCACAATTTTGTAGTTAGTATAAAATATTCTGTCAGATGAGCTAGGAGACCATAACATGGATATGTCCTCATCCCGGCATAGAAATCTTACGCACATGTTCTGTAGCCAAGAACTTAACATAAGAACACTATGTTTGGTAAGGAAGATAAGGCAATAACCTCAACAACTCGGATGGAGAGTGATGTAAACCCACACTCCTGAGCAACTTTGTCATTCAAGGGTTGATGGCAAGGTGCAAGCTTGAAGTCGGTCCCCTCAAACAAACAATTCGACTTTGCAGCGGATATATGTTTCTCCAATGCAGTTAATTTCCCACCAACCTAACCAAAAAACAAAACTTTCTGTTAACCCAATCGTATAAACAGAAGTCTAGTAAAAAAGCTTCAAACTTTTGGTGTCTACTTTTTTAATGGTTAAGATGGATTACATGGATTACACTTGTAACTATTTTTAGAGAGCTCTAATCCTAAATATAACGACAGAACTCAGAACTCAAAGGCTTTGCCTTTATTTTCCTTTCATTCAACTTCAACAGCTTACTATACAGCAAACTCAAAAGGCTTTGAATTTATTGTTATTAGCTTCAACCCCAACAATAACATGATTTCAAGAACTCTATCTAGAATACAGTTCAAAAGAGTGAACGACTTCAATTTTTTAATGGTTTTCAACACAAAGGATCAGGCTTTTCGATTTATGGTTTAAATTCTCAATCAGAGGCGAAACAACAGTCAGAGAACTCAAAAAGGATTAAATTAAATATTAAACATTGGATATGCAGAGCAGGAGATTAGAAGAATACAGTGACATTGACGCCCTTAGGGGAGAGCCTGACTCGGCCAAGTAAACCTAATGAGTTGCAGCTCGATTCATAAAAGGAAACGAGCTCATCTAAATCAGGAACAGAGGTGTACTTGTAGTATAGCAACACACCGTATTGCTCTTCATCTTCAATCCTCTGCTTCTCACCATCGCCACACGAGCTCGTTCCCATTAGGGTTTGTCTTCTTTCCAGTGGGATGGGGAAGCAAACGAATATTGTCAGGCTCTTGGCGTCGCGAAGATGGAACACCGAAGCCAAGACTGTTTCAGAGGAGGACCAAACCGAACATTGCTTAAACCGAAATTTGTTCATAAGAAAAATATGGTTTGATAAAACCCGAATTTAAACCGATTAATTTGTAATTGCCTAAGCAGTTTAGTTATGTGAAAAAAGCTTGGCAGTGCAGAATTACTCAGACGGGTCACATAGCGACAAACATTGTAACAAATGCTTAGCTTGTAAAATATATATATAAAGTTCTGCTCCTGCAAAGGTGAGATAGGCAAACTAATGCGAGAGAAAGAGTGAAAAGATTCTTTGTTCTCTCTTGAATAAGGCATTGGTTATACATATGTTAACGTTCATTGCAGTACTGAAAGCAAACCACATATCTAAAACCAAACATAGAGTTTACAACTTCAGTTAATCTTTTTTGGCTCTGGAAAATCCCAAATCAACGATATGTGTGCCCGTCAGTTTTTTCCCTTTTTGTGTTTGGATTCAGGGACGAGAGGTTTGATGCAGAGTTTCGGCTTTGTACTAACAAGTCTATGTGGAAGCACTGATACAGCAGCTACAATGGCGCCACTTGGTATTCTAGAGAGCGGTAAGAGTTCCACCAGAACACATAACTGCACATTTTTACTCCAATCTTTAGACTTTCGGGATGATGCAACAAGGTTTGAACTATTTTCTATATATATACACTACCTCTGGAGATTTGAGATCCACAACTGAATCTGGTACAATGTCTGTCACTCCGGCCGCTACAGTTTCAAAGCATTTGATACGGTCCAGCAACGGACATTGATCTAGGACCTCTGATGCTTCTTTCTGAATCTTTCCTTTCGTCTCCTCCACACCTCTACGCTGATACCCAGCTGCAAACTATATGTGGTGTGTGGTTATTGGTTAATAACCATTGCCATGAATCTAACAAAATTCTTAACATATACTCCTATATAACGAAAACTTGATTCTACAGACAAACTTTTTCTTACCTTTACGGGTTTTGATAGTGTATTGTCTTTATCATTGACAAACCGCTGAACAAGCTTTGATACCGTTTCCCGAAGTTCTTTCTCTGTCAAACCACAAGTAGCTTGAACTGGGAATATCCGATGGCACCAGCTGCATCAATCAAATCATAAATTAATTGTTTCGACACAAAAATATGCTTACATCAACGGAATCTGAGAAGATAATGATCAATATTTCCTAGCAGAGTATTTTAATAACGACATGGTCCAAAAAGAATGAAATAGGTCTGATATGAAAAAGAAACCACTCTTTGGGACTATCAGACCTGAAAAGGTTATACGAGACTAAATCAGAACTCTATAAGCATGCTTATTTAAAGGTAGAGTTGAATTCTAAGGCGTTCACTAACTAACATTTCACAGGAAAGACTTACATTGGTGCCTTCAGAGCTCCAGATTCCATAGATTGGAAGACTCGTGACACGATGTTTGTTGTATCGGGAAACTTTTCAACAGGGAAAGTAAAGAGAAGCAAGCCACTCTTTGTCAGCTTAACCAGTGACATAAGAGAATTGTGTTCTTCATCTGCTAATTCGGGATCCTCAACACTTGGATTTTCTCCTAAACACGGCCCAAAAAGAGAAAAGAAAGACAAGAACATAAGCAAAAAAAAACTAAAACTGGGCTATGCTCTTCCCCAAATGAAATATACTTACTTGTTTCCTGCAAGACATCATTCTCAAGAGGTACTGTCTTCTCTTCGCCTTCCTCTATCTCTTGTACACAAAGTTTTTGTTTTTTTGATGCCGCATTCATATCAGTAGATTCTACAACTGCAGGTTTCTCCTCATGCATGGAGCCAATATACTGAACAAATCAAAAGTTTGATTTCTGTGAGAACTAGTCATTTCCCAACTTAAACACTAATTAAATCCCCCACTAGTACTGATCATCATCTTACAAACTTTAAATTTCACAACTAGTAATCATTTCGAATATAGTGTTTCTCTATCAATCACACTTTTTCCTCCCTAGTGATAGAGCAATGTGACGATACCTTTCCAAGGATGGACATGACCTCTTTGGTAGCACTTTTCTCTCTTTCTGATAAGAAGTGAAAATCAGAAACAGATTAACTTTAAACTCTCAATTCGAGTCTTGTTAAACACAAAATCTATATTCCTCAATCCAGTACACAAGATTCGAAATGCCCACAACTTTTAAAATCGGAGACAATCAAGGAATTCGAGAAATTTAAGGTCATGGCCTCAAAACGAAATTAACAGATATGAACTAAAAAGGATGCGAGAGTATTGGAAGAAGAATCATACTGATGGTGCAGGTGACGAGGAAGCCTGCATGAGAATGATGAAGCAGAGAAGAGGGAGCTTTGTAGTCGAATCGAGGGATGCTTATGATGCTGGAGTGTTGCTCCCACGGAGTCAATGCTTCTGTTTCAGCCTCCTCTTCTTCTCTTTCTCTTTTTTCACACACAGGCTCTTCCTCTACTGTCCTTCCAACATCCTTCACATCATCTACAGCAGCCATTGCTGATATGTTACTCTCTCTCTCTATCAAAAGTGTTGAGCTTTTCTTTGCTGGTACATATGTTCCAAGTTAAACCCAAAAAAAGAGAGGAGAAAGTACAAGGCTTTGAGCCCTGAAACGCGATTCGGAAAGTGCGGTAGCGTTTTAAAACCCTGAAACGCGACGTTTAGAGAACGCAGCTTCAAACAGCTAAACCCTGAGGCCACCAGTGACGGAACAGAACAATAGAAAATCACACGAAGTCCGATTCGGTCCTCTCAAGAGTCTGTGAAAGTCTGAGAGAGGAAAGAGATGCAGGTACTTGCGCGAAATCTAGTTCGGAGAGTATCAAGACCTCAGGTAATGCTCAATTCATGGTTTTTTGATAGTTTGCTTCTCCTCCTTGTTTGTATAGACTCGAGGATTTAGATCGAATTTTCGGGTTCACTCGAAGGACAAGATATAAAATTTCTAGAGATCTTCTGGACCATAAAGTTTCATCTTTTGAATATGAATTGACTTTTTATAGAATTTACAGAAATTGTGAGACTTGATTGAGAGAGTACTTGACCTCCGATGCTAATTACTTGTTTTCATCTTTTCGTTCTATTCAATTTATCTATATCACAGCTTAAATCTACATGTGCTTTAGGCTGAGACACTTATTGCTTTTTGAAATGGGGTTTCAGGTCATTATTCGCAATGCATATTCAACCCAAAGAGTCAGAGACATTGGTCAGCCAACTCCAGCATCTCATCCTCATGTAACTCCCATGTGATATTTACTTTGACTATGTTCTCTTGTAATTTGAAAATGCTATTAATATGCTCTGATGGTTCGCTTTTCCCCATCAGTTAATGGCGGAAGGAGAGGTCACACCAGGAATAAGAATTGATGAATACATTGCTAGAAGGAAGAAACTTGTGGAGCTCCTCCCTGAGAACAGCTTAGCCATCATTTCTTCAGCCCCCGTCAAAATGATGACAGACGTTGTTCCATATACGTTCAGACAAGAGGCTGATTATTTGTATCTAACTGGCTGCCAGCAGCCAGGTGGTGTGGCTGTTTTAAGTAGTGATAGAGGTTTATGCATGTTTATGCCAGAATCAACTCCTAATGTATGATGATCTATTAGTATATGAATTTTGTATACAGAGTGCTTCTGATTTCTATTTGGAAATTTATAAGAATTGATTTGTGATGTAGGATGTTGCTTGGCAAGGTGAAGTTGCTGGAGTTGATGCTGCATCTGAGGTCTTCAAGGCAGACGAAGCATATCCGTTAAGACAATTACCTGAGGTAGCTTATATTTCTTCCCTAAGTGGCCTCTCTTATAAAATTTCCTATGTTGTTGACTTTATTACTTCTATAACGCGAGATTTGTTTTATTTTCACATTCATTATGTACAGATTCTTTCCGACATGATAAGACATTCTTCAAAAGTGTTTCATAATGTTCAAACTGCCTCGCAAAGATACACAAACTTGGATGAGTTTCAAAAGTCAACATCTCTTGGCAAAGTGAAAACTCTTTCAAGTCTAACACATGAGCTGAGGTTAATTAAATCACCTGCGGAACTCAAATTGATGAGAGATTCTGCATCTATTGCTTGCCAGGTATTCCTGTATTACAACAAAGGCATTGTTAGCTCCTGGAACTTTTCTGTTGTTTGTTTTTTTTGGTTCTTTTAGCTTCTAATTACAACTGAGATGCTAGAGAGTAACTGAAAATTAAAGATGGTGGGGGGAAATTACAAGAGACAATAAGACAAATTAGTTAAATTTGACAACTTTTTGCAGACGATTGTGTGTGTATATATTTTCAGTTTAATCTTGAAAATTGATTTGATAAAATGAGTAATACACATATAAAAGCTTCCAAGCCATGATCCGATGGAACAATTTTGGCTGAGGGTGTTATATTGTGATTGAAGGCTGTTCACTAACAGCTTCTCATGAAGGCAATGCCTTGTTTTTTCTTGTGGCCAAAGTGCTAAGAGAAAAGGAACGTAGTGCCAATAGAACGTCATGAACCATTTTCTAAATATTCGTTGGAGCTATAGCTATTTCAGATAATGAGCATATGGAGTGATTTGGATATTTTCATCCTCAGGGTCTTCTGAAAACAATGCTACATTCGAAAGGGTTTCCTGATGAAGGCATCTTATCAGCCCAAGTTGAATATGAGTGTCGGATAAGAGGTGCTCAGCGAATGGCGTAAGTCTTGACTTATATCTCGTCTATGATTTAATATGTGATCTAGATTATTCTTAGAAAAAAATCACTTCCTAGTATTCTTATTCTAGTGACAAGAAAAATGTCACTTTTATTTCTCAGATTTAATCCTGTAGTCGGTGGTGGTTCAAATGCTAGTGTTATTCACTATTCACGAAATGATCAGCGAGTAAGTTTGACAAAACCCTATTTGCTTGCTAGTACAGCAATGTTTTAAAGCCAAAATCTTCTTTTATAATTATCTGCAGATAAGAGATGGTGATCTTGTCTTGATGGACATGGGTTGCGAGTTACATGGTTATGTTAGCGATCTTACTCGGACATGGCCTCCTTGCGGAAAATTCAGTTCTCTTCAGGTTGATGTCTCTGCTATCTCATTTTTTATCTTCTTTTTTCTGGATATTCAATATTATTTATGTTTGTGCTTGCCGTTGGTGTTTGGATGATGCAACTGAGAGATAGGACTTTACTTACTATCTCATACTCTACTACTAAATTTCTTGCTCTCTCTGAAATTTACGTTTAGTAGGCTAGCGTTTCCCTTATAATAATAATTTAGGAAATCATGAATTTTGTTAGTCACTGATATCTAACGAAAACCTAAACGCCTGCAGTTTTTCTTTATCCGAGAATTTCTTTTGGATTGTCTTAGCATCGAGTAACACGCAAATATAGGTATTTTGTTGTTGCATGTTAGGATTGTTTACTGCAATATACCATTTGTCAGAAGTTGAACATGTGCATTGGTTTTATAGGATTTTGTGGATCTTTGCTCGATGTCACAATTATGTTTAGATAAAAAGATGGAAAGTAATTGGTGAAGCTGCTTTCTTAAACACTTACTCTATCATAAATATTAATATCTGTATTTTTTCCAGGAAGAGATATATGATCTTATTCTACAGACAAACAAAGAATGCATAAAACAATGCAAGCCTGGTACAACCATCCGCCAACTAAACACATATTCGGTAAATATGAATTTATCTAAGCCGTCTCTTTGTGATAAAGATGTATCAAATACACAAAATGTACCGTTCACTATTAACAGGTTTGGTATGATGTGAAAATTTTGTTTCACTTCTGTAGAAGGCTGGTTTACAAATATTTCAGAAGCTTAAATGGATCAGAGATGATATAAATACCATCAGCACTCAACAGCCTTAGACTTAAAAGCTTTTTCTGCCAACAGAATAATGTTTGGACTCAGATGATGTTTTGTGGTTTTGCAGACCGAGTTGTTGTGCGATGGACTGATGAAGATGGGGATCCTGAAAAGTCGTAGACTGTATCACCAGCTGAACCCAACCTCCATAGGTATGCATTATTGAACTCGATCACATGAACTTATTTGCAATTTTGGTCGATGGAACGAATACAATCAACTAAGTCTGATTGACGTCTAGATGGTAATATCCTTGTTATTGTCCTGCATTATTCTGTATAAAAGTTATTTCTTCCCCACAAAGAATAAAGAAAAGAAAAGAAAGTTATCATATAACCAAAAACACAAAATATATATACTGCATGTCTGCATTGGGACAAAATTATCTAACAGAGTTCTCTTGTGATGGATAACAAGGTCACTACCTTGGGATGGATGTGCATGATTCTTCTGCTGTGGGATATGACCGTCCTTTGCAACCTGGTTATGTAAGTAATACTACTCTATCGAGTCTTGGCTTTTGTAAAGAACCCAAAATCAGGTTTATAATATCTTCACCATTCTACTTACCCTCCTATCTTAAACACTCTTCTTGTTGATGCTAGTCCATGAAATCTGATCTGTGCCCTTTGGGCCCTTAAGAATCTACTAGGCTAGATTACATCGGATGACTGGTTTTAGTGTTTGCTAGCCAGTGATCGTTCAGACTCTCTATGTCAAAACTTATGATCGCTGTTTGGACAGGTGATTACGATTGAGCCAGGAGTCTACATTCCATCTTCATTCGACTGCCCTGAAAGGTAGAAATACTCTTTTTCAACTTGGCGCACTAAATTCTGTGAAAATTCTGTGGTTTGCAGGAATATTATTTGCATCCAATAAAGTATCGAGCTGTGTATATATGAGTAATTTAATAGCAAATCAACCGTGGGACATGACATGATCTATCCAACAAGAAAATAAATGATTGAATGACATTTCTCTTGATACTGCTTTTTTTTTTCCTTAATTTGCAGATTCCAAGGGATTGGGATAAGGATCGAGGATGAAGTTCTGATCACTGAAACAGGCTACGAGGTGCTCACAGGGTCAATGCCTAAGGAGATCAAACACATAGAGACATTGTTGAATAATCACTGCCATGGAAACGCTGCGCAAAGCTTCGCCAATTTCTCTTCGCAAGGTTAAAAGGTTGCATACGAACCGTGACACAACGATTGTTTTAAACCAAACATCATTGATAGTAATTCTAACAAAAATTCAAACTTAAACTCATGGAAAACATGAGTTTGAATCATAGAATGTGTGAAAGTGTTTTTAAAAGAAATCATGAACTAAGCATTCTGAAAGTGTGGAATTGTTGTAAGTTGCAAAACCAAAAGACATCGAGTTAGGAGAAAGTAAGGTCGCAAATCACAATCAGTAAGTTAGAAGTTGGAATACTTGCATAGTTATGTGAACTTTAGTCTTTATTGGTTATGGTTGGTTTTTTAAAATAGAAGTATATGTGATTGCTTGATACGTAACACTAAACGCCCAAGAAATTTATATGGTTTATTCGAATAAAATCATATAAATAAAAAAATAATGGAGGAGGTCGGTTACTGGTTAGCAGGTGAAGGGAATGTGAGATGATAGGCACTGCATTTATAAGGACGGGCCATGCACCATCATCATCATCATTATCATTAATATTGTGATGAAGATAGCCATATGATCATGTAAGACGTATGGTTTAACCCAAAACTGGAAACCAAGTTGACACGACGTATCGATATTGTATGTGTTAAGTTTAGTCACCCATAAATCTGCCCAACCATGCCCATTAATGCTTTTTAGCATTGCACCCTCATCCAAATTATCTATCATGACATTGAGAGTTAAAACGTTTTGCATTTTCTTTTTTCTGTTCCTTGCAGAGTAAAAAGGAGACGTCGTTATCGGTAGTGATGTTTTTCACCTTTTTTTATAGAGTTGTTGGTCTCAATTTGATACCAAAACTAAGAATTTTTTGCTTAAAATGTATTTAGTCAAAGGTATGTTCTGAATCCGAGTGTATTTTATATCCCGTATATTGGAAAAATTGTACAAATTTCCCGTTTATTTTCTAAACCTGGTGGCAATCTCCGTAATAAGAACAGGAAACCAAGGCCAAACACCAAACGGGTCACCTATATATCACAAGGCTTAAGTCCCTTACCTCTCCACAACACACAACTTCAGCTTTGAGACAAAGCTAAAACTAAGAACCTCACAAGAGATACAAAGAAACAGTTATGGGTTTGGTTACAGAGGAGGTGAGAGCTAAGGCAGAGATGTACACCGGAGATGAGATATGCAGAGAGAAGACTAAGTGTTTCCTCAAGGAAATATCTATGCCCAATGGTTTATTACCATTGCAGGATATAGAAGAGGTTGGGTATGACAGAGAGTCAGGTGTTGTGTGGCTTAAGCAGAAAAAGAGTATCACTCACAAGTTCGCAGAGATTGATAAGCTTGTCTCCTATGGAACTGAGGTCACTGCTGTGGTTGAGACCGGGAAGATCAAGAAGCTCACTGGTGTCAAGGCAAAGGAGCTTCTTATTTGGGTCACTATCAACGAGATCTATACTGAGGACCCGCCTACCACTGGAAAAATCACCTTCAAGACACCGACCACACTGTCTAGGACTTTCCCGGTCTCAGCTTTTACAGTCCCAGAAGAGGAACCTGCCAAGGAGGAACCTGCTAAAGAGGAACCTGCCAAGGAGAAGAGCAGTGAAGCCACAGAGGTCAAGGAGGCTGTTGCAATCAAGGAGGCTGTTGCAGTCAAAGAGGCCTGATCAAGACCTTATAAGAGACCAGAATTCTAAGTGTATTTGAAGAATTGGAACAAATTATGAAGAGTTTGTGTTTTTCACTGCTTTTATTCTCATGTATTACCAACCACTTGTTTTACCTGTAATAAGATGTCACCATCATCCTGTTCCACAAAAATGATCCGTAATTATCTATAAACTACTCTGAAGCTGGTTTTGTATGTCAGTTCAAGAACATGGGAAACCTCTTATAAAGCAAAAGTGAGATCTTACACTCCTTGTATTTTTCGATTTTTGGAGTGTCTTACATACACAAAGCTTAAGATCGTCAACATTACATTGGAATGGACATAAGTTGTGGCTCTGAAACGGAAAAATGATGTATTGTATATCCTTGACTAAGTAGACACTCACCAAAATCATTCATATGCATCGACTCCAAAAGCACAACGAGTAAAGATTTTGAGCATGTATCCTGATCATATGATGCGAAACATCATAGATAATATAATAGTGACCTACCCTGTTGAATATTTATCACTTAATTTGAAAATAGATGAATCAACAAGGCAAGGACATAGCCTTACAGCAAAAACTTGCCTATCAAATAATCAACGGAAATCAAGTGCATTATGAGTAGAAGTATCTCATACGGGCAAAAATATTAACTGTTTTTTTGCCTTTTGGTCAAGCATTAGAACTGAAATTATCTACAATAGCCAAGAACACTGGGGTTAAGAGTTAAGACTAAGGATTCAAATACCTCCAAAAAAACAAAAACTTGAGATCCCAAAATGCTGATGTGTTACCATCTCAATTACACCTTCTGAGACTGAAAAAAAAAAAAATGGCAGCAAGCACATTAGTAAAAACTTGATACTGCATGCCAACAACCAAGATAGATGCTAAAATGTTTTTGATACTGGAGCAACAAATAACGAAGTTATATTTGATATAATATGAGTTGATCGTTTTAAAGCATACCTTAAAATTTGTTATCCACTTGCCATCAATCCAGTCCTGATGTAGCCTTAGTTGAGAATGATGAAATCTTAGTATCTCTTGAGTCTTCTCAAAGTGAACCAGATAAGATGACTTCGCAAGAACCTTCCTAATCACCCCCACCCACCAACCATCATTATACAAAGCATTAACTTTGTCATTCTTCTCGAATGGACAAACCATGACCTGTTCTAGTGGTAGAGGCCTTATCTGTGAAACATTAACCTCTTCTCTCAAAGGCTCTTTCCCATCTTCAGCTTTCAGTTTATCATATTCTACAAGACATTTTTCCTTTCCTCTGTATTCAACGAGTTTTGCAGAAAACCAAGAATCTTCAAATCCTTCTTCTTCACTGCTAACCTCTACTGAAGTTCCAATGCTGAATTTGTGCTTCTCGATAGCTTTCTTAGGTCTCACGTTCCGATTACATGAAACGGTCTGCAGATACAAGTAAAAACTTTTAAAACATATATTTGGCAAAGAATTGGATAAGAAGATATATGTGAACCTGTCTAGACTAGAGTTCATCAATAAGGAAATATTACAGAACCTTTTCCCTCTTTATCTCCCCTCCTTTCAGTGGTAGCTTCCAGGTACCGTTAACCCAGTCTTTATGCAGACGAAGACCCTGCCTTCCAAACCGCATCTTTTCTCTTGATTGCCTAAAATATATACCAACTGTTCCATCCTTCATACCCTCTATGACAAAACCTACCCACCAGCCGTCATTATAAAATGCATTAATCTTGTCTCCAACAGAAAAATCCATATTCTCATCTCTTGGTGGTGGCGGCCTTATGTGCAGAAAATCGGTTACTTCTTTCAAAGGCTCTATGCCATCTTTTTCTCTCAAATCTTGGTACTCAACAAGGAATTTGTCATCGCCAATGGGTTCAACGACTTTAGCTGCAAACCAACACTCCTTGAAACCTTCCTCATCGCTGCTTACCTCGACAATCGTGCCAGTAGAAAATATTTGTTTTGCGATTACTCTGGTAGTTTCCAGATCCACTCGGGGTAAAATATCCTGCATATTAGTTACTATCATCATTAACGTAAAGTAAAATACAGAACAGCAAGAAAGTAAGGATAATAGAGACATCATAAATTCCTCTAGAAGAACTAAAAGCAAAACTCTCCAATAAACTACTTCCACAGAAATTTTTCAAGCACCAACAGTAGAAGCAAGTATCATTGAGAAAGTGTTACCTCCTCTTCATCTTGTGTGTCGTCTACTTTGTCTTCCTCCGATTCCTCTCCTTCTGCTTCCTCTAATGGAGGCTTCCAAGCTCCATCTACCCATTCCCTGTGAAACCTAAGTTGATCTTTCTTAAACTGAATCTGTTCTTTCGAACTCCTGAAGAAAACACTGAATTTCCCATCACCTAGAACCTCCGTTACATCCCCTTCCCACCAACCGTCATTGTAAAAGGCGTCCACTTCTTCCCCAATGGCAATCACCCTCTTTTTCTCTCTCTCAGACATCGGAGGCGCCGGGGGACGGAGCTGACTCATGTCGACGACTTCCTTCAGCGGCTTCGTACCCTCTTTGTCGAAGAAGAGCGTCGTGTACTCCACTTGGCATTTGTCCTCCGAGGATGGGATAGTGATCACTTTCCCCAGGTACCACGAGCCGCGGAACCCAGTCTCGTCGGAGCTGATTTCCACGGCGGCGCCAGGTTTTAGGTAAGAAGGCAGACGCTTTCGATTCGCTCTCGTAGCCATAGTTTTTTTGGGAGCTTTCTTCCTTTGCTTCGCCGGAGACGAAACCCCAAGAGAATGGCGTGGCCGCAGAGACATGGCAAGAGCGAATGTCGAAAATAAATTGGCGGGAAGAATGGTAGTGAGGATCTCGAAGGAATCACCTTTTTAGGGTTTTGGGGTTTGATTTTTTTTTCTGCAATCAAATCAATTTCAATTTAAAGCTTGAAAGCTTTGCCTCTGTGTGATAAAAAAGATTTGTGATTGTGACTATTTTATATGTATGGTTTTTTATGATCATGGGCTTAAAAGAGAAAGAGATTGTAGCCCAAGTTCAACTTTTTTCTTTCTTTAATAAGTATAGGTAAATTATATTTTACAATTTCTTGTTTAGATAAAGATTTTCAAATCATTTTTCTCTCTTCTAATGCCTAATGCATTAGTAGTAGCTCAAGAGATTTACTAAAAATCCATTTAAAAAAAAAAAAAAAAAGATAGACCTCGACAACAAAACTACGTAAATTTTGTTAAAAGACCATCAATAATGATGGCCTTATACGCTTAGTACTAATAAATGAACTCAATTCACCATTCACCAATAACAGAAAGATGTGAAGCGTGCAACATGTGACTATGTGAGGAACATGCATAGGCAATTACGTATATGATAAACTCCGCAGTTGGCTTGCTGCGGTAATGGAAAGGGAAGAGCGACGTAAACAAATTCTTAATTTTCTTTTGAGCTAAATACTGTATACGTAATGGTAAGACCATATGAGATGCAAAATGTTAATAGGTAAAGTCTAAAATGTAAAATACATAGAAAGACGTAATATAGGACCTCTTAACCCCTTACAAAACATTGGAAAACAATCAGTCAAAAAACCAACGGTGTCGTTTTGGCAATCTTTCTTTGTACACTGTCTTTTGCTCTGCGTCTTTCTTCTCTTTAGACAAGGGTGAAGGCAGATTGTACAGTTGATTGGAACCGTGATGCGATTGTCTGAGAGGCAAATTGCTGAAACTGTTTCTTTGCATCTGCCAACAAAATTTGGTGAATGTTGATTACTTTACCTCTATGTATGTCCATCCATATGTTCTTTTGTACAATAACCTAGTGATCTAGAGCAATGATCAAGAATTAATAAGGGATCTTACCTTTCTTGCACTTTGTGAAGCCAATGATATTAGCCACGTTTAGGGACAAACAAACGCCAACAACTAGCAGATAGTCAGCTTGAAACCTTATCAGAGAAAATACCCCTAGGATAAACCAAGCAGCTGCCTGGAGAGTGGAAAAAAGAGAAGATTTAGCTGTGACAACAGATAAAAGACAACAAATAAATTCACATGTTTTTAATGTTTACTAAGCTCCTGTAATATAGACACTAAATTCATAGCTACCATCTCATTGCTACATGACTAGATCTCACTCTTTAAAGGTCGCTTGTAAAGTTACTAAGCATAAGGGTTTATAAGCTACCAAGTTTTAACCAATATCATATTAAGTCAGAGTAGGATCATAGAATATACTCCAAATAGCAGACTTGGTTCCAGCAGAATGTTATTCCCTACTCAGCATATTTTGCAATGTGACTTCGCATGTGATTTGACTCCAATGTCAAATGTCACAAACCCACTCATGCAAAGGGAAAACCATTTGTCACAAACTTATATAAATGGTAGCTTGTTGGGGGAAGAGATTTCATGTGTTTGTGAACATCACTGATCTAAATTTGGTCAACTATGGGTACTAAAAGACTGCTCTGATTCTTATATACCACTTTTGCAGAACATGCTTCACCATAAGGGTCATGTTTATTCTTGCCTATTCTGATTCCTACAAACGGGGTTAAGTAGTTAGCATATGCTGCAACTGAAGTGAAAGACAGGAACTACTTACCGCAAGGTAAAGTGTCCACCAGAAAAGCCATGAGTCTTTCTTGTTCATCCGAGCCAAGGACTGCATACAAAAATGTACAAAAACACGAGTATTCAAGAAATGGAAAAAGTAACACAACCCCACATTTCTAGCCAGACTAAACCCATAGCCTTATGAATAAGTGAAGAAAGACTAACCTCCTGGTCAAGAGACTCGAATTTCCACACACTTTCCCCCAAATCGTTGATCTCATTCCACCACCTCAGACCGACCAGTATACGCCCACTCACATTCTTAACTACCCAGAAGTCAAGGGCAGCAAGAAGAACAGTGACTACAAAGATTATGACAAAGCTGTTGAAGAAGAGAGCAGAGAGAATGTAAAACGCCAACGCAGCACCCTGGTCCAAGAACAAATACAAACTGGTCACCATTTTCCAATATCCAACATTTTACTTCTACAAACATTTGTATATACTTTCTTCATACCTTGAAGAGAACATGGAAAAGACATGTCTTTGGGTTTGCATAATTTTCAACTGGTGCCTGAATCTAAGGAAAAGCAAAATTTCTGTAAGCCTCGATTCTGATAACAGCCACAGCTATCACAATTACGACGTATGATAGCAAAAGCTTTAGGAGTTCATATGCTAGTAGATTCCATTGTAATAACCATTACCATGGTAACTAATTGGGTACACAAAAATTACTTCCCCCCTACACATTGTCGCAAAAAGGAACAAGTATCGGGTTTATCAAGTTTAATACATTGTCTTCGTCTCTAACCTAGCATGTTTACTTAGCTCAAATGTATATACTTTCTCAGGATTTTCTCAAAGACCAAACACAGATCTAAACCAATAATATTCAGATCGAACCATTAAACGAGTCTAATCAAGAATCTGATATGCAATCGAACTCAGAAATCAACAATAATCAAAAGACGAAGAGGAAGCAGCTGAAATTAAACCTGGTTAGGGTCCATCTTTCGAAGAATCCAAAAGGATCAATCCGAAAAAAGAAGGAAGTAATCTGCTGATCAGCAAAAACGAAACACCTCTCCGTTGTCAAAATTTATCGATCGTTCCCTCAGAATTTTCCCGAGAAAATTTTCTGAATTCAGATCTTTAAGACTCTTGCGCGTGTCCGCTACGTGATTTCTTCTCTTTTTGATATATTTTAAAAATGTGTTTTAATTCTGAATTAAGGCCCAATAACTCCTTTTTGGCCCAATAAAATTTGGAGACTTTAAGGCCCAGTAATAAAAATGTTAATTACGATTTCACCGCAAAAACTTCCTTTTTGTTCAAAACAACCCACTATCCACAACAAGGCAAAAAGAAAAGAAGAGCTAGGAAAGAAGAGGACGACGATGGCTGTAAATATGTGACCATGAAATGGCGAGAGAGGCTGAGATAATTGTCTTATCCCTTCAAGAAAAAATAAAGACTTTAAAATGATCGGAAGGAACAAGATGACGGGGCCACACGAGCCATACACAGATAGAGACACTCAACACACTTCAATTTCATATAAAGAGCTTCTCTTCAGTTTTTGCTCAAAGAGTTAACCAACCATGGCGAAGATGATGATGTTGCAACAGCATCAGCCTTCTTTCTCTCTTCTTAATTCTTCTCTCTCTGACTTCAATGGCGCTAAGCTCCATTTACAAGTCCAGGTCATCTTTCTTTCCTTTGTTTCGGACAGATTTTTCATATGAGTTCTGCTTTTGTGTGTCTTATGAAACCAAAATCCGTTTACCACATTTAAAGTTTGTTCCTTTTTTAATTGGGACTAAGCTCGTTTTGGTCGACTTCTTGAGCAATGGATCATTGTCTCTTGATTAATGAATGAGTGTCTAAAATAAGGTCCTTTTGTAGTTCTAGTTTCAGTTCTGATTTTGTTGTTTAAGTAAAGTCTACGAGCTTCTTTGTCACAATTGTGTAAGTTTTGGGTTCTGGTATGCGTTTTTTGAATACTTACTCAGCAATTTTCTTTTGTGTCCGTAATGATTTGTATTTGTTAGATTTTATTATACCTCTTGAAGTGAGGAGTGAAACTACAAATTATATATTTTGGAGATAAGATGTTTTACAGAGTTGGCTTTGTTATTGAAATTGCAGTACAAGAGAAAGGTTCATCAGCCAAAAGGAGCACTCTATGTTTCAGCATCGAGCGAGAAGAAGATTCTGATAATGGGTGGCACTAGATTCATCGGTGTGTTCTTGTCCAGGCTCCTGGTCAAAGAGGGACATCAGGTTCTCATTTCTCTTCAATGGCCGATCGAACTTTCTTTTCAGCTCAACTTTAGTTTCTCAATGGCTAATAATGGTTATTTTTGCAGGTTACATTGTTCACAAGGGGTAAAACTCCTATTGCCAAACAATTGCCCGGTGAATCTGACCAAGACTTTGCTGATTTTTCTTCCAAGGTATTACATGATTCTTTATACATTAAGCAAGAGGAACTTGATGAAAACTTTATGATTCTTCTTGGTCTTTTCTAGATTCTTCATTTGAAAGGAGACAGAAAGGACTATGACTTTGTGAAGTCTAGTCTTTCAGCAGAAGGCTTCGATGTTGTTTATGATATCAATGGTAACAACTAACTCTCTGTTCTTACTGTAAATTCAAGAATATATTGTCTCTTGTCTTTATGCATTTTATGTTCTCTTATTTCTCAGGGAGGGAGGCCGAAGAAGTTGAGCCGATCATAGAGGCATTGCCTAAACTAGAGCAGTAAGTTATACACAAATCTACCCAACTTGTTTATTTAGTTGATAGCTCCCAAAAAACAGCCTTTCAATATTTGTAATTTGCCGTTAATTTTATAGGTACATCTACTGTTCTTCAGCTGGTGTTTATCTGAAATCTGATATCTTGCCACACTGTGAGGTATAGAAAATATATCTTAATTCTTATTCCTGGAAGAATATGAGCTTGTATTTCTCGGGATTCTCCATATATATATTGTGATTTTGTCATATGATCTCACTCAGAAGTTTATTACCCGACCCCAGTTGTAGTAACTTTATGGGACATAACCAATGCAGGAGGATGCAGTTGACCCTAAGAGCAGGCACAAGGGGAAGCTGGAGACTGAAAGCTTACTGCAATCAAAAGGTGTAAACTGGACTTCTATTCGTCCTGTCTACATCTACGGTCCATTGAACTACAACCCTGTCGAAGAATGGTTCTTCCACCGTCTCAAAGCTGGTCGCCCAATCCCAGTTCCAAACTCTGGGATACAGATCTCACAACTCGGTCATGTTAAGGTCACACACTACTTTCTCTAATGCTCTTTAGCTCACTTTCATGTTCAGAGCACTTGTTATGTTATAGGACACCCTCTTAACTCAAACTCAGCACTATCTCAATCCAATAACACCAGATGATTCTGTGATTTCAGGACTTGGCAACAGCCTTTCTCAAGGTGCTTGGTAACGAGAAAGCCAGCAGAGAGATATTCAACATCTCAGGGGAGAAATACGTCACTTTTGATGGGTTAGCAAGAGCTTGCGCAAAGGTACATTCTTGTTGTCTGTTCTATCCAAAATGTTTTGAATACATATGGCCTGTTTGAGATATATATCTCTGAGCTTTTTGGATCAGTGCTTGAGTAAATTTATTCATGTTTTCAAATCTCTCTCAGGCTGGTGGGTTTCCAGAGCCAGAGATTGTGCACTACAACCCGAAAGAGTTCGACTTTGGGAAGAAGAAGGCATTCCCTTTCCGTGACCAGGTAAAAACTAAAAAGTTCGAATGACTTAGGCTGCAACATCAAAGAGTCCATTCTAAAAGTTGGGGTTTTGATTTATGTATGATCTTGCAGCATTTCTTTGCATCGGTGGAGAAAGCCAAGCATGTGCTGGGATGGAAACCAGAGTTCGACTTGGTAGAGGGTCTCACTGACTCATACAACCTTGATTTCGGTCGCGGAACTTTCAGGAAAGAAGCGGATTTCACCACTGATGACATGATTCTAAGCAAGAAACTTGTACTTCAATCCTAAAAATTGCTCATATAAAATCAACATTCTTGGCTTGTTTTGATTGTCATCACCCGGATCTCTTAAGATTCTCACATTTATCGTCATCTCACGTATATTTTGGTTCGGACTTTGATCGACTTTTCTAAAGAAGTCACTTATGATAAACAACCCGAGAAAGTAACTGAAAACTTGAAAAGAGACGGTCTGAACCTATGGGTCTTAATGTCTCACTTGGTATTTTAGGAATTTGGTTTCAAGTTCGGCATCTCTTTCTAAGTCTGAACCGAACCAAACCAAACTATCAACCATACCCACTAGGCCACTACCGACTGAGCAAATTAAATTTCAGTTTTAATACGGTCCCAGTTTTTTTCATTGCTCAAAAGTCGAAACCGAACCAAAAAATCGAATCCCAGCGTTTGTAATTTAAATGGCCTCCCAAAAATTAGACCACAAGAAAGTACATTGTGGCTAGATGCTTGACCCGCTACATACCGTCCGGTCGATACAGGTCAAGTCAAGCTAACACTTAATTGGGCTCCCCAGTATTAAAACATGCAGCCCATCTCTTATAATAGGGGACAAGTCAAGCTTTAACTTGATTGGGCTCCCGAGTCTTAGAACATGCAGCCCATCTCTTTTAACAGGAAAGTATTTGGAGCCTACATCAAAAGAAGCTGATTGCATCGTAACTTATAGAGACACGTTTCATGCCTTCTTGAGCCACTTCACCGATGTGGGATATAAGGCATTATCCTATAATGACGAACAAGTCTATAAAACCAGGTTTTGCAATTAACCTAGTAGTCTAAACAGTCAACATATGTCTTGGTCTGTTTCTTTTGCCTTTTTTCTTGTGTTTTGACTTTTGACTGCGTAAGTATACAATCTTTTTTAAAAACACAAGGATTTTACGCAAACAAAAATAATTGAAGCCTCAAACGTCTTTTTCAGCTTAAATAAGATGATGCATAACATCAACGGGAGAATCGTTTCTGTTTTGCTGTCATGTACTGATGTACAGTTTCCAAAAACATGGGGACCTGAAAGCATCAACAAGTCAGTAATGGAAAATCTTCACCAGTTGAAAACTACTCAAACTTGAATATATGCAACAACAACGAAAAAAAAAAATATTCCTTATGAGCAATTTTGTTCCTAGTTATTTGGACATTTTGAATATAATTGACAGAAACAGGTTACCGCAGATGTGTCGCCCAACCGCAACAAAACAGGCACTATGTGATAAACAATGACGGGAAAACTCTTCATTCAACGTAAATTAATTGTTGGGACCAAAGTTACAAAAAATGCATGTGAGGGTTCATCGTGTCTTTGGTAAGGAGAGGTTTGTTTGGCCACTGCAGGTCGTAATCTTGTGGGAAGAAGGACCTCACGGTATCTTTTGTGTGGAGTTTGGATTCCAAAGTAGAATGTGCATACTACAAAAATGAATTAGTCTTCTCTTTTTTGGCTGCTCTAGAAGGATTACTTGAAAAGTCGTAGCTACACATAATCATTGAACATCCTAACTAATATCATTTTGCTTCTTTTCTATACCTTTATATGTCGGTACGTTTTTTCCTTTTCCACTATGTCGGTACGTAAAAATGTTACTGCAGTGCTGGTTTTAGATAAAAATTCTAACAACGCCCACCACACTAAGGCAGCTAGCTAATGGTCAGCTCGGTGATCTGCGGATTTTGGCATATCAGATTGCATAACAAGACTTTCCAAGTTTTCTTCAGAAAAAACTGACAAAAAATTTCGAGACACGATCTTGATCCGATAGAACAAAAAGAATTTTGGTAATCTCATGAGCTATATATTTCCTTGAATCGAGTTCTCTCTTTTTTCATTTTTTGGGTAAGTTAAGCCCTCATCTAGTGAAACAATTTTTTGTAACTAATACCACATCTTATAATTCCATACTGAAATTTACAATAGTATATTAAAACAAATTGTAAAATTGAAAACAAAAATATATAGTAAACTACAAAAATAAATTGAATCCAAAATTTTAGATGGCCCGAAATTACTTGATGCAATCTCAAGGCCAAGAAAATTAATTATGCAAACAAATTAAAAAAGGAAAAACAAAAAGAAAAAAAAATTGTAATGTAAACTAGTAATGCGATATATATAAGTATATGTAATATCATTTTTTGGTTTTTTGTGACCCAAAATAAAATAAAATAAAAGGAAAAACTTTTGGTTCTTTTTATAATTTAAAATCTTGACGTTAGGAAAAAAGAAGAAAATATCAACGTTATAGAATAACCAACTACGCAAAATAGTAGGTCGGTCAAGGGTTCGGACAAAGAAAATATGACCAATCAATATGTCTCGTGGGCTCTCCTCTTCGCCACGTGGCTTCATCACAGCCTTGTATGAAATCAGACAGAGACGCTCCAACCAATCACAAGTTTTCATTCGTCGTGGTAGTATCTATAGTATATAGACCCCACCCTCACTTATTTACCAAACTGTGTGACACGTTTCCTACTATATCGCCACGTCATCATTTTCCAAATTAAGTTGTAAATGTAGCATGCACTATCAATTAGCCATAACCACCGGCCTTCAAATTCCTATAAAAGCCCAACCTTGGTTTCTCACACCAACAATCAAGTCACACTAATCAACAACTCAAGGGCATCACTAATAAGAAGTAGTTTCTCTCTCTCTCGTTCTTTCATAATTCTCCGACAAGATCAATGGCACCTGAGATGAACAACAAGTTGAGCTACGGAGGGAAGCAGAGGGCTTACGTGACTTTCCTTGCCGGGAACGGAGACTACGTGAAAGGAGTCGTTGGTCTGGCTAAAGGCCTAAGGAAAGCTAACAGCAAGTACCCATTAGTGGTTGCTGTCTTACCGGACGTGCCCCTGGATCACCGCAGACAGCTAGTGGATCAAGGCTGTCTCATCAAGGATATTCACCCGGTTTACCCGCCGGATAACCAAACTCAGTTTGCCATGGCTTACTACGTCCTCAACTACTCTAAGCTCCGCATTTGGGAGGTACATATCATTTTAACATAAATTATATGTTTTAAGTTTTCTTGATATGTATAGGTTTCACTAAAATATGTGAATGCAGTTTGTCGAGTACAGCAAGCTGATATACTTAGACGGAGACATACAAGTGTTTGAGAACATAGATCACTTGTTCGATCTTCCCGACGGTAGTTTCTACGCTGTTAAAGACTGTTTCTGCGAGAAGACATGGAGCCACACTCCTCAGTACAAGATCGGCTACTGCCAGCAGTGTCCGGACAAGGTGACATGGCCTGACACGGAGCAGCTTGGTCCTAAGCCACCGTTGTACTTCAACGCCGGAATGTTCGTTTACGAACCAAGCCTCGCCACTTATTACAACCTTTTGGACACTCTCAAAGTTATCCCTCCCACACCTTTCGCTGAACAGGTAAAACAAACACACATATTTATATCATTATATATTTGCAGTTTCATTATAAATATTATAGGTCTTAATTAAAATTATATATATAGAGGACACGATTCAATTGATTTTTGTGCGTTTTATAGGATTTCTTGAACATGTACTTCAAAGATATATATAAGCCGATTCCACCGGTATATAATCTTGTCTTGGCTATGCTCTGGAGGCATCCAGAGAACATAGAGCTTAATGAAGCCAAAGTTGTTCATTACTGTGCAGCTGGTGCTAAGCCTTGGAGGTAAGGATCTAGTTCTCTTCGTCTAAATTTTCTAAATGTAAATTAAGAATTAAGATGAAAGAACTGAAGTTGGTTCTCTGTTTGTATCATCAGGTTCACAGGCCAAGAACAAAATATGGAGAGAGAAGATATCAAGATGCTTGTAGAGAAATGGTGGGACATTTACAACGACGAGTCACTTGATTACAAGAACGTAAATGTGCATTGCAGACAAAAAGAAGATGTCCAAAAGAAACAGCAATCCCTTCCACAGTTTTTAACAGACTTGTCTGAGGCTAATGTGCTTCACTGCGCCAAAGCTCCATCGGCGGCCTAGACAACTTTGTAAGGGCTGCACTAGGTTCTTGTCAACAACTATTTGCTATTAATTAGCTTGTGAAACTGCTGATGTTTAAATAGGAATTATTGTATGAAGTTGTGTTTTCCCGTTTTTATGTGACTTTAGAGTGTTTAATCTCCAAACCCTCTCTGTACCTTGTATGTTTGCTAAAGCCTAAAGATTTCTCTTCCGAAAAGATATATTAAATAATAGTATAGTTTTGTTAAGAGAATTGTTACCCCAACAGTTTATATAAAAGAAAATTCTATGTTTTGATAATCGGTAAAAACCATATTGGAAATTAATGAGATTCATTAAAATAGGATCCAATCCATATATTACAGAACGTTGTAATCTTTTTTATTCATTTTGTATATTATACGGCTCTCTTGAGTATTCTCCTTTAGTTCGTTGATGACAAAAAAAAATATATATATTGTACTACTAGTATTAGTAAAGGAAATTTTAATATAAATTAAATATTCAAACTTTATGAATCATTTATAAACATTCTTAAAAACTTATACTATAATACTTAATTAGACCAGATATATTTTTGTTGGGTAAGTTCTTAATTTTCCTACATGTTGACTCAATAATTTTGGAAACTCAGTTATCAAAGAAAACATTAATGAGCTAGCTACTTCAACTATTTAACATGTTATTCAAGGATCTATCCAACATAATCTCTTCAATAAAATTTAAATTTACAAAAATATGAAATTCCCGCGCGGTATTTTCCTAGTGATCATTCTTGTTTTCTACATTTTGACTCCTTATATTGAAGCAGTCGAAGTTGATGGACCAACAGAAGCATTGATTAGGAGTATTTGCGTAGAAAACGAAGATTATGGATTTTGTTATAAAATCATCCATGAAAAATTGAAGGCACCAACAGCTACTCTCAAAGAACTTACCGCTCTCATATTACACACCGCTATAGATCAGGCCAATGATACTTACATTTTCATTGATAATATCTTCCATGAGTGGCCCGGTCCTAAGGAGAAGACTGGTCTCAAGACTTGTCATGCAGTTTTTAATAGAGAGATCACTAGTTTCTTAGAAATTCGCTTTCTATTTTCAAAAAAGGAGTACGAACATATGGTTAAAACCATTTTGTCTACAGCTAAGATCTTAGATGGTTGTAAGACCGATTTACTTATTCCTCCTTACAGAAATCTTCTAACTGAGAAGAAGAGAGTTATGAGAATATTGATCACCATGTCTGCCGTTTCCGGATACATGGTAAAAAATGGAAAAGCATCCTTGCTTGGATCAATAGTTACTCCGCAGTATTTCATTTATTAATAAATGGTATGTAACAACTAATGCTTCATTGATATAAAATTAAAGTTAATAAAAACAAATAACCATGTCTTTCTTTTCTTTTCTTTTTTTTTGTTCACCTCATGTCTTTCTTTTCTTGATTCTAAAGTTTTTGATAAACTTGGATAAAATCTAAACAATGTTAAAACTTAGTCGCCATTGACTGATTTGGTTAACATCTCATATATATAGAACATCTCATATATATAGTAGCATTCTTCGATGTATTCACCTTCTTTAGTTCTTCATTTGATGTATAAGGCTTATCTCTCTATTCCCTTTTCTGGTCTCCGGTCATTGGTAGATAGCGAAGTTCTCTCTTCTCCTGTCTTCAACAGGGAGAAAAAAAAAAGAGTTCATTCATTTGCATTTTCGAGGCACTAAATGATGTGAACATTTAAGTAGTCAAACAAAATCTTCTTATAATTGGTAAAAAAAAAAAAAAAAAAATCCTATACACTTAATTACAAAATGATTCAGATCTGCGTCAGATGCGTAGCCAAACCAAATATTATAATCTTTTGATGAGTTATTAATTTAAGTTGGTTTTTGTCATTGGCCCGTTAGATTTAAGATCTTGACATGCACTTAGATAAGTTTTTTTTTTAATAATTGAATAGGCTATTTCATCATTATTTTTCTAAAAAAATAATAAATTCCCATTATATATTTAACCATATCAAAATACATCTTAAATATACCATATTTACTAATTGTTACTGTTTTTTGTATTTATCTTACAAATGTAATATAATACAGTATGCTTAAAATTAATTAATATAACATATACAATTAATTAATATTTTTGTATTTACCTTACAAGTGTAATATTTTTGGAAATATTTTTTTTTCCTTGAATTCACAAATGCTTACACGGAATTTCAGGTAACTCAGGAAGACTTTTGACTTTTGACTAAAATTCATTCAAATGCCTAACTTTTAATATAAAGATCAAAAATTTCTTGCTCTAAGGACCACACACTCACAATTTACAAAAAAAAGAACACCAAACATGAAATTGCCTAGCAATATTCTATCGACAGTTTTGGCGATTACACTCGCTTTCTCCGTTGCAGAAGCTTTTCTCAATGGAAAAACTCAACAAATGGTGAACGGGATCTGCAAACAGACAACGGATACCAAATTCTGTAATGGTGTCTTGGTCAAGAACCTGGTTACTCCTACCCCAAGCAACAAAGATCTCATGAACGTGACTCTTAGAGAAGCTGAAAGGTTCTCAGCAAACACTTATTTCTTCATCAGCACACTCCTCAGGGATGCTGGAGACGAGAGGGAAGATCTTCAAATGTGCGCTGACGCTTACTCCATTGTGAACTTGGCGTTCACTAATGCTATATCTTTCTTCAACCAAGCTTACTACAGTAAGATCGTCAAGGTCAAAAATAAAGTTTCTACGGCCGTTGGTATCTGTAAGACAGACTTCACAGTACCCGGTTATGAGATCAATCCGTTGATTGAGAAAAATAGACAGACTATTATTTTAGTATCCATGGAAAATATCGTTTGTCATATGGTTTCTTCATAATTTTGTTGTTGAAACATATGTAAATGTAACTGAAGCAAATGTTTACAGAGTTAACCAATAATATATTGATATGTTTTTTTGTTTGGTGATGCTAAGGTTGGATTAGAGTTGACAAGGATAAGCACTTGGATATAGGAATAGCTTTTTCTCTAAGTGTTTACACCTATTGCCAAAAGAATTAGTATAAGATTTGATTCCTTTGTCCTTTTATGGATTCTTTGATCTTATCGCTGAGTCAGCCGGTCAACTAGTGTGTAATACTGTCACTTTCATTAATTTATTTTTTGAAAACATTACTTAATTTTAATAATTAGTGCCTTCAACTAGTCCAAATCGGTTATGTAAGTATGAAAACTATATCGCATGTTGCTCCTCTATGTAAATATCTCTTACCAGCAAACCTAATCTCAGCCAAGTCTTTCCTGCAAATATACGATCCTTATCGACTAACAGGTACATGAACTTAGATAATACTCGCAAGTCGCAATCAAGTATAAAGAAGAAGACGGAGTTGAAGCAACATAGCAGTTTGCTCTGTTTTCATTCGTTTTAGTTTTTATATTCAGTTATTCACCACACACTTGGGTTACTAAACCAGGGTTAAACCGTGACTGTCAATTTGTAATTGACTTGCCCAAACCGAAACCCTCTGTTTGAAGCCACTTCCTTACATTTTAACCCTGTGAGGCTGTGACAGAGTTAAGTTAGGTACTCTTCAACAGAATTATGAAAATATAGAGATCATAATTAGTGATATATGTAGTAGTGTCCATGGCATGAAGACTGCAAATAACACACAAATTAAACATTCCATCATTGGCCTCAAAATGGGATACAAAGGTAAACACTCCGGAAATGGATATTCAATTTAAGTTGCAGTAACTTAAAGACAGCATAAAACCACCAAAAGGCTTCACAGCTCTTACTTATATGATAAAAGCAGGGTTCTAAGGTCTTAAGGCTATATAGGTCCTGTGGAACCATTTCCACTAGATGCGACTGGTAATCTCGATTCTATATCTTCATTACTCTCAATTTTGACTTTATGCTGTTGTTGTTTCACCTTCTCTGCTTCTTCATCCTTCTCAGTCACCTCTCTGTCTTTCCCCCACAATACGCCATAGAGCCCAATAATCACAAGTGCTGATCCCAAAAACCTGTTAATACATATATCATATCATTTAATAATCACCCCGCTGTGTATGTTATGTTTATATATAGAGAGTGAGATTAATTAAGGTGTGTAGATACGTACGTGCCGGTGTAGAGTTTCTCGTCAAGAAGAGTCCAGCTGAAGATGGCGACGACTACTAGAAGTAAAGGGCTGAAAACAGAGACGTAGAGAGGACCTTTCCTCTGCATCGCCCATGACATTAGGCAGAATGCTAACGCAGACGCCACCACTCCCTGCATCCGTGTTTTATGTTAAATATTATCATATACTAGCTAAGCTTAATTCATAGTATATGTATTAATGCATAGTATAATGGTAAAACATACGGCGTAAAGAGCGGATATGAAGCGGAGAGGAGAGCTGAGAGACCAATCAGAGAGTTTGTGATCGGAGATCAAAGCGATGGCTCCACACTGGATACTTCCCATCAAACACATTAGAAGTGTGCTCGTGTATGGTGCTGCAAATGTTTCACTCATCTTCGTCTGTCACCAAAATAACATTTCTTAAAATTAATAAACCTTAAAGGGTTTTTTTTTTTTTGGTACAAAACCTTAAAGGTATATTAGGGGATTTTGGTTTTTGGGCTTTATTTCATATTCACAGTTTCAAATTCTGATTTATTTTTTGAATGTAGAAAAGATAAAACCTGATTTAAAAAAAAAGGAAGTTACCTGGATAATGAACCAAGCGGCCCAAGAAACGGCAGCAGCCATAATAAGAAAAGGTCCCAAGAAGAAGTTAGAACTGCTAGAACTGGAACCTTGGCTCGTTATGTTTTCAGCATAGGCCCAATGGATCTTGGACTCTCCAATGCCGATGGTGTGACCATGGTAGAAGGAGAGAACCATGGCTCCGATCACACACACTAGCGTCCCTATCACTTTGGCTTGTCCTGATGCCTTTTTAATCCCTACGGTTTCTTGTCTGAAAAATGTATAGTTTTGTGTTAGCAGTGAAAAACAGAGTTTTGTTTGATGGAAACTTTCTATTTATTTTTTATTTTTTTTGAATTTAACTTAATAAATTTATTACATCTACATAACCTGAATATTGCGGCGAGGAGGAACGTAACCGCTGGTAAGAGATTAGTCAAGGCACAAGCAATGGTCGGAGATGAATTCTGAAGTCCTATGAAGTATAGCACTTGGTTTCCAGTGGCACTGCACATTAAATCAGGGTCAAATTTAGTGTTACAAAAAACGCTTTATTTTTTTTTAATCTTTTTCTGGTAAGAACTCAGAGAAATGGAATTGTCTACAATTATAGTAAAAAAAAACAAAAAATTGAGATTGCAATAAGTAGGTAAAGTGGATGATGTAGTAGATACCCTGTGATGGAACAGAAGAAGATTTGGACAAGAACCTTAAGTGTGATCTTCGGTCTTGTCTTCCTGCACAAGAAAACGTGTACGAAATTTCATACTTAGGTCCCTAATCATTAAAATTAGTTAATTCTTTTAAATGACTGAAGGAAAACCCAACCGGCTAAACAAGTCCAACAGAATGACTGAAGGAAAAAATCGAAAGAATCAATCATTCAGATAAAGTGAGTGAAGAGAGTAAAACGTCATCGTATAAGGAAGCACGTGTCGTGGGGAAATAAAGTTGGCACGGCACCTGACGACGCTTTCTCTTAACTCACCTGGCATCATATTTTGTGTTGTCTGCATGTGTTTCGGTTAAAAGAAAGAAAAACGTGTGACGCGTGCATTGTGTGAGAGACTGCGTCACATTTCTCACTTCTTTTCTCTCGGTAATCGGAATTAATGATAGTGTAATTTACTTTTAGGTTTCCACATACGACCAAAGTGATTCACAGTACCAGAGATGTTGTAATGATAACGGTAAATTACTAATTTCAATAAAAGAAACAAACAAAGATGCATAATGCTTATGCTAGCTATTGCCTAGTGTATATCCAATTTCGAAACCTATTTATCTGTGGCACTTTACCACCTTTTTTTCTTCAAAATTCCCGAAATCCATATACGTATTGCTTAATCACCATAATGTGCGTAATCTATATCGTTATCTCCGGACTATAAACGATGTCGTGCTAAACTCTCCTTCCTAGTTATATATCTATCGTTTAAACTTTTTAATCATCCAAAATGATGGTATTAATTAGTTGTCAAAATTGTAATTAATGGAACTAAATTAATCTATTCAAACCTAGTACTGATGAATTAAGTTTTTAACAAAAATAAGAAAAAAATAAAATCTTAGACCAACAAAAAAATAATGTGTAAATGTAATTAGTGGTACTTCTATGTCATAAACTTTAAAAAGCTTTATTTTTGTTGAACTTTGTAAAGTAATTAGTAAAATCGTTCTACAACAGACTCACAAAACCATTTAGTAAAAATGAATGGTTTCATTCGCTAATATATATAAAATACACGCACTCATCCCATTATATTTATGAATGATGTCATCACTTTGTACTTTCGCACTTAAAACACACACTTTAAGACATTCGATTTAAACCCAAACGCAATAATCAAAGAAAATTTAGCCTGGTTAATGACAACAAAAGTTAAGCATATCGATCTCTCGCTGATCTTTGTAAAACCTAGACCGATCATGACTACACGTAAAACCTTAATAAATTTAACATGAAAAAGCAATAAGAACAATGCCTTTCAAGAAACAAACATAAATTCAAGATTGTATGGATGCAACTTGTTTCAATCATATATTGATGCATGTCCAAAAGCGTTAGCTGACCAAAAATAACATGTACATGTATGTAGATATTAGCATGGTTTTTCTACCTTTCTAGAAAAATTGCAACCGGGAGAGTGGCGATAGTGGCAAATATTTGGCGATAAGCGACCAGAATGAGAGGCTTCATGCCGGCCTCCATAGCCATCTTCGACGTAATGTTCATGCCTGCGTAGCCGATTTGCACCAACACCATCGCCAAGAACGGCAACATATCTCTTGATTTACCCATCTCTCTCTCTCTCTCACGTTTATTTTATTCTTCAAACTTTATGTGTTTATATATATATCTATATGTATATCTCTCTCACTATTACTAATCAGTAATAATAGGTCGAGCAACCAAGAAAAAAAAAGGAGAGAGGTGGGTTCTCTTTGATGTTTATTAGTTTCCCCCAAATCTATCTCTACTTTTGTTCAACCTTCTTATATTTATAGCTAAAGGTATATATATACACACATATATATATATATATATATACGTTTATTTATTTATATTGATATATATATATAGACTAGAGAGAGAGGGAGAAAGGGCGAGAGAGATGTTTTAAACAGAAAGGTGAGAAACGGTTCGAGAATGAAGTTTGCTTGTAACACTTGTGCTCTCTTTAGGGCATAAGAACACGAAACAGTAGATGATATGTATCATTTGATATTTTTGGCAATTTGTATAACTTTTTCTCCTTGTTGATTACTATTATAAAATTCACATTGCCGTTTTGTAGAAAGAAAAAAATAAACTTATATATATCCTCTCTCTTTCAGTCCCTTTTATTTGGTTTCCGTTTTTTCATGGGTTTGGTGGAGATTGTGAATGAATGGTAAGAGAATGCATGAATGCCTTTCTCAAGCTTCAAGCAACCAAACTCGCTTTGCTAAAACTCGTTTCTCTGTGAATATTAATTCAAGGGTTTGGTTTATCCCTTCATTTATCATCATTAATCATTATCAAGTTAACCATTCTTTCTTTGCTAAAAATTGTTATACTATCATTTTGATTGATTTTCATTTCACCACTCTTACTTTTTTTCTCAAACATTTTTTTTTTGGTGTGTGTGCGTGTCTAATATGATTATAATATATTTTAATATTTTTTGAAATTGAAATTTAATATGAATTGAATCAAACGCATTACATTTATCAATAGAGATTACATGTTTCGTTTTGAGTACATACTGTACATACTATATATTATGTGTGTGTGTGTTGGGGCCATTTATTTGTGCTTAAAGGGCCTTACTTGTGCTTAAAGGCCTTTCCTTAGGTGTACCGTACACAGTAACTTCCTTGAGCAAGAATGTATCTTCTTTTGATAGTAGAGGACAAAAAAAAACATAGGTATACCGAAAAGAACACGTTAAACTTTCATGTTTGTTGAAATTTCGAGAAAGTTGGGGATGATTCATATTTTGCTGGATTTAATTGGTATTACACGAAATGCTGTTTCAAATTGAAGATGACTAATTATGATTAATACAATATTCCTGCTTCCATTTGCATTAAGTCAAAGAAGGAAGCTAACGTTGGCTTCTCCAAAACAAATTGGTTTTTCGTGTCGCTCACTTAATTAGTTGGTTTTCCAAGTTCCAACGTAAATTTTCGCCGCATATTTTTATCTTTACGTTGTTACGTACCAAAAGATTTTTTCCGTTGTTGGTTTTGGATGTATTAGGGATGCATTACGTATAGTAAGTGTGATTATAGCGTCTCGATGCAAATCTATTCATTCTATCATGCCCACATCACTTTTGCCTTTGTGGGCTAAACTTTTGAATCGAAAGAATATTAGCATATTAGCCACCAATAATGATACAAAAGCCCAAATGAAATACAGAAGTATATAAACTTACCAACCATAGTAATCTTAAAAAAAAAAAAAAATCATAGTACTAGTTTTATTCTGTTTTTTTTTTAATAAGTAACTCACATCACCTTCTCTTTTTTATTTTCTTTTCCCAACGGTGGGAAACTAAATTGGGTATCGATCTCGATATGCATAAGCTTGAGTTATGTGTGTGAGTCACTATCAACCACCAATTAACAAGAAAGTCTTTGGCTTTATTATTTCAAATTAAATTAAAAGGATCACACTACTAATAAAAGCTTAAAAAAGGAAAAACAAGATCCCACACACTACTAAAGCTAGGCTTACCATTTTGTTACAAAAGGGCTCTCTGTTCACACCACTACTACTATCGATCAGTCTCTTCTTCCAGTTCCAATGGCTACTCTTTCTCTTCACTGCTACTACTTCTTCCTGCTCACTCTCCTCCCGGTGATCTTTGATCTCCGGCATCACTTGGCGGTGGCTGAAGGATGTCAATCTCCTCCCGTGATCTTTAACTTTGGAGATTCAAACTCCGACACGGGTGGACTCACCGCCGGACTCGGCTACTACATTGGTCTTCCCAACGGTCGCTCGTTTTTCCGGCGATCCACCGGCCGACTGTCCGATGGACGTCTCGTCATCGATTTCCTCTGTAAGTCAGCTTTTTCTCGACTTTAGTAACTATTAGACGGTTGAGATTTAGTGGTAGTGGGATCAAGCCGTTACAACCGTCCGATGAAACAGATGTAAATTCTAATCAACGGCTGAGAATCGCATTACGTAATCTCACAAAACGACACAATTACTCGTTGAAACGATGAAAATCTAATCCAAGACAAAGTGGGCCCCATTATTACAAGGAAGATGTCACAATAAAAAAGCGGGTCCCACGTTGTAGATTCGGCGCTTGGAACACACGCACCCGTTTTACTGTATTAGATTGCGTGACCAAAGAGTCAAACAGCGCCGTGCAGTTTAATGAGTTTTAAGTTCTTGTCCAAATCACACACATGTTGTTCAATATTTTAAATACTGTAACGCATGTGCAGATTCCAATTCTTAGATCTCGGTGATTAGTGAAGAAGTTGGAAGTGTTGTAACAACATTTTCCTATATAACAAACTTTTAATACTAAATGAATGTAACAATTCTACAAATTTTGAAATTAATGTGCAGGCGAGAGTCTGAATACAAGTCTACTGAACCCATATTTAGACTCATTGGTTGGATCAAAGTTCCAAAACGGTGCTAATTTCGCCATCGTTGGATCTTCTACTCTTCCCAGATATGTTCCTTTCGCACTCAACATTCAGCTCATGCAGTTCCAACATTTCAAATCCCGAGCACTCGAGCTTGCTTCTACTTCAGGTATCTCTATTTGATACTGATAGCAATCAACTCTTTATAGCAATCTTATTGACTTGCTATTTATTATAAGAAGTACCTTTACATTTGTGTTGTGCAGATCCTTTGAAAGAGATGATGATAAGTGAGAGTGGATTCAGAAACGCTTTGTACATGATCGATATCGGGCAGAATGATATTGCGGATTCATTTTCCAAAGGCCTTTCTTACTCCCGGGTTTCCAAGCTTGTTATTCCCAACGTTATTTCCGAGATCAAAAGTGCCATAAAGGTCAAAACTTCCACACTCAAACGCCAAAAGTTGCTAGCTTACCGACTAACTAACAGAAAACAAATCACCAGAGTACATAACACAAAGCAAACGCAAACAAAGCAAAATCACTATGTGTGACCTTTCAATCCATGAAGTTGATTTGTTGAATTTTGTTTTTAATTGCAGATATTGTATAATGAAGGAGGGAGAAAATTTTGGGTTCACAATACAGGACCTTTAGGTTGTTTGCCTCAGAAACTTTCAATGGTTCAGAGCAAAGTTTTCGATAAGTACGGTTGTCTTGCGAGTTATAACGCCGCTGCAAAACTGTTCAACGAAGGATTGGATCATATGTGTCGGGAGCTGAGGACAGAGCTGAGAGAGGCCAATATTGTCCATGTTGACATTTCTGCCATCAAGTACGATCTCATAGCAAACTCCAGCAATTATGGTAAGCTTTTATACACATTAGTAAACAACAACTAGTGTTACACGGTATATCATCACAGTCCACAGAACATTCATATATGTGAATTCGTTAAGCATCTTTGTGTGTAGCATCAAGCATGTGTAAAACCTGAACCAATTGATATTCATTTTTCCTTCAGTTTGGATATATACTAAGCCAAAACATCCGAATCAAATATTATGGCTATAGATATTCAGAAAACGCAAATGGTTTGTGCAGGCTTTGAAAAACCGTTAATGGCGTGTTGCGGATATGGAGGGCCTCCTTATAACTACAATGTGAACATAACGTGTGGCAACGGTGGCTCTAAAAGTTGCGAAGAAGGGTCTAGGTTTATAAGCTGGGATGGAATACACTACACCGAGACGGCTAACGCCATTGTAGCCATGAAATTATTGTCCATGCAATACTCTACGCCACCAACTCCCTTCCACTTCTTCTGCGACAGGTGACATCATTCATGTTATGTGCTTGTTTTATTCAAGTTTGAAAAAATTTCTTTTTGTTTCGGTTTTGTTTTTTAAGCTGGTAAATGAAGCCTTTGGCTTTGGTTGGATTGGTTGCAGAATAAAGTTGAACTCTCAAAGGTTTCCGAATTTTTTATTTCGTATAAAGCCCGGTCACAGTTAACGGACTTGGGCATACCATAACAGTTGAAGTGAAAAGAGATTTAATCTGTAGTGTCGAGAAATGGGTAATCAGTGTAACCCACGACAGGATCAGTAGTATAGAAACTTGGTCTGTCATACTTATTCAGCGGCGCATCGAGCTCGAACCTTCTAGGCAAATCCGGATTAGCCAAAAACAGTCGTCCGTACGCCACAAGATCGGCTCTTCCCTCCTCCACCGCTTTGTTCCCATCTTCTCTGGTATAACCTCCGGCGACAATGAACGTTCCATTAAACGCCTTTCTCATCGGCGTAAGTGATTCCGTGCATTCGAAAATCTCACTTACTGTTTTCATCCTCGGCTCAACCATGTGGCAGTAGAGTATCTCGAATCTGTTGAGAGACTTAGCCATGTAAAGCCCTAAGCTTTTAGGGTCTGAATCTCCGGATTCCATGTAATTAGCGAAAGGTGAGAGTCTGATTCCGACGCGATCAGGTCCGATCTCGTTCGACACCGCTTCGATTACTTCTAATGCGAATCTGCATCGATTCTCTAGAGATCCGCCGTAACTATCGGTTCGATCGTTAACAGAGTCTTTCAAAAACTGGTCAACCAAGTAGCCGTGAGCTCCGTGGATCTCCACTCCATCGAAACCTAGACAAAAAAAATCAAAAAGGTTGAACCTTTTTCTCTTGGGTTTGATCGAATCAATTTGGGATTGAAATCGGAAGTTTGGGTTTTTACCAGCTTCGATTGCGTTTCTTGCAGCAAGACGAAAATCATTGACAATGGTGGGGATTTCTTCAGTTGTTAGTCTTCTCGGAGGGGTAAATCTATACTGACTCGATGGATCGTCGGCGACTGGCTTATCCGTAGAAGAAACCGGAGCTTCCCCATTTGGCTGCCAATCTACAAATGTTCAAACTATGATGACTCAGTCTCCGAACTACTCTATTTGGCTTGCATTCGATTCTGCTCATTATATATGAGTTTCATAAAATGAGCAACTTCAAATCCGAAAAGAGAAAACTTTTTAAAAAGGGTTTCTTATAAACCTCGATGAGAAACACGACCGGCGTGCCAGAGCTGGCAGAAGAAGACGCCGCCGCGAGAGTGAACGGCGTCAACGATGGGCTTCCATGCTTCTATTTGTTCTTTTCTCCATATCCCTCCAATGTTTATATACCTTTAAGGGAAAAATAAGTCAATCAAAAATCAGAACCCTTAAGAAAGTAACATTTCTGGTAAATTGGTTTTATAATTAGACTTACGCCATGGCAGTTTCAGAAATTCCGGTGGCTTCGCTGATGAGGAGACCTCCCGGAGTTGTTCTCTGAGAGTAATACAAGGCGGCCTGAGGTTGTGGAACGTAACCGTATGATCTCAATCTCCCCATCGGAGCCATAACTATTCTGTAAATATTTGAGAATGTTTTTGTTAAGACAATCTATGTATTTTAGCAATGATCAGTTTTGTGTGTGAATGAGATTTAAGAGAACCTGTGTGTAAGGTTGAAGTTTCTCATCGAAAATGGGGTGAGAAGAGGAATTTTCTGTGTAGTTGCGTTCTCCATCGATCTATCTTTCGAGAACTCCAGATTTCTGTCGTCTTACTGTGGTTTTCAGAAAATATCTTGGAGAGTTACTACTTGATCTCCAAGTTTCTTCTTTTGTCTTGTTCTTTTTTCACTATAATACACAACAGTTTCGTCGAAAAATCTATATACAGTAGAATAATACAGTTGACTTAAACACCGTGTGATATCTTTCCAGGTCAACAAGATTTTTTTTCGCTTTCTTTTTCGGTAACTATACTACTTACTACACTGTGAGAATGAAGGCACAGTTACTCCTACGACGAACGTATTGCTCAAGCATCCCTCCGACTGCAAATACTAAAATCACTAATCTCTCTCGTATATGGCAGATTCATGAAGCTCGGAAGCTTTTCGATTCATTTTTCCACAAAACGATTCAATTGTCTACATTCTTCTTCTACATTTGGTAGATGACGAATGGGGAGATTGACGAGGCTAGGAGAGTGTTTGGTTTGATGCAGGAGAGGAATTTTGTCTTATGGACGGCGATGGTGAAAGGGTATGTGCAGAGTGGTAAAGTGGATGTGGCAGAGTCATTGTTTTGGAAAATACCTGATAAGAATAAGGTTTTCTTGGACTGTGATGCTTATTGGGTATTTACAAGATGGACAAATAGATGATGAGTCTAAGCTGTTCGATATGATGCCAGTCAAAGATAATGTTGCAAGAACTAGTAATAGTATGATTCTGGGATGAGGCAAGGAACTTTTCTAATTAGATGTCAGAGAAAAGTGTGATTACATAGTTTGTTTTGTAAATACAGATCTCTCTTCAAGACAAACGAGAATCCAAAGGCAACTTTGTTTTGGTACATAGTTATTAACATTCTTTGTTGCATGTACAGAGACCGAAGAGCTCTCTGTCTCATGTGTACTACGGAGAAAGATTCAAGTCTAAACAAATGTCAGTCCCAGATCCGTCTTGCTTTTCCTTAGAGCCGTACTCGTTGGATGCTGAAGAGCTCGTATCAGCTGCTATTTCTTTGTTGTTGGCCTCTGTTTCATTCATGAAAATGAAATCCTCAGGCTGAAACGAAGGGAATCTACGAACCCTCGCTCTTTCTTCTTCCTGTCTCTTCTTCTCCATGGAGCTAATCAGGTATTTCCGCATTTCCCTTGCGTTTTTAAGAAATGTGTACAACTTATCTATCTTTTCTTCTTCGTCTTCTTCCTTCTCCGTTTTCACTTTCTTTCTGTCTCTATCCATTTAACCACTCTCTCTTCCTTCCCCTTTGAAAATGTTTCTCTTTAGCTACACAATTTTCATAACTCTTTCTATCATCAACACATGATATATTGGAAGATTTTTCTGCAGGAGTTGGTGGAGGAGATATAATTATTACCTCTAGTGAGAAGACCAACAACATAACCTTATCTAAAAGTCTTCTTTTCTTTGGGTGGCTTTGGAGATTTTCAACTCAATTATGGACCCTACCATGATGGACATTCAAATAACAGCATATCATACATATCTACAGAGTCTACAAGGAATAGCTCAGCTTCAAGCTAAACTAACCACTTCACAATAACCATATGGTCCCATAACTCAACAATCTGAACTGCATGGATTCAGAATCATTCTCATTTGTTGTAAAGCTTTGTTAGTTAATATGCCTATATTTCTCCTTCAGTCATCTGCCCATGGGACGCCATGCTTGGCCCAGAGATAGTATGCTCCAACTGGTCCTCGTCCACCAAATTCATACAACTCCGGAGCTGTGTGGTGCTTGTCTATTTCTTCTAGGACCGGACTCAGAATGTCCCATGCTGCTGCAACCTCATCGCTTCTCATGAACAGATGATTGTCACCATCAATTACATCATGGATTAGGTGTTCGTATGAGTCTGGTATTTCGGTTTTGTACCTAGAGGTTTGACCCAACAACGCAAATAACTATAACGAGCAAAAGTTTGATTTTCAAAATGTGTAGGAACACAGATGAGAAAAGCAAAACTTGCCTGTCTTTATAGAGCAGGTTAAGTTCAGAAGCGTCTAGCTGAAGACCTAAACCAGGAACCTTGTTATTAATTTTCACCAGGATGGCCTCATCAGGTTCGTCACGCAGAATTAGCTCATTTGTCCCCAAGTCTATGTTTATTCCAATATTTTCTCGGTAAAGGTTTCCGGGAACATGCCGGAATTGCACACGAATCTCCACTCTTTGAATATTAAGGCACACCAATCAATTGTAATGACAAATGGATATTTCCATGAGCCGGAATAGTTATTCTTACCTGTGTTTAATGAGGCCTGTCCCAACTCTTACCAGGAAAGGTACACCATCCCATCGTGCATTATCAATATACAAGGCTGCAGCGCAATATGTAGGGTCTACACCGTTAAATATCACACCGTTCTTGTCCTGGGAACTAGATTTATACTGGCCAAGGATGACATCACGCGGGTCTAGTTTGCGAATTGATCTCAAAACCTTCACCTGAAGAAGCATTTTTTTCACAAGGTCACTTGACAGAACATGAGTACACAACTTTGATATATATATATATATATATATAGATATCACAAGACAATTCTGTTCTTTGCTAGTGCAGGTTGACCTTTTCATTCCGGATATCTTCACCATCGAGACTTATCGGAGGTTCCATGGTAAGTAATGCGATTGTCTGAAGTATATGGCTGTGCACTATGTCCCGTATTATTCCATATCCATCAGAATACCTTCAAAAAATGCAGTAGGAAATTAGGTACTGAAACCATATCTTTGTTTATAGAACTATTGTGCCTTACTTTTCGCTTTGCGCAATTGATTCTGATACAATAACCTGGAAACATAGGTTATAGACAAAGTGAACAGACCAGAATGTGGAAGAGGAAAGTCCAGGCACTATACACAACTATAAACATCTACCTGTATATTGCGTATGTATGTTCTGTTCCATAGTGGTTCAAAAACTAAATTTGAAAACCTTAACACTGTCAGATTTTCAATGAGGTTCCTTCCTAACATGTGATCTATCCTGCAACGGGCACATAAACTGTGAATAAAGATGAACTCGGAGAGCTGTGAATGCAGAAAGCTACTAGACTAAAAAGAAGGACCTGTAGATTTGTTTCTCTTCAAACTTAGAGAGAAGTGACTTTGTCAACTGATGAGATGACTGTGAGCTAAACCCAAAAGGCTTCTCAACTATTATACGAGTCCAGCCATGTGGTGCTTGAGCCTTTTCTGCAATGGTGCATGCCACATCCATGAGAGCTTCTTGAGGTACTGAGAGGTAAAAAATCCTATTCGCTTTTGATTCTCCCTGAAGAAGGAATGCTACTATTGTATTAGTGTTTAGCCTTCTTTTCTGTCCCAAATATCGTAAACACGGAAAGAGGACTACCTCAATCTGTTTCATTCTTTCGGCAAGTTGGGACATCCCATCTCTGTTATTATAACCTCCATTGATATAGTATGTTCTACTAAGAAATGCATCCATCTTTTCTCCGCAATTGTCCCTGAACAATTAACATCATCCTTAGTTAGCACCGAACATATCAAATTTACCAAGTTTAAGATAGTAACAAGAAATATATATACTGATGATCAACACGGCAAGTCAGAGTTGACGCGATGATGGATCTGAGGTCTTCATCTGTAATATCTTTTCTTGAAATACCAAATATGCCAACATCCTGTGCCAATGAAGTCCAATCAAAAAGACATACCAATAGAAAAAAAACCAGCCAATAGCTTTCATTGATCATTTTGTTCATTAGTATCAAAACCATACCTCAGGAAGGTAGCCGCTATAATACAACGCAAACAGTGCTGGGAAAATCTTCCCTCTTGCAAGTTCACCAGTAGCTCCTACAACAGCAATGCAAAGCGAGGCACCTATTTGGACATCCGAAAGACCACCCAAGAATTGTTTTAACACAGCTGGTAAGTCTCCAACTTTGTGAGAACCATCATCATTCAAATCAGCTCCCAGAATATTTTCTTCAGGTCGTAAATCTGTAGCTCCAGTTTCTTCAGTAAAACCTGGATCACTTTTAACCACAGTAAGTGCTAAAGAAGGGTCTTCAGCAGATGTATTTGAGTCTTTTCCTAGTTCATCGCTGAGGAATGTGTGATCTGAGCGTGTTTTAAGCTCGTTTACAGGCCGGTGTTTTCTGTGGCTGCCTTGTCTAAGCTGCAGGCTCTTAAGTATCCATAGCTTCAAACCGCAGAATCGCCAGCAGAGATTCGAGCCTCCTCCGTTGAGAACAAGGTTTTCATTTCTGAAGGAACTATAGTCTCTTGACGAAACCTACACACACAAATAAAGAAAAAGAATTCAAATTTCAACAACTGAAGCAAAAAGCAAGTTCCTTTAGAATCAATTCCTACTAAGCTTGAGGCAAATAACACAAAATTTGAGATCTCTGGTGAGATTGCAGCAAATTTAGCTTAAAAAAAGGAAAATAACTATCTTTATTTATCAAATAGTGACTTATTGATAGTGACTTATTGATCAAACGCAAGCATGCAAAGAAAGCTGAAGAGAAGGTACAAAGAATACATGTCCTTACCGGAAAATTAGAAAAAGAGGCGGCGAAACGGGAAGAGCAGGCGGAGGGGGAAGGAGCCGTGGCTGATAGAGAAAAGGGAAGCAAGCAACTGGAGAGAGACATGAGGATGGTTCCTCAGGGACTGATTATAGCTAACATTATTGAAAACTTCTACAAACTGCTTTAAGTGGAAGCCTGAGTGCCACTTTAACTCCCCTAGTTTTGGGTACAGCTGATTCAAGCCTCAATGGAATAAATCAAATAATAATGCTCGAATTCGGTTGTAGTGGACCGTACCGTACCGAACTGAACTGAACCGAACCGGTTGGTTATTAAGGAAAGGGGAATACAGGTGGTTTAGGCGGGGTGGGTAGGTTGACATTGATCGACAGCTCACAGCTCAACGTCAACGTCTCTTCTGGTTCTGAGCGGCGTCAGCGTTGTGTTGTGTTGGTGAGATCATCTTCTTTTGAACTTCTTCGATCTTATCGTCTCGAAAGTTCTCACCTTTTTTTTTCTCTTTTTTCTTTTGCTTCAGCTATTTTTCGGCGGAGAAAATACTTTTTATTTATTTAAGAGCTAAAAGGACGATCACTGTTTCGTTTGCTACTGTCTCTGTTTCAGATTCTGGGTTTTTCGTTTTTCTTTCTTTGGATTTCTATCGTAACTCGATGGCGAGGAAGAAGATAAGAGAGTATGACTCTAAGAGACTTCTCAAGGCACACTTGAAGCGTCTCGCTAACATTGACCTGCAAATTCGCTCTGCTCAGGTCACTTTTTTGACGAATTCTAGTTCTTTTTTTGTTCTCATCGATCTGCTTTGGATTTTCTAAATATGTTGCGGATTTAACTACGCAAAATTCTATAGCATTATTCAATTGTACCTCTTGAATGAATTGTGCCTGATTGTAATTGAGGAGACTTATCTGGCTGGACTTAAGAGCTAATGAAAGTGAGAATCTTGAGAAAGATGGTTTTTATCTCTCTTGTACGGATGATTTACGGATATGGCTATTGATGATTACTAGGACTGTTTCCTCTATACATTTGGTGATTTGTTTACCGTTGTGTACTTCTAGGTGACAGAAGCTACGGATTTCACTGAGTTAACCAACCAGGAATCATGGCTATCATCTACAAAGCTAGTTGTGAAGCCTGATATGCTATTTGGGAAACGCGGGAAAAGTGGCTTGGTAGCTCTTAAGCTGGATCTTGCTGAAGTTGCTGAGTTTGTCAAAGCGCGCCTCGGCACTGAGGTGACTCATCCTAGCCGCCCGAGCCATAGAACTGCGGGTTAGATTTGTTGTGTCATTGATTTTTGTTTTTTTCATGAGTCGCAGGTTGAGATGGAGGGATGTAAAGCCCCTATTACTACATTCATTGTGGAGCCCTTTGTGCCTCATGATCAAGAATATTACCTTTCTATTGTATCTGATAGGCTTGGCTGCACTATAAGCTTCTCTGAATGTGGCGGCATTGAAATAGAAGAGAACTGGGACAAAGTAATTACCTTTTGGCTCTTTTCTTGTTTCCATGCATTCTCTGTCTTGTCTTAGTTTTTGTTGTTTTCTCTCAATAATGCGGTTTATGGTACCAACAGGTGAAAACTATATTTCTTCCTGCGGAAAAGCCAATGACACTAGAAGTATGTGCTCCATTGATAGCAACACTTCCTCTTGAGGTAAGTATTCATCCTCTGTGACTCTGAAAGCTTCTGAGCCAGTAACACCGTACAACAATTTGTCTTAAGGAAAACGTTGGTATCTGGTTTCAATGTGCATTCATTCTCTGGTTTTTTTGTATTCCTCTGCATTTTCGAAGATGCTGAAATTATGGCTTCTAAGTACTGCAGTCTATGTCAAAGAGATTATTAAGTTAGGTTCTTTCAACTTATGCTTAGCCTGCTCTCATGAGTGTGTCTATGCATTTCAGGTTCGAGCTAAAATCGGCAATTTCATAATGGGCGCGTTTTCTGTATTTCAAGGTATGGGTATATTAATGAGATTTGGCCATATGTTGACTTCAAACATTTGTGCACATACGAAGAGCTTTGAATCGAGATTTCTTGAGGTCATTTTCTTATCATCTATTTGTGTTTTTTTCTGTAAAGATTTGGATTTCAGTTTTATGGAGATGAATCCTTTTACACTAGTCGCTGGAGAGCCATACCCTTTGGATATGAGAGGAGAATTGGACGACACTGCTGCCTTCAAGAATTTCAACAAGTATGTCTAACATTTCTACGCTTCCTGTTGAGATATCCGCAATCACTTTTTTCTTTGGAAACTCATTAGATTGATAAGTTCTAATCAATTCAGGTGGGGAGACATTGAATTTCCTCTGCCATTTGGAAGGGTCCTAAGTCCAACGGAGAACTTCATCCATGGTTTAGATGAGAAGGTGTGAGTGGCCGGATTTTCTTTTAAAACTGCTTCTGTGACTCAAAAAGGAAAGTAATTTTACTGATCATGCATTTGTGTGTTATTTATTGCAGACAAGTGCTTCTTTGAAGTTCACTGTTTTGAATCCTAAAGGCCGCATTTGGACAATGGTAGCTGGAGGAGGTGCTAGCGTCATATATGCTGACACAGTGAGTTGAAACCCTGAGCTTTTATATAAGTAGAGAGTTGCAGTAACAGAACTTAAAATGCCTGCTCCTTGAAATGATCTAATTGTCACGGAATCAACTTAAATTTCAAATTATAGACAGATTATCACCATTATGAGCAGAACCAATCAACTTAGTGTGTTAATTGGTGGCTCTCTGTATTTTTATCATTTAGGCAATCTCATATCCTTGCCATTTGAAAAGACTGGAAACAAAAAAGTTCAAAGAAAGTGTTATTATGAGGATTCCGAAGAATTTCTCACATTAGTTTATTTGTGTTTTCCTTATCTACGTTTGAAAAGGTTGGGGATTTAGGTTATGCATCCGAACTTGGAAACTACGCGGAGTATAGTGGAGCACCTAATGAGGAAGAGGTGTTACAGTACGCAAGAGTTGTCATTGATGTGAGTCATGGCAAAGAACTTAGATTTTGCCATTCACTGTTTTTCTCTAATCAAATCTAGACATTCACGGACCAAATGTTGGGGCTTTGTCAGTGTGCTACTGCTGATCCTGACGGGCGTAAACGAGCTCTTCTTATTGGAGGAGGCATTGCCAACTTCACAGATGTGGCAGCTACTTTCAACGGTATCATCAGAGCCCTAAGAGAAAAGGTACTTTAGTGAATGAAGAAAATAGTTGCTACGTTATTTTTGGGAAGATGAGAGCAATGCCTAAGGACTAGATCGATGTTTTTTAGCAGTTTGTTTTGTGTGCCACGAGCAGGAAACAAGGTTGAAAGCATCAAGAATGCACATTTACGTAAGGAGAGGTGGACCAAATTACCAGACTGGTTTGGCTAGAATGCGAGCTTTGGGAGAGGAACTGGGTGTTCCCCTAGAGGTAACCAAACACTGCTTATGGAAAATTAGCAGCCGTGTGAATATAGAATGTTACAATCTAAGCCTATGAGAAATTATGAAAATTTACTCTGTTGAACCCGGAAATCACCCTTCATAAGGATTGATGATTGCAGGTATATGGACCAGAAGCAACGATGACGGGAATATGCAAACGAGCTATCGACTGCATCATGTTGCCTGATGCATAACCAACCTTCTGTTTTTAAAAACAGATCACAAACTCTGGAGCTGGAGATCGGAAGAGTCAGTGAGTGAGTTTGTTGATTTCTGTTGTTTATCTTTCTTTCCACGTAAAAAAAAAATGAGAAGCTCTTAAAAACTTTCTACAACTGTATTATTGTGTAATTGTAAATTTGTAATCAAACGGTCAACATCTTTATTTGGTAACTATTTGCAAACCTTTGGAAATAATAATGGTTTCTCACATTGATTTTTCGATTTTTTATAGAAAATGTATATATTTTTCTTCTCTTCAACTCTCATTCACAGGAGTGACTACTGCAACTTTTGGTTATCGCTTGAGATAGCATCGCTTGAGATAGCCACCGGATAAGACGAGTTCAACGGGTGAATCTGTCTGCTGGATTTGAGATTTCTAATCTTTTGAATTCCGTGGTTTTTTCTTGATGAAAACTAAAAACATTGTAAGCTTAGTAGCGAAATTACAAGAAGAGGAGGACGTGAAGAAAAAGAAGAGTACCTAGCCCTTGGTGTTGTTCTTCTCTTAAGGCATTTGGTATGGTGTGAATGCTTTGTTCTACTTCTAGCGGCAAATGTTGGCTTATGTTTCCTTTTTTTTCAAGTCTCGTTAAGTTTTGGTGATTGGACATAGAACCGAATATAGTATGTTTCAAATGATCAAATAATGTGACAGAGATATTTTTATCTACCGGTTAGCTCGAATTCATAAAGATTGATGATTGCAGGCATATGGACCAGAAGCAACGATGACGACGGGAATATGCAAACGAGCTATTGACTGTGTTGATTTCTGTTCTTTATTATCTTTTTCCACACAAACAATTAGAAGCTCTTTAAAACCTTTTGTCCCCTCTGGATGTGAATTTGAAAACTGTATTACTATGTGTTGCAACTTGCAAGTGTAATTGTAATCAAACGGTCAAAATACTTATTTGAACTGTACAATAAGACTTCAAAAGGTAAGCTACTTTAGTTTTTTTTGTGTGTAGTAAGGTCACACTCGCTATACACACCAATCTATTATACAAATCCAGTTCCATATACAAAACATGTCTATGCATATCATATATATTACATGTATATTTAACTCTATCATCTGTTAATTCAAATGCAAAAACCGGAAGAAATGAAAGAAAAAGATTGATTCCCAAGAACAAGAAAATGCAGAAGAATCAACAACTCTCAAAGAACAGACAAGACTTTGCGCCATAGCAAATATCTCTGTTTTGTAATGGTAATCTGATTATTAAAGCCTCTTGCTCTGTGATCTTGAAACTGGTGTGCTTCTGTCTGTATCTGAGTTTTCCTCTGGTGTTCTGCGCATTCTCCGCTCCTGTAAGTTGAATTCTTGCTTAAGTTTTTACAAGTCTACATACTTTTCTGTTTTATAAAAAAAGGTTTTAAGAAACACTAACCTCTCTTGGTATGGGATATTCCTCAGACTCCAGCATACGCACAACTTGGCTCATTTTAGGTCTCTTCTCAGAATCAGGATCGATGCATCTAAGTGCGGTAAGAAGAACACGTTTCAGTGCTCGCGTCGCTGGCCTAACTGCTATGTTTGGATCAATTACTTCTTCCAATCTCTTACTGCCCACCATCATCTTCAACCACTCAACCAAATTTACCTGCAAAAGATTGTTAATGGGTCTCATAATTCATCATATTTTTATATTCATTCATCTATCCATACTCTATCTACCTCATTTGCAGGACGAGCATAATCCACAGGATCTCTTCCGGTTATTGCTTCTAAGACCAAAACACCAAAGCTGTACACATCACTCTTCTCATTCAAAAGTCCTGTATTGGCATACTCAGGAGCAACATACCTGCAATACTCAGAAAATAACAATGGCTCAGTCATAAATTTTAAAGCTCTTTTCTCGATAACAAAAAGTTGCTTTGATATATTACCCAAATGTTCCCATCACTCGCGTAGTCACATGGCTTTTCCCATCTCCAAGCAACTTGGCAAGGCCAAAATCAGAAATCTTGGCATTGAATCTGTCATCGATCAATATATTGCTCGACTTGATGTCTCTATGCACTACTTTTGGCTCGATTGCCTCGTGTAGATAAGCAAGACTGCACAAGGAAAAAAACCATTACTTTCAGTAGAAAAAATGTGAAAAAAGAAGTAAATGGTTTGCTTAATTACGCCTTGGATGTGCCGGTGAGAACTTTCATTCTAGCCTCCCAAGTTAGATATCCGTGGTGTTTCATTGCTCCATGTAGCCACTCTTCGAGGTTCCCATTGTTCATATACTCATAAACCAATATCCTAACAGCAACAAACTCACAAAAGTTGGTTTCTTTTCTTCTCTAAACAAAACAAAGTATCAATCTTTATACCTGTGTGTGCCTTCAATGCAGTATCCTAGAAGACGTACCAAGTTCTTGTGACGCACATGACCAATAGCATCTACCTCTACTCTAAACTCTTTCTCAGCTTGTCCCCTACAGTGTCCAGCAACAATCAGTTTTCAAGAGTAATCAACAGATCAAAAGAGAGAGAGGCCTCTATTTCTCTATGACCATAACTCACAAGTGGTTGAGGATCTTTTTCACGGCGACGTGAGTCCCATTGACCAACTCTCCTCTGTATACAACTCCATAACCGCCTTCACCAATCACATTATCCTTTGAGAACCTGTTTGTTGCTATTTCAAGATCTCTGAGAGTAAACCAATGACCCCATCCAAGGTGTGACTCAGGTAAACCGGAAAGAGGTGAAGGTGATGGTGTTGCCATCTCATACAATGATGAAGAAGACCGGTTTGCAACACATAGAGAACCTTCTTTGCCTGAGCCAGAACGGCTACTACTGCTCAAACCATTCTCTCTCTTCTTCTCCATATCCAAGTTAAGCAAGAACTTGTCAGATTCATGGCTGATTATGTCATGAGGATCGAAGTTACTACTAGTTGAGACATGCTCTATTCTGACTTCCTTGATCTCTTTGGATACCGCAGGGGTTTGAATGATGGGAAGAGTTAAGGTTTTGGATCTTCTTGATTTCTTTTTCCAAATGAGACAAAATGAAAGAACAGAGAGTATGGCTATGATGAACAGAGCAATGGCGATGACTATTGCTTGCCAGATCTTAAGTGTAGACATTGTTCCTTCTCCTAATCTGCTTGATTTCAAAATCATCAAACAAAGAAGAGTAAAGCTTGAAACAGTCAGAGCAAGCGAAAGAAATAAATACTAGAAAGGAACTAGATGAAAAATGCTGTGGGATTGATGATGAAGAGACTCCAAGTTGATTCAGTGGTCCCAAAATCATACAAAAAGGACCACTAAGTAGCTAATAACCCAATAAAGCAACAAGATAACAAAATGCAGCAATCATTAACATCTTCATTATCATCCATCTAAAAAGATGCATAGGACAAGCAAAAGGATGATACAAATACAGAGATAATAAAAGACAGAACAAGTAGATGACAGTCTAACGATTGTTACCTCCTACGGATGAAGCTTGACAAGAGAAACTCTTTAAAGAACAAAAAGACAAAAGGTTTTAGATGGAACAGAGGAAACAGAGTTTTTTTTTTTGTTTTTTTTTTTTTGAAGAATGTAGAACTTTTTTTTTTGGTGTGAAGAAGAAGAAGAAAGAGACGAAATCAAGAAAAGTTTAAGCAAATAGAAAAGGAGAAAACTTGAAAACTTAGGCAGTGAAAATCTGGTGGAAGGGAATTAGGAGAAGGAAGAAGAAATGGAGTTATCAAGTGGTAGGTGATGAAAATTTTATCAGTTTTATTCTTCAATATATTTGTTTTCCCCCTCTTAATTGTTCTTTATAACTATAAGGTAGTGTGATAGAGAGAGCTTGCATTGCAAATTACATTTTCATTACATATGAGATAAAAACATCCTCTTACATTTCCGTGAAGGGGGATGATGTTTTAACTACCCAAAGTAACTGTCCAATCTTGTACACCTAGACGGGATAGGAAAACCAAACTTTAGTACAGAAACATTTGTTGTATTAATTAGTGATTCGAGTTAAGACATTGAAAAGACTAGTAAAAGTATGAAATTATTACTAGTGTATTTATGGATATATACAAGTAGAAAATGTTTGATGAACGTCGTTGGGGCTGGCTGTTACCGCAATGTTTTGTTTTTCTTCCGTTCTTGATAAATTAGAATTACGATTTTCTCGGTTTTAAAATATATATATATATATATATATATATATTTGGTATGTTCAATTGTAATTTGTTGTGTTTGGAATGTTGACGTAACTTTTTTTTTTTAGGCTTCAGCTATAAATCCACACAATCACATCATCAATGTTCTAAAATTTTGGTCGGTATATATATAATTGAGAAATAGTATTTTTTACATGCTTTACATTCCATAACTCGTGTGTGTTGTGTGATAACTTGTGTATACACAAGACAACAATCTAATTGATACATGTAATCTTATACATTACTGATTACTAATTTACTATGTAACGTCGTAAAAGACATCATAACACCAATCTACAAGCAGAACATCAAGGGATGTGTCAACAATTAGCTTTTTCTTCCCTTTTTTTCATTTACTGTATATACATAAACCGAAATAGAGAGAAGTTATAGTCATCTAGAAGTATGTTTTAGACTTGAGAAGTAATTAAGAAAGAGGAGCAGGTTGCTTAATCTTTTGGTCATCATCGACGTTCGTTCGTCTACTTGAAAGAGAAAGTCCAACAAATTTAAAGCCTTTCTTCATGTTCAACATTCCCAATATTGATCGTATATTTTATTTTCCAAGTTGCATACACTGTCGATATTATTATACTCTTATTATTATCAATTCCCTCGCACAACAAACAACGTCACATTTTATATAACCCGGTTTGGTTCGGTTAGAACCCCGATTCAAAAACCTATTGGGCTTGAGATGAGATTATGAGCCCAATTTAGATTTTGGATTTTAAAATATTCAGACCCATGAATATCTCCCGCCTTCCCGGTCCAAAACTTTGATTCAAATCATCGACATCTCTCTTTCTCTCTCCCTCGGTGACTGTTGCAATACTGATTTGCGTTTCCTCCTCTAACCTAGAATGGGAGATAGAGGTGAACTAATATGTTTGAATTCTTTATTGGGTTTCCTTAAATTTTCGATTTTTTTTTTGTGTGTCTATCTAAGATGTATTAACGTGCAGTTGATCTTTGGTCTGAGGTCATTAAATCCGAGGAAGAAGACGGCGGAGATATACCCAAAATTGAAGCTGTATACCAAAGGAGGAAGAAGCCTGATAAGTCCTCAGAAGCTGTTAATTTGTAATTTTCTGCTGAGAATTTTAAAAGTGGTTTAATTTGCCTTTTGTATCTATCCGAATCACTTTCTTCTGATGTGTAATTTATCAACAGAGGCTGGTTGGTCAAAGGGGTTCGTACCAGCTCCATCAATGGACCAAAGAGAGATAGCTGGGCTCGTTCCCTCTCCACCAGGTATACATTCTTAGCTTAACCCTAATTTTGTTTTTCTTCTGATTCTGAGGTTTTGTTTTTGCTTGTTGCTGCTTCAAGAGATCTTTTTTTTTTTTTTTGTCAGTGTTCTTGTTTTGTATGTCGTGTCCTTCCAATTCTTTTCTTAAGTTATGAATGACTACTTACTGCACACCTTCTGTTTGTTGAAATGTCAAGGAATTGCCACCAAATTTATACCTGTAAACGAAGTGGCTTATATTTTACTTTTGGTGTTTGTGACAGAGGGAGGGAGAGTGTTGCGGTTGTCAACAATCAGCCTCAGGAGAAACCAGCCAGGAGAAAGAAACCCGCTATTCCGAAGGTAGTCTATCTTTTCCAGTGACGACTTGTGCGGTTTTGCTATGAAGTCTAGTGTTCTCGAAACAAAACATTTCTCGTGTCTCTGGATTCCCATTCTCTCCTGGAGGATGGTCAAAATGTTTGTGCTCCTTTCTTCAGACTCTAATTTTCTTTTGGGAGATGATACACATGTATTTTCTTTTAAACTCTCAGGGAAAAGTTGTTAAAGCTCCAGACTTCCAGAAAGAGAAGGAATACTTTCGTGATATTGATGCTTTTGAGCTTCTGGAAGAGAGTCCTTCTCCCAATAAATCTAGTACATGGACCATGGGTGAACAAGTTGTTCCTGAGATGCCACATCTATCCACAAGATTAGAAAAGTGGCTGATCTCAAAGAAGTTTAACCATGCTTGTGGTCCTTCGAGCACACTCTCTAAGATACTTGAAAACTCAGCCACACGCCAGGAGTCAGTTTTTGATAATGAATCCTTTGATTCATTGCCACTAAAAACCCCAGAAAAGTCTTCTTCTGGCAACCCTTCAGTTTTCCGGCTCATTTCAAGCCGTGATGACAGTTCAGCTGCCGAAGATGTGCATGTTAGAAAAATCAAGATGGAAGCAATTGACCTTGAAGATGAGCTGAAGCAACTGTCTTTGACATCTGATCCGCCCTCCACTCATCTAGATTTCGATAAGTCATTTCTTGATCTATTGTCCGCATGTAGACAGATGCAACCATCAAACTTCTTGGAAGCATTCTCTAAATTCTGGTATGGACTAGAGATTATCTTTTATGTTCTAGCCTTGGCTGTTTGTCTAGTGCTTTTGGTGTGTTATCTTAGGAATGTTGTGCGTTTTTGTTGACACTTTGGTACGCCCCGATTAAGAGATGTGATGTAGTGTTCTTGTATCATTAAGTTCAATTTGAATCAATTATAATTGTGACTCAAATATTGCAGTGAACCAGAAAGCATTGTCAAGATTGGTGAAGGTACATATGGAGAGGCTTTTCGGGCTGGTTCTAGTGTCTGTAAAATAGTTCCAATTGATGGAGACTTCAGGGTTAATGGGGAAGTACAGAAGGTACTTTTCTTAACTCGCTTCTATGTTTCTCCATGATGGTTTGAGACTACAACTTCTAGTTGGTGAAATTATCACTTTAGCATGAACGAAAATATTGGAGAGGGCCAGCAGGCGCAAGTTGAGGTTAATTTGTATTTAGAGAATAACAGTGTTTATGATTTAGATAAGCATCGATTCTTAAGGAAAGGCATGCATATTCTTTCACCATATATGTCTTTTGAATGAGTTATGGTTAATATGTAATACAAATACTTACAGCATATCAATGAAAATATGCAATAATATCTAATATATACTTGATGCAGAGAGCTGACGAATTACATGAGGAAGTGATACTCTCATGGACTCTTAATCTACTAAGTGAATCCGAGACTGAAGCTCAGAATTCGTGCCCGGTGTTCATAAAAACTCAAGAGTATGTCTTCTCAGGAACACAAATAAGCTGGAGATGTCTGTTGGTTCTGTGTTATTAAACTTTTACCAAACTTTTTCACAAACCTTTGCACAAAATGTTGTTGCAGTATAAAAGTATGTCAAGGTCCCTATGACCCTATACTGATAAAAGCATGGGAAGAATGGGATGCAGTACATGGCTCTGAGAATGAACACCCAGATTTCCCAGAAAAACAAGTAAGATTCTTTTCACTCCATAATTTACAAAAACGTCTGTTTATTAGGATGTTGTATGTATAATCTGTAGAAGAACTATTCATTTTCTCTGTGGGTTTTGCTTCCAGTGTTATGTCATGTTTGTTCTGGAACATGGTGGCAAAGACCTTGAAAAGTTTGTTCTTTTGAACTTTGATGAAGCACGGAGCTTATTGGTTCAGGTATGTTATAGACTCTATTTTCTGTAACAGAAACTGAGCAAATGATATTTTTTTAGCTAATTGCATGTGTTTCACATATAAGGTCACGGCTGGCCTAGCTGTTTCTGAAGCTGCTTTTGAGTTCGAGCACAGAGACCTGCATTGGTAATTTTTGATTTGGTAGTTTAGTACTTACTAGTGTTCTCTCGCTTGACCTTCTTGTTTCTTTTCTCTTTTCAGGGGAAACATTCTTCTTAGTCGGAATAACTCGTGTACGTTGCCTTTTGTTCTCGAGGGGAAGCAAATTTTTATCAAAACCTTTGGCGTACAGATATCCATTATAGACTTTACTCTTTCAAGAATCAATACAGGTGATGGTTCGCAATACTGTGATATAATGTAAACCATGAGGTCTTTGATCTAATACTTAACTACCAATTTTCATGGTGCTAATGTGCTCAGGTGAAAAGATACTCTTTCTGGACCTTACTTCTGATCCATACCTTTTCAAAGGACCAAGAGGAGATAAACAAGTAAGGAAACTTAATTAAGCCTCAGTTATTCCAAGAGCTATGAAGATCAAATATTTATCTAAGCTTCAATAATGTCATCATGCAGTCGGAAACTTACAGAAAAATGAAGGCAGTTACTGAAGATTATTGGGAAGGAAGGTAAGTTCCTTTTAGTTTATAAACCGTTAATTTGGAAAATATCTGCAGACAAGACTAAAATAATAAGCAACAAAATTATCTTTCTTTCTAAAAAGCATGAGATTACAATATTGAATGAGCAACCAAACTGAATAGTGCTCAAGTGGTTTGGTCATTTTTATAATCAGCATAATTTGTTTCTTCTTCTATCCAACTACAGCTTCGCTCGAACAAATGTTCTCTGGCTAATTTATCTCGTGGATATCTTACTTACCAAGAAGTCATTTGTAAGTTTGCCGATACATATCTGATTATTAGTTGCCCCAACTTAGAAAAGCCTGTTGATACTCCTTTCCTTGTGTGACTGTTTTAGGAACGGTCTTCAAAAAACGAAAGAGAACTTCGGTCACTGAAGAAGCGGATGGAGAAGTATAAATCAGCTAAAGAGGCTGTTTCAGACCCTTTCTTCTCAGATATGTTAATGGACCAAACATCATGAAGAATATAACAAACCCCATAAGTGATTATCCATAAGCCCCTCTCTCTTTCATGTATAGTTGTTTGCCTAGCCACTAAAATCAACAGTATTAGCTCTTGCTGCATGATATTATTTAAGAATCTATAATCTATATACCAATCTCGATCTCTGCAAATGTAATGCAAGAACTGATATGTTAACCTTTGTTGTATGTGACAATAGTTTAATGGTAGCTTTTGCCTATGCGTATACTTTTGAAACCATGAATTCTTTTAAGAAGAAAGTATCAAGATCTACAAATTCCACATGGGTTGTCCCTACTTGCATGAATAGATCTTCTTATCTCAAGAACAAAGTTGTCACATTTTTAATCTTGTGATAGGCGAAGAACAATATTTAAACCGCGTAGATGATAAATGAGAAATTTGCTTTAATATTAGGCCACTAAACTAATCCATTAAACAGCTAACAAAGCTTTATGTTCTCTGCTTTTTTCATTTTTTCAATATCTTTCCGCTTTTAAGATTTCTTTTAAACCTTTGTGGGTTTTGCTGAGCTAAGCAAAAAAAAAAAAAGATAAAATCCATTGTGATTGTATTAATTAACTACATGATCTTAATCTGCAGCACCAGTCTTTTCCTTTTCCTCCTTTTTGGATAAGAGAAATAAAAATACCAATTTGCAGCTTCTTCTTTGAAAACACTTTGGAGAACTTTATGCATATGCTTATGTCTGAAACGGATCTGACAAAAATGGGTTTTTCTCTTTCTTTTATTTTCTGGCTAACATAAGGCAAAAGATTGTATCTTTGCACACAAATATATAAAAGAAAAAGAAAACAGATGAGATTAGTCACAGGCCAAATCCAAAAGACTTCATAGCAAAGCAAACATCTTTTTTCTTACTTAGTCACTTGCATGTAAAGTACAGTCAGCTTCTTCCTTCCTTTTCTCCCCTAATTTTCTCAAGAGAATCTCAAAGCTTTCTTTAATTCCATCTTCTTTACACAACTATGTACTTATAAACAACACAAGAAAGAAGAAGAAAACACTAAGCCAAGCTCAAGCTCTGATGGCGATACAGAGTTATTTCTTCTTCACTTTCTTCTTTCTTTCTCTTCTTTCACTCTGTTCATCAAGAATTACAAATCATGATGTCTTAAACCCACCAACGGTCTTTCCTACAAACCCCACAACTACACCGCCGACTACATTTCCTCCGGTGACCATAACGCCCACAAATCCAGCTACAGCAGTTCCTATTACTCCACCAGTCACAACTATTCCTCCTCCAGTCACAACTATTCCTCCTCCTACACTCACACCACCTGTAACCAACCCTGTGACTCAGTATCCTCCAACGCAACCCTCAGGGATGGTTCCAGTTCCAGTTCCTGTGGTTGCACCGCCTGTTGTCTCAAACTCTCCATCGGCTTCAGGTCAAAGCTGGTGCGTGGCAAAGCCTGGAGCCTCTCAAACCTCACTCCAACAGGCTCTTGACTATGCCTGCGGGATCGCGGATTGCTCTCAGATACAGCAAGGAGGTAACTGTTATTCGCCTATCAGTCTTCAGAGTCATGCTTCATTTGCCTTCAACAGTTATTACCAAAAGAACCCTTCTCCACAAAGCTGCGATTTTGGAGGTGCAGCCTCACTAGTTAGCTCCAACCCAAGTGAGTGAGAAAAAATAACAGAGGTTACTCTGTTTCTCTATTTCTTTATTTGATTTCAGCTAGATAGCTTTGCTTGACTTTGTTTTGTTATTTTGTTCTATAACAGGCACTGGTTCTTGCATTTACCAGACAGGTTCATCGGCATCAACACCAACGACAGCAGGAACAACAACACCAACTCCATCAACACAAACAGTGAACCAGCCTCCTGTCACATCAACACCTATAATACCATCCGGAGGCGGGATAATCGGGTATAAGAGCATTCTTTTCAATTCTTGTTGAGTAGTCTTTAAGCCTCTTCAGATTGTCCTAACTGAGAGTGTACTCTGTATTTCTATTGAAGGGTTGGAACTCCACCAGGAATCTTTAACCCAGCAAATCCTACATCAAATACTCTAAACAATCCATCCTCAGGAGGTTCAGGGGTTTACGGATTTGATGGTTCACCAAATGGGAACAATCCAACATCATCAGACTCTAGACGATTAAAGACTCACGTTGGTCATGCTATGGTGGCAACATTGATTCTCCATGCAGTGCTATTTCATTAGAAGTAGAATATGTAGGAGTCGTAATAGTATTATGGCACAAGTACAAGCTCTTTTAGGGTATCTTCATTAGAAGAATCTAGGAATGTAAAACATTATTAATTTCTTTGGTGCAACGAGCATGCTCAGGTTTTGGTTTTGTACAGAAAACCCCGGTTGTTTCTTTTCAAATATATCTCAGGAGGACCAAAGCGAAACACAGACGTTGTAACAAAGAGGTGTAATCTTAAATCCTTCATACACTGTAGGATACTGTCTAGCTACTATAATATGATATGAATTTATTTCATCGCTAATTTAACGTCTAGAAAAGGCAACTAATATCAGCATTGACATGGAGACAACTATCTTGAAACCTGATTTGTCCCACAAGTTTTGGTTGCTAGAGAGATCAGCTTCATGCTGTTTTTTTGCAGCCAATTGCTCCTTGAGTTCTTGTATTGCCACATCATTTCGCTCTCCCATCTAACATCCCGCAGAAAAAACAGATCAGTTAGTATTGGGTTCAAGAAGCTACTTATCCCATATAAAAGCAAGTGAATTTACCTTTTGAAGTTTTCGAGTTTGGATGCGTGTTTCACGGAGGCAAAATTCTAACTTCAGCACCTTCTTCTTGAGTTCCTGATCAATTCTTCTTTGATTCTCCACCTGCTCCAGAAGAACACAGGCTAACACTACATAAAAATGTAAAACCAAAAAGAACTCATAGAAATAAGAGAACCTAAAGCATGCGTTGTTACCTGATCTTCTAATTCCTTGGTCTTAAACCTCCAGTGAGCCGATATAATCTTCAGTTCATCTCTGAGTCTAGCAACTTCATCATCTTTGGCCGTCAAAAGTTTGTTGATTCTTTCAAATTTCTTTGGAGAATTCTCAGCTAGCGATTTCCGCACCTCAAAATTCTCCTTTGTCTTGACCACTGATACAGCCCGCATAATGTCACCTTCAAATTTTAGAAGCTCATCTCTTAGCTGCTTCTGTGAAATTTCTCTAGTTTGCAGCTCCTTTTGTAGATTATCTAGTTGCTCACTAAGTCTAGTTACTTGGTCCTCATGGTAATTCAAGGAACCAGTCCTCTCATGCAATTGTTTTGAAAGCACTCTACACTGAGACTGAGCTGCTTCAGCTGAAAAAGCACTTGCCTCAGCAGTTGCATGTGTTGCTGCAAGCTGTGACTTGATATCACCCAATTCTTTCACATACTGCACAAAAGGAAAACATAAAAGTTGATAAGTTAACATCGGTAGAAATCTACTGAACTTTGGCAGACGAAGACCCTAGTCAGGTTTAAAAGACAATGGTGAACCAGCCAATTCTGAAGAGAAAGACATAAAAAGGCCGATGAGAAACAATCCTTGGAGCCGATGTTATAACAGATCTACTATGTGTTTAAGCAGAACCAAGAACACAAGATAAACTGGACAATCAAGAAATGTTAAAACTGCAATCCTAACCTTCTCAGTTGCAACATCCGATGCATGAATCTGCTCAACTTTCTTGTTTAACTCCTTACCAAGTTTAAGCATCTCATCTTCCATTCTCTTAACTCTTGTTTCTGCTTCCTGCACATATGGAAAACAGCTCACCAAAAGTCTCAATATCACAAAAGTAAGGGATAGGCGATAATATTTAGAGAGCTTGCTTACCTGCCTAGACATGGCTTCTTTTGAACACGAGCGCTCCTGTTCAGCTAGACGAGTCCTCGCTTCTTTCAACTCAGTGGCCAAAGACACCACATTTCTCCTAAAACTTTGCTTCTTCTCACTCAAATCCTTCAAAAGAGGATCATCCTCTCTTAGACTAACAGAAGTTGGCATTTTCTGAATTAGCGGTCACTGTTCTGTTCCTCAATCTAGACAGATAAATTCTCCAGAAATCCCCAATTTCAGAAACGTAAAAGGAAGCTATACATGTTCTTCACGTGACCCCCTGTACATTAACGAATGAAACACATATATGTCCGAAATCTCAGATTAATTAAATCAAATCTGTCCACAAGAATTAAATCCTCTTAATCTTTGTATTAACAATCAATTTCTTATAAATAACAGCCATTAACAACTCTATCCAGGTAGGGTTTACGCAAGAGAGACAAATAAACTTGTGTCGTCCCTTTCACATCAATAAATAAACTTTGATAAAGACGAATACTTTACAGTATACAGCCAAAAAAAACGTGACCTTTTTAAAAAATTTGAAACTCTTACAGAATTTTGAATTTTCAAACCCTAAAGTTCCAAACTTTCTCACGACCCACCAGTCTCCATCGAACGGCTGGAAAAATCAGGTTTTCTGGGTTCGATTGGAAAAAGAATCAGATTGCAGATTTGTTCGAGTTCGTAATTTGATTTCTCTCTGCAGGAGGAGGAAAATGACAGTGAAATTAAAACCTGGAGGATAGGGTCCGAAACAGTTTGGTTCGGATGAGAGATCATTTAAGGCAAGCGACTGAAAATTTTAGCTTCGGCGAAACCGAGCCTAGTGCTTCGGATATTGTGTCGTTTAAAGTAGCGATTCGCTAACCTACGCATCAAGCGCAGTTAGCTAACTTGCTAGGTTGAAGCGCGGCAAAATCTATTGGTTCAAATTATAGAAAAGCAACGTGGTACAGTGTTTATTATTTGGGCCGCATATTTGTGGGCCTGTGGCTATGGCCTTTTTGGGTTTGAAGATAAATTTTCTATTTAAAATTACACGTAAACGGAAACCAAACCAATTCATTACATTTTACCTATAATATATTTTTTTTAATTTACTTGTGTTAATTAGTAACAATAGATATATACTGTATATATCTACGGAATATATCAATTACCAATTTTGCTCTGTATGTTTTTTTCTGTGATTGTAAAAGTAAAAAAGAAAGAAACAAATCTTCAAATAAATAAGAGATATGACCTAAAGAAAATATAACATATATATGTCAAAGTATGAAATGACCATGAGGTAAGAGTATAGTGTTTTGAGAGAAGTAACTAATTAAGATAGTAAATTGTAATACTCCACAAAAAAGAAATAATTTATTGAACTGTAATATATAATATCACAGTTTGATCATCATTATTTTTTGTTAGATATGGCTAACATGATTTATTAAGCTGGAATTTTGTCATCAGTTAAAAATTTGTATAAAACTGAAGGGCAGTTGTTGAACAATATTATTATCGTAACGCCGAAGCCAAACCAAAGAATAATAATTGCATCGAGAGATGAAAGACTTAAATTGTTCAAAGCAGATCTTTAGGAAGAAGGTTCTTTCCAGCAAGCTATAGAGAGGGATGTGATGGTGTCTTCCATGTTGCCTCTACAGTTTCACTCACCACTGCAGATCATCAGGTTCGTTTATAATTTTACCTTCTTCTTTTTGTCTTTTCTTTTTCACTAATTATAACATGCATCTAAAGATGACACATCTGAAAGCGAAACGATGACACATCAGACCCTCTGTTTGTTGCAGAGTCTTAAATGTCATTGTGTTATCAACATCGACTGCACTAGTATTTATTATTTTTTGGTTGAGGTATTTCAGGTTGAGCTGATTGATCCAGCAGTAAAAGGTACTATGAACGTTTTGAAAACGTGCGCAAAAGCTTCCTCGCTCAAGAGGGTCATTGTAACATCTTCAACCGCCTTCTTGGTTGTGATCCACCCTTCGGGCCAAACGACTTGGTGGACGAAACCTTCTTCACCGATCCAAATTTTTGCGTTGTGATGAAGGTATTTAAAATATCATCATGTACAGACAAGTAATATAAGTTCATGAGTATTCACATTCTCTGTCTTAATTTTTTTTCCAGCTATTTAGGACATATTTTTATATTTTTAGGGCCTTTTTACAAATTAAAAGTCTTATTTTATATCTTCAAATTGAAGGGTTTTATAATTCTGTACAGGGTCTATTGTTTTGCTAAGCCGGGCCTGGATGGAATAGTAAACAAGTGCAACTGTTCAAAGCAGATCTTCGAACATATAAACAAGTTCATGCATCATCTATGAAGGAGAGTAGTATGTTAAGGATACATTTGTAGGCTTTCCTGATCAAGCACCTTTTACGGAACGACAAAGTTGACCGTCAAAGAAAGATGCGCAAAAAAAATATGTTAAAAAAGGAAAAGTAAGATACGTGTACGCATGAATTTTGTGACCGCGCATCACTTTATTACAACATTTTTAGTATTATATAAAAACCCACAGTGTAATGTGTAATGAACACTCACCCCATTCATCAGAAGAAGAGAGAAGTAGTCTTCATCTAAAACAAAATTATTATCAGATAAAGCTGAAGAGAGATGAACAACGGCGGAGGAAAGGTGGTCTGCGTCACCGGAGCTTCCGGTTACATAGCGTCTTGGATTGTCAAGCTTTTGCTCCTCCGTGGCTACACCGTCAAAGCCACCGTTCGAGACCCAAGTTTGTCCGCAATTCCCTCATGCATATCTTCCTTTATTATTATTTGTTTTATTTTATTTTTCACAACCGATATGTAGAATCATATATATATTTGTTACTCAGATTTAGCAAGCCACACGACTAGTAATTTGTAGGGAGGATTAAGATTAGCCCATCAAAATCAAATCAGAATGTAACTGAAACATCTCACTGGATTAAATTAGTTTTGTCCTTTTTTCGCCCTTGTGTCTTTATTTATTTGGTTCACACTCTGTGTCTTAACCTAAAAAGACCAAAATAAATATCAAATTAAATCATAAAATACAATATTGATTTTTTTTTTCTTTTTTATTGGACAACGAAATTGAATTTTCTTTGAATACTCTGGAGCGCATTTTTTCATTAGCGGATAGGAAGAAAACAGAACATCTTCTTGCACTAGAGGGTGCAAAAGAAAGACTCAAACTGTTCAAAGCAGATCTTTTGGAAGAATATTCTTTCGAACAAGCAATCCAAGGTTGTGATGCTGTCTTCCACACCGCTTCTCCGGTTCTATTCACCGTCACAGATCCTCAGGTTTGTCAACTATTAATTATCCGCCAAGTCAGTTCTATCGCTTAATACAAAACTTGACAAAAATATATACTGTAATATTCAGAGTGAGCTGATTAATCCAGCCTTAAAGGGTACTATGAACGTCCTTAGCACATGCAAAAAAACTCCATCGCTCAAAAGGGTCATTCTAACATCTTCAATGGCTTCGGTTCTTCTTCGTCAACCTCCTGTAGAGCCAAACGAAGTGGTGGACGAGACTTTCTTCTCCGATCCAAGTCTATGCAGAGAGACAAAGGTCCTTGTCCTTAATATCCTTTTGTTGTGAACATATCAATTTCATTTGGGGTTTTGGATTCTTAATTTCTTACCCTTTTTCTTTTCTTCATCAGAATTGGTATCTACTCGCCAAGACTTTGGCAGAGAATGCAGCGTGGCAATTTTCTAAAGACAACGGAATCGACATGGTCGTCCTGAATCCAGGATTTATAATCGGACCACTCTTGCAACCAACTCTTAATTTTTCGGTAGAGCTGCTTGTGCATTTCATAAATGGTAGGAACCCTTTCAATAGTAAATACTACAGGTTCGTGGACGTGAGAGATGTTGCCTTAGCCCATATCAAAGCGTTGGAGACTCCTTCAGCCAATGGCAGATACGTCATCGATGGTCCAAATATGAGTGTAAACGAGATTAAAGAGATTTTGCGTGAGTTATTTCCTGGTTTGTCTATTGCTGATACGTGAGTTCTCTTGCCCCCTCCATTAATTTTTTTTACTTACCAAATATGCATCATATATATGAGGAAACTTGATTTGATCTCTTGTTTTAGGAATGGAGAAAGTGAGATGATCGAAGTGAGTTACAAAGTGTGTGTGGAGAAAGTGAAGAATTTGGGCGTTGAGTTCACTCCTATGAAATTAAGCCTTAGAGACACTATTGCTAGCCTCAAAGAGAAACTTCTCTTATGATTTATGTGTTCGTATATATATTTATAATTATTGTGTTTTGTTGAATTTTTAGTATTACTAGCTAGCGTGTTTTAAGTTGTGGAGACTTTTTATTTAAAACTATTAAGCATTTCATAAATATTATAAGATACTTGCCACTAATTAAGAGTTGGATACGTTTTAAATTTGTCAAAATAAGTGTATTGTTAGCTTAATTAAACACTTTACTTAAGGTCACATGTATGTAAGCTTACTTCAGGTGAATCATTTGTTTCATGGTTCCTTCATTCCTTCCTTGGACCGATTCTAGATGTGTTAGGGTTCAATGTATCTTACATACGTCCGAAGAATTTGATAAACAAGACTATCTTCCAGTACTTGTGCTTTCGGACGCTTGGTGATATGTATTCAAATTATCTGGTACGTACAAGCAATACGAGTGGTCCTATGAGTCTAACCTTAGAATTGGAACAATCTTGCCTAATCTATTGGTAGTCCATTTCGTGATCAAAACTCGAACCACGTAATCCACCCTTATCTTTAGAAGCTCATAAATACTCCCGGCTCTAATGGGACACGACAACGCCAAAACCAATGGTTGTCCAATTCTTAGTTTTTAAATAAAATATTCATATATATATATGAATATTTTATTTAAAAACAAAGAATAATGTTTATATATTCAGTGGGATATATTTTGTGATTTTCTTCCAAATTTTTGCTTCAGTGTAAATTTGTGTATTTCTGGTCGTAAGGAAAGATATAATTATAACCGTTTGACTAGAGAAAAGGAAATAAATTCCCTAAATAAAACCACAAATGCTGCAAGGGGGCAGCAAAATCAATACTGCAGATTTGTATATTTTTGTCGCATATCACACGCGGTCTTAAAATAGGATGAAGTGTTTGTCGGAAAAAACAAAATTGAGAATGATGCGTGTATGCAAATGCAACTATAAATATTAGGATTTGTTTATCATTTTAACAGTGAAGCTCTTACCAACCACACTAATTCTAGTCACTAGTCAGAAAAATTAAAGTGAAGAGAGATGAACGGCGGCGGAGGAAAGGTGGTCTGCGTCACCGGAGCTTCCGGTTACATAGCGTCTTGGATTGTGAAGTTTTTACTCCTCCGTGGCTACACCGTCAAGGCCACCGTTCGAGACCCAAGTTTGTTCCCTTCTTAATTCTCTCTTTCTTCCTTCCTTGTGCGTTAATTCCCGTTAGTAACATACTTTTAGAGATAGAGATAGTATTTTTGTCGTTCCGATAAAGTTGGCAGAAACAAGTAAAACACAAAACCAAATCAAACTAAACACTAAATCGAAGTCAACCGTAAAAATTCAGATTGAAAGTTAAAGCTCTTCAAAACCAAATCGCCACAAGTAATATTTTGATTTTATTCGGTCTCTATATGTATTTTCTCTTAAAGGAAGTATATACAGACTAACAAACGAGGATTGATATAAACTGACATTAATAGGCTGCGTGAAACTTTCGTTAATACCGAAGTGGTAAAAACTAAATAAGCATTTTTTTTTTTTTTTTAATTTGTTTTCTCCAGACGACCGAAAGAAAACTGAACACCTTCTTGCACTTGACGGCGCAAAAGAAAGACTCAAAATATTCAAAGCAGATCTTGTAGAAGAAGGTTCTTTCGAGCTCGCAATTGATGGATGCGACAGTGTCTTCCACACTGCCTCACCGGTTACACTCACTGTCAATTCTGATCCTCAGGTTCAGAACAACACCATCCTTAATTAGTAATTAACTTTCTTGATTTTCTTGCTTAGTAAGTTAAGAGAAAACCTAAGATAATAGCTACAACCCATCAAACTTAATAATAATTTTTACTCTGGGTTTTTTACAGGTTGAGCTGATCGATCCAGCGGTCAAGGGTACTATTAACGTCCTAAAAACTTGCTCTAAAGTGTCTTCCGTCAAGAGGGTCATCTTAACATCGTCCATGGCCGCAGTTCTTGCTCCTGAGACCAAGTTGGGACCAAACGATGTAGTAGACGAAACCTATTTCACTGATCCAAGTTTTGCTAAGGAGAAAAAGGTCTTTCGATTGTGTTTTGACACGTCAATGTGTTTTGAAAAAGGTCTGTGTATTGTGTTTCTCACCCTTTTCTATTTCCTTCCTTTTCAGCAATGGTATGTACTTTCCAAGACTTTGGCCGAAGATGCAGCATGGAGATTTGCCAAGGCCAATGAGATCGACTTGATCGTTCTAAATCCAGGACTTGTGTCTGGACCACTCTTGCATCCATCCCTTAACTTCTCGGTAGATGTGATTGCTGAACTTATGAAAGGTAAGAACCCTTTTGATACTAGACATTATAGGTTCGTGGACGTGAGAGATGTTGCTCTAGCTCATGTCAAGGCACTCGAGACTTCTTTAGCCAATGGCAGATATCTCATTGATGGTCCCGTTGTTACCATAAACGACATTCAAAACGTATTTCGCGAATTCTTTCCTGATTTGTGCATTGCTGATAGGTACGTGAGAGTTTCCAAAATACAATACAGTAAATTAACCTTGATAGTTTTCTTTTCTTTGATCATTTATCGACAAACCTAACAAAAAAAATATAAAAATGTTTTTATTTATTATATATATTAGGAATGAAGACATGAAGGAGTTGAATTCAGTGACTTTCAGATCGTGTTTGGATAAAGTGAAAAGTTTGGGAATTAATGAGCTCACTCCTACAGAAACTAGCCTTAGAGACACTGTTCTGAGTCTCAAGGAGAAATGTCTTTTGTGATCCTCTTCTTATTTTCGTACTTTTTAATTGCAGATCTCTATACGTTTCATAACTTATATGTAGTCTTAATTACTTGTTAGTTAAAACAAATATAAATTCTATAATTTCCCCATAATAATTAACTACCATCGTTATGCATAGTTTCATCATGTTACCGTTTGGTTCGGTTCAATACATTTTTGTGTGGATTTTGTTCGGTTAAGAAAAACGATCCTTAATAGCTTGCAAAATTAGGTATAGTTCTCTAACGATTTTTCCAAAAGATCCAACAAAAACTCATTCACCTGTTGTAAATTAATTAATAGTGAGATTTTAAATTTTCAAAGAAGTGAAACAAATCTTATTATAGAGTATACCTCTCTATATATTTGTTTTAAAATTACCAAATTTCAATTTTAAAAAGTACCAAAAAATTGTATAATTTTGAGTCTTACATTTATTTTCTTAAACATTAAATTATATAATATATGTTACATTTTAGGGATTAGTGTTAGATAGAATTATAAATTTTTAATTTTGTGGTTGTCACATATGCTTTTATTTTTATGCTGTAACAAAAAGTAAAACAATCTCAATATTAATTATATATATATTTATAATTATAAAAGATCACTAAAAGTGACACATGTCAATGTATGAGATGCCAAATGGAGTATAGTTCTTAGGTATAGTTCCCAAACAATTTTTAAAATGATCCAAAAAAGACTAATTTACTTATTATGAATTTTTAATTTAGTGGTTGTCAGTTGTCATATATGCTTTTATTATTTAGATTGTAACAAAAAAAAAAAAGTGAAAGAATCTCAAAATTAATTATATTTTATATGTATAACTATATAGGATCACTAAAAACTAAAAAGTGACACATGTCAATAGTATGAGATGCCAAATGGAGTAAATAATCTTTTAGTGTAATTAGACAATCAACTTAAGAGATATTGTAATTAATATAGATTTTTTCCTTTTAATTGTGTTATCAAAGTTTAATATCGCGCGTGGACTTAGAAAGGCAAGTGTACTATATATATATAGAGAGAGTAATGTGTTGCTCAAATTCATAAGGACTGAAACTGAAACCAGCCTACCAAGTAGAGAGATGGCCGACGGAGGAAAAGTGGTTTGCGTCACCGGAGCTTCCGGTTACATAGCGTCATGGATTGTTAAGCTTTTGCTTCAACGTGGCTACACCGTTAGGGCCACCGTTCGAGACCCACGTTTGTTTTTCCTTATCTCTTTCTTTTTTATAGTTGTAATACATAAGATTAAGTCTTTTTTATGGGATCTAATCTTGTCCAAAGAAATTGGATTTTCTAATTTGACAAATATGCGTGTGTGTGTTTTTTGTTGTCTAGTGGATGCAAAGAAAACAGAACATCTTCTTGCACTAGAGGGTGCAAAAGAAAGACTCAAACTGTTCAAAGCAGATCTTATGGACGAAGGTTCATTCGAGCAAGCAATCCAAGGATGTGAGGCTGTCTTCCACACCGCTTCTCCAGTTACATTTACTGTAACTGATTATCAGGTTTGTTCAAGATGTCATATCACCCTTGTTTGGAACAAGACAATGCGAATTAGGTTTTAAATATTCATACGTTTTCAATTCAAAAATTCATTGGTAATACGTGCGCCACCTGTATGTTATTGTAGGTGTTGTCTTTCTTCCGATTAAGATTTTTAACATTAACTTACTAGCTTGAGTTTTCGAGGGTTTGCAGGTTGAGCTGATTGACCCGGCGGTAAAGGGTACACTTAACGTCCTTGGAACTTGCACCAAAGTGTCATCTGTTAAGAGGGTCGTCATGACATCGTCCATGGCCGCAGTTCTGTTTCCTGTGACTCCTTTGGGACCAGACTATTTAGTCGACGAGAGTTGCTTCTCGGACCCAAATGTTTGCTCTGATAAAAAGGTTCTCGAGTTGTTTTTGTGACATAGCATTGATCGAGTTCATTAAAACTCTCATTCTTTCTTTTTTCTATTTGTCTTCTCCAGCTTTGGTATGTAGTCTCAAAGACTTTGGCAGAGGATGAAGCATGGCGATTCGCAAAAGAAAACGGGATTGACTTGGTTGTAATAAATCCAGGACTTGTGCTCGGACCACTTTTGCAACCAAGTCTTAATTTCTCAGTTAGTTTGATCGCGGATCTTATCAAAGACAAGAACGACACCGTTAATAAGAACTCCAGGCTCGTGGACGTGAGAGATGTTGCCCTTGCTCATATCAAAGCGTATGAGACTCCTTCAGCAAATGGTAGATATATCATCGAAGGTCCGATTGTGACAATAAATGACATTGAGAAGATTGTGCACGAATTCTTTCCCGAGTTGAATCTCGTTGACAAGTAAGTTCATTACCCCTTAATCGTTGGTTTACAATCTGATAGACACTGAGATAGATACTTTATATATAAAACTCTCTTTGACTTAATTTTTATTATTGAAGGAATGAAGCAAGTGAAATAATTCCAGTGATTTACAAGCTAAGTGTGGAGAAAGCGAAGAGTTTGGGAATTGAGTTCACTCCAACAGAAGCAACCCTTAGAGACACCATTCTTAGTCTCAAAGAGAAATGTCTTGTGTGATCATATCTTTTATTGCCTTCTTTAATTGTATTTTGAACTATGCAATTCATAAATAAAGAAAAATAAAAAAGAGTAAGCAAAAATAACATAGAAAATAACACTTTCAATCTCAATCAAGAATCAGTGAAAAATCATATCACAACAGTATGGACTAGAACTTTGTCAGATGCGCTAATCCATCACCAGAGTATGTTTACAACTTACAAACCGGTGGCTTTTGTCAGAGGCAGAAACATACGAGCGATAAAATTATTACGAAACAACGTTTCACAGTTGCAAAGATTCCTACACACAGAAGTGATCGATCGAACAACCAAAAAAGTGATAACTTACAATCTACATTTTGTGATCGAATCAGAAGAAGACAGACGAACTGCTTCAAGTTGTGGTACCGGAGAAGTGAGAACATAGGTTTCATCTAGAAGCATCAGCTTCCTGCTTAACTTTAGCCAATTGCATTGACGGATTCTGTTTCTCTGTGCTTCCATTGTTCTTGGTGGTAGTACTAGTAGTGGCAGAGCTCTCTGTTTCTTTCACAGTACCATTATTAGATGCAGGACTCAATTTTGGTTTCTGATCAATGACTCGATCAACGGAAGATTCTTTAAGCTTTGGCATAACCGATCTTGCCTTCTCCTTCTCATCGAGCATCACAACATGCTCAAGAGCCTCGCGTGCTCTCTTCCTCGCCAAGGCAGCTTCTCTTCCTCTCCGGTCAGCATCACACTTAGCTGCGATTACAGCCTTGTTCATCGAAGATGCAGCGATCTTAGCGGCGCATAAGAAGGCTTCCGAGAGAGTTTTGTCGACGGAGCGACAGCCGTTTCCGTCAACAATAAGGCGGAAGAAGGAGAAGGAAGTAGGGTTCCGGCAAGGAGGACAGAGGTAAGAAGAAGCGGGTTTTGCGTCGCCGGCGCATTGGATGTGTGTCAAGGAGTGGCACTTGGAATTGGAGCAAGTGACGCGGCGGGAAGGATGCGGCGGAGACGAATCGTAGAAGGCGAAGCAGGAAGGACAAAACGACGTCGGATGGTTGCGGAGGAGGCAATGTGTGCAGAAGAAGCGGAGAGTGCCACGGAGTCGTACAGTGTGTATGACCCAGGAGTCTCGGCTTCCGCAATCGTCGCATCTTTCAGTGAAATTCGTTTCTGTTGAATCAGAAGACGGCGAGGTTGACGTCGCCGTGGTTGGTGTTGTTGACGATGGAAGATTCATAGTGTCTGCGATTTGGGGAAATTAGGGTTTACTCCTTTTTCAATCGCGAGGAAGAAAGGGAGTGACGTGGACGATTCGTTAAAATAGTGTCGTAAATAGCCTCATATAGTTGGGCCGATTGTATCGTTTGGGCTTATTTATTTCAATTCTGCAGCCCGGTCAGTTAATTTGGTAATCCAATTTTTAATCAATATTTTAGTAAGGCCCAGTGAAAATTACGAACCGCACAATCACATATGACTTTGCATCACAATTGTCAAAAAAAAGTCACCACATATTTCGTGTCCCTATAACACATTTGACACATGTACTGTACGAGTTAAGTGCCATGCTTTGGTTCTCTTTTGATATTGTCGATTTAACTTATATCATATGTATGTTACTTCGATGGGTTTTTTTTTTTTTTTTTTTTTTGGGTAAAATACTCCGTTTACACTTACACTTACAACCAAAGATATAATGACGTTCAGATTCGTAAGGAAATTAAGATTTAAGAACTACTTTATCATTATCACCTTTCTCACATGTTCAATAATTCTAGAGGGGCTGGTACTAAACAGTGTCGCATAAGCTTTTAAGAAGACCAAACCGTATTAAATTCATCAACCACTTTGTGATAGATATACATATAAATGTCGATTTGGTTTTGTTTCCGATTCCATTTTAAATCTACAATAATTTAACATATGGTTTGGTTTTATAGTTGAGATTGATTAGGTTTTGTTTTGGGGAGTATATACTATGCAATATATATAGGTGGGGACGTGTTTGATTATGAGGCTAGAGACACGGCAAAGCGTGTCAACGTGTATAAGTTCATTGCATATTGCATAATATACGTACCATACATTTTACACATACGGATTCTTGTTCATATATTGTTTCTGGTCAGCATTTCCAAATTAATTAACAAAACACGTATTTTTTTAAAAAAGAAGGCACTTCGCACCAAAGGAGATGCATTATTCTCTCCTAGCTAACTACTATATACATCGTTCATTGCATTATGCCAAATTTGTAATAGCATATAACACACGTGTCATATCTCCTGTAGTCCTGTGCCCTCAGAAGTTATCACGTGTCTCGGACTCACCTATCACCATCGACCATCGTGGAGAATAATTTACTGATCATGCTCATCACCTAAAGGCTTGAAGGTCCTCCAACCAAATTTGCTTTGGTGTTGACGTGAAGTGACGTTTTTCATGATATATATACAGAAGAAACACGCATCTGACCTTTTAAATTGTGGAAGGGCCAATTCCTAAAATTTAAACCAAAAAAATGGAGGGTTTTTTATATCTCCTAATAAGGCCTTCAATGGAGAGCAGATAAAAATCAGTTATTCTATCAAGCAGATCTATTATTATGTGAAGCAGATTTATTATTCTGTATATTTACTATTCAATACAAAATAAAATAATGCAAGTTCAAAAAAATAAAGTTTATTAAAAAATAATTGTCCTGTTAGCAGATCAAAAATAAAAAAAATATTTGTACTGCACTATAAACAGAAAAAAAAACTGAAGATTTGAAGTGTTTTTAAAATAAACAGTTTTTTTAATAAAAAAAAAATATGATCTACATTTAATACGCTAGATCTGTTTGATTGATCCGCTTTTATTATACTGGATATGTTTGAACCGATTGATCTGCTCTGTCCGATTTACTTTCTCCATTCGAATCCTAAGTTTGTTCACAGATAACGAGGGGTAAAAGATTTTGCGTATCTTTAAACTATTGTTTAAGAACTGTAGGAGAAAAAGATCAGAAACTTGTTGTTGGCCCATTCCACGGCGGATTGAGAGGTCTGCGAGGACAGCGTCTTGTCATTTTATTTGAGTTTTTGGCCTAACATTGTTACCATATTTAGCAAGCACTTCGATCGATGCTTTTTTTAGTTGTTTTCTTATCTATTTTATTCGTTTATCTAAAATTTTGTTTATAATTCTTAATTTCATGCACGAGAGACAGAGATAAACTACAGTGCATGGTGAAATCAAGAATGGTCCATGCAAATCCAAATAGGTATACTCACGTTATCCACTTGCAAAATTTCTCTATATAGCTTGGCAATTCTAAGGATTTTAAACCAATTGTTCAGAAAAAGTTTACTATACGGGTTTAAGCTTCTAAAAAAAAAGAAAAAAAAAAAGCTTCTGGATTGTTTAGTGTGTACTATACGGGTTGAATTACGTAGGTTAGATATAATTTGCATGAAGATTAAGTTGACATTTTTTATAATAAGAAATTATCAACCTAAACGAGAAGCAAACCAGAAGATGCATGCTAACGTTTATATATAGACAAATATTAATTCGTATATATATGGATGGTTTTATAAAATAAAGACTCGCTAACAATATAAGTATAATTTATGATTTTCTATTTTGTTGACCATAGTTCTTTTTCAGCGATCGATTTGTTAATGCACTAGTTGTAAAAAAGTTATTTTCTGAATATAATTTAAAATTATATTTTTATAAAAAAAAATATGAGTATAATTTACATATAGAAAGGAAGAAAATAGATTATGTATAAGATAAATATGCTCTGTGATAAGAGTTGGCATTCAGTCAGTATAACAACAACACATCACATGATTAAACGAAATCTCAATTATTAACTACCAAATGATTGGTTTTTTCTCTTTTTTTCTTTTTGCATCATCAGTTGCTTGCTGAGTTGAGTCCCCAAACTTAAGGGATGATTAGTATAGTTAAAAAAGACTTAATAAAAATAGAGATGATTAGAAAGTCAAATCTTATATTATTATTAAGAATTAAGATTTAGATAAAGAGAGAGAGAGAGAGAGAGAGAGAGAGAGAGAGAGAGAGAGAGAGAGAGAGAGAGAGAGAGAGAGAGAGAGAGAGAGAGAGAGAGAAAGGGCAGCTCAAACCCCACTTGGAGTTGTGATGCTTTTTTGGCAGTGTTCCTTTATGATAACACATCACACGACTTTCAGTGTATCACACACACAGGCCCATGACACTTGAAGATAAGAAGATGATAACATATTCTACTATATATATACACCATTATTTTTTCTTAGTACATATATATGGTTTTATTTAACTATTTATAGACACACCATGAATATGAATTTGATTTGTAATAATGCAAAGGACCCTGTGTCATGTAACAGAGACAGCCCAAGTGTTGCAGAGGTCGGTGGGGATGAGCTAGAGAAGCAATTTGGTTCATTTATATATATAAAAAAACAATTAACCATCCCCAACTCTCTCTTCTCTCTAGGGGTCCCTTTTGCTTTGATTTTAAAACTCCTCTAAAATAAAAAACAATATCTTCTAAAAGCAGTTACACTTATATATGTTAATTTTTTTTCTTTTTGTCGACAATATATGTTAATTTAGGATCGTATAATACCGTAATTCATATAGTAACATTAATTATTTCTACTAATAGCGTATAGTATACAAGGATAACACTTGTGCTCGATACTTACAACCAGCATACAAAAGTAATCAATACTATTTGTTTAAATCAAGACTGTAAAGATCTTTGTGAGATGATGATTCTTTTCCTTTAACAAAAAAATATATATTTAGCTTTTCTCTTAAAATTTTGTTAGCTGTATGTATACATTTTGGAATATGAATGAGATAACATCAAAAATAAAATAAATTACATATTTTTTGTTGGTCAGGTTTTATACGTAGAGTTTTTTTGTTCGAGGTTTTATATTTTATTAATCGTAAATAAGTGTATGTGTGTTATTATTATTTATAAATAGGGGAGAAAAGAAAAGAAAACAAAAAAAAGGGAATACAAGGAGAGGAGAGGAAATGATTCGGGCGACGCTAAAAGTTGAATGTTCGAGGGAAACGTCTCAGAGACTGTGAAAAAAATAAAATCAAAATCCTCAGTCACAGTGCGTGCGAACGATTTGGTCCCCTCCTCTCTCTCTCTCCGTCTTCTCCGTCGAGTTGTCTACATCTCTCTCTTCTCTCTCTCTCTACGCCTACTTTCTCAAGATTACTCACTCACTCCCATTCGCCGTCTTCTTCTCCTCTGCATTTGGATTGATGTCTCTTTAATTCTTCGAGGATCTCTCTCTCTCTCTCTCT
>NW_006238923.1:3147614-3327579 GCF_000375325.1 Capsella rubella
CTCTCTCTCTCTCTCTCTCTCTCTCTCTCTCTCTCTCTCTTCTCTCTCTCTCTCTCTCTCTCTCTCTCTCTCTCTCTCTTCGCCGACTTCGATTTCTTCAGCTTCTCTTGCACAACCCTTCTCTCAGGTCAGCGACGCATGATTGATATATGTTTTAAATCAGAGAAGAAGAGTAAAGTTTTGATCTTTTGTGTTCTGGGCTCTTGTTACTATTTAGGGAACAAGACGAAAGTTTTGATTTTTTGTTTGTTTTGTTTGTTTAAGAGATGATTGATTGATTAAGTCGAGCTGATGAGTGTAATGTTTTGAATCGTAGTTTCTTCAGTGTGGTGATTAAACAATTGGTTTGACTAATCATTTTGGCATTAAATTAAGCGAATCTCTCTGCTGTTTTTATATTGCATATTTGATAGAGACATTGATTTCTTTTCTATTTCTTTTTTCATCACATTTTCCTAATTTGGGAATGGAAAGTTTTCTAATTTGGGCATTGCAGACTGACCAATATCTGTTTCTGGCAAGTATTGCTTGGCCTTATTTGGTCTATTTTGTGAATTCCCTTTTCAGGATCAATATTCTCTGTCTACAAACCGCTATACCATGCCTCTGTTTGAGCTTTTTAGGCTCGCAAATGCTAAGCTTGAGTCTGCTCAAGACAACAACCCTTCTCCGTGAGTCCATTCACTTGTCTATATCTTATTAAGAGACTCTCTAGTTTCAATTTCATCAGTTTCATGTTTTTCTTTTCTTCTGATTGCTGTCTTGGAAAACAGACCTGTGGATGAAGTTGTGGAGCTGGTGTGGGAAAATGGTCAGATTTCAACTCAAAGCCAGTCAAGCAGATCGAGGAACATTCCTCCACCACAAGCTGTTCATCAACCAAACTCTTCGAGAGCTAGAGATACTGGAAATGGCTCAAAGACAACGATGGTGGACGAGATCCCTATGTCAGTACCATCACTAATGACGGGGATGAGTCAAGAAGATGACTTTGTTCCATGGTTGAATCATAACCAATCCCTTGATGGCTATTGCTCTGATTTCTTGCGTGATGTGTCTCCTGTTACTGTCAACGAGCAAGAAAGCGATATGGCTGTAAATCAAACTGTTTTCCCTTTGTTTCAGAGAAGAAACAATGGCAACGAATCAGCTCCCGCTGCTTCTTCCTCGCAGTATAATGGTTTCCAATCACATTCTCTGTATGGAAGTGATAGAGCTAGAGATCCTCCTAGCCAACAAACCAATCCGGATCGGGTGACTCAGACACAAGAGACACTGATCCCTAGTAACAAGCCTAGTTTGGTCAACTTTTCTCATTTCTTACGCCCTGCAACTTTAGTTAAGATTGATAACCCTCATGGCACTAAAGAGAAGAGTCCTCCGAGCCCCCCAAATGTGTTTCAGACCAGAGTTCTTGGAGCTAAAGACTCTGAAGATAAGGTTCTTAATGAGTCTATTGCTTCTGCGACGCCTATGAATAACCAAAAGGCTTGCCTAATGTCAGAGGACTCATGTAGAAAAGACCAAGAGAGTGAAAAGGCGGTTGTATGTTCTTCTGTTGGTTCGGGTAATAGTCTCGATGGCCCATACGAAAGTCCTTCACTTTCTTTAAAGAGAAAGCATTCAGATATTCAAGACATTGACTGTCATAGTGAAGTGAGTTAAACTCATATACATTTGATTTCACATGAATACTCGTTTTTTTGCTGTTATCTTCATTTTTTCCTTTTCAATATTGTTGAGCAGGATGCTGAAGAAGAATCAGGGGATGGAAGAAAAGAAGCAGCGCCATCTCGAACAGGTTTGGGTTCAAAAAGGAGCCGCTCGGCTGAAGTGCATAATCTGTCTGAAAGGGTGAGTGTGTGAAGTCCCCAAAGGATTTTTTCCATTCTCAAACTCAAATAAAGATTGCTCTATTTGGTGGCTAACTGTCTTTAAATTTCAGAGACGGCGTGATAGGATTAACGAGAAGATGCGTGCCCTTCAAGAACTCATTCCAAACTGCAACAAGGTAAGGTTTTTCTCCTTTATCTACTCACATTTGATTTTGTTCTTCAAAGATAAGGAGCATTGGCAAATAAACTTAAGCTTGCATCAAATCGAATGAACTACAATGGTTATGATTGGTGTCAGTATTTACAAAACTGAAAAAAGACAAACCAAACCATACTGTAAACAGGATTGTCCAACTCTAAAAAGCGTAGATTTTTCGTTTCTAATGAGCATTTCTAACTTGAACACATTATATGATTGTAAAGGTGGACAAAGCATCGATGCTAGATGAAGCAATAGAGTATCTCAAGTCGCTCCAACTTCAAGTACAGGTAACACTCCTATTACTCTGTGAATATCCATATTTTATTGTGCAAACTAGTAATCTAAACACAAACATCATCATCATCAGATCATGTCAATGGCGTCTGGTTATTACATGCCACCGGTTATGTTCCCCCCGGGTATGGGGCATTACCCAGCAGCAGCAGCAGCAATGGCAATGGGTATGGGAATGCCCTATGCAATGGGATTGCCTGATTTGAGCCGTGATACTGGTGGCTCCTCAGTCAACCACGGACCACAGTTCCAAGCCTCGGGGGTGCAACAACCAGTGGCAATGGCAAACCCACGTGTCTCTGGTGGTGGTTTCCTTGCTGGTTCTTCAGCGATGGAGATGAAAAAGAGCAGCGAAAATGGTTCGACCAGAGAGTTACCGGGTTCCAAAGATCAAACAAGGACGAATAACAACAATAGTAACTTGAAACCGATTAAGAGAAAACAGGCGTCTTCTGAGCAGTTTTGTGGATCGTCGTGACATAAAGACAAACTTACCGACTGATGTATTATTGTTTTATCTGTATTCTGTAGCATTCAAACAATTCAATTCTAAAAAGGCCAAAACTAAATAAAATTAATTTGTCTTCTTTACAATACTGAAGAGCTTCTTCTTTTTTGGGTGGTTCTGCTGTCCTGTCTCTATAAACCGCTTACACCAAAAAAATCAATATTTTGGGAAGCTAAGGTTTGACGTACTGTGAGGGTCACTACATATATCTTATGGACCTGGCTGGTTAAACAAGCGTGATGGGCTTGGTTTCTTAACCCATTTTGTCAAACAGTACTTTATTTATTTATTTCTTTTTCTTTTTCTATTTTTCCTGGGCTATTGAACTGATATACCGAACCCAAATTTGAAAAATACAGAAAAAGAAAATCATCTACTTTGATAACATGTGTTGGAAGGTTAGGTATATAGAAGACTTATAAGTTATTTAATACGTAATACTGTATATAATTACATATAACATACATGATAATATGATACAGTAAATTTTCAAAAGATGAGTGAGAAAAAAAGAAAGGGAATCGCCGGTTAGGGTTAGGTCAGGGAGGAGTGTACACTGTAGAGCTAGAAAACCAGAGTTGGAGATGTTTACTTCTCATAGGTAGTTTACATCATCATAACTCATAAGTGCTTGTCTAGCAACTATATAGAGATGTTTCTTTTACACAGCAACACAGCCAGCAGAGTTTTAACAATATTTCACCTATCTTGCGTCTCTAACTGATCTGCACTTTCACAAACATGTTTGCACCAAATAAGTTCCAACTTACAATGAACACGTCCTTGTGTAGTTTGATTCGTAGGAGTTATTAAACTCAACTAATATGATAATTTTATTTTTTTTAAACTAGTGGAAAGAGCAGAAGAAAAAAGGGTTTAGACTTTGGTTAGATTTTATATCTTTTCTAATGGAGGTGGATTAGACAACTCTAACTAATTACGGAAAAGAATGTGTTACGTTTCAAGCAATAGAAAACGGACACGTCAAAACAGCCAGGGAGACAAATTGATGAATTACACGAGGTTTAGATTATATATAACTTGGAAGAGAAGAAAATGGTATTAATGTGGCAAAGCAAAAGAAAAGTTAAACATCATTTTGCTTTTGGCCACAACTCGAAGAGATTATGTATGATTATGTCTTTCCTTACCAATTAGATTTGGGCCATATTAGAGAGAAATTCAACCATTACCACCATTCTTTTCTCACTTTTAATCAAACTTGAAATAGTATTTATTTGCCTTCTGTTCTAAGTTTGATCTTAATTATTCTCAACCACAAAAATCGAATTATCAGATTTGGGAAAAGCAAATGATGCAAGCAGTTAGTAAAATTAGTATAAGCATACGTAGATTATATAGACTTCTTCCCGTATAATGCAAATAGATTGTTTTACTAGAATAGTATCATTCAGAAATAAATAAGTCAAATCTAATTAGCATTTAATCCTAATTTATACCAATCGGAAAAGGCAGTTGTAATATTTTATGACAATAACAATTCAAGTTGTAATTGTTGACACAAAAAGATCTTATTAAATTATTTGAACTTATAAATAGCCTCCACCTTTTAATTTAAGCATAATATAATTATTGAAAACATTGTTTTTATTATTTATGAGAGGAAGATTTAGAAGAAACTTAAAAATAAAAAATAATGAAAAGGGACCTTAGTACAAGTGCATGCATGTGCTAATGTTTCCTTGATGATGGGATTAGTGCTAAACGGGCCAATTAAGATGGTATACAAATTGAGGTCACTTCCCTCATTGGGCCCTCTCTCTCTCTCTTTATCCGTGACTTCATCCTCTTAATCTAATTGTATACTCTTCTTACTTTATAGATTAATTAGTCCCTTTCTCTTTGTCTAATTTATAAAATTCTTGTTAACACAAATAAAGCCGAAAAATCTCCCATCAACATCGTTGTTTAACGCGATTAACTTTTTTTAAAAAAAAATTGTGATTAAAAATTATGCACTTCCACAAACCTTTATTGGTTGCATCTTTCGTTAGTCAATATATTTGGTGGTTATATCCGCTAATAGCTTAATCTAGATTTTGGTCTAAAATATCTTAGTTATAGAAACCTAGTGTACATAGTAAACAACAAGATACATTGATGTATCATGTATGTAAGTTCAGATGGAGTCAAGAAAACTAGTAATTATTATAATGTTTTTGCATCACTTGATTTTTAACAAAATACATATCAACAAAAGGTTATTATGTTCTTCAATAATAAGTAAACGAAATCAATTTTGGGATACAAAACCAACATTATATAATCTGATTGTTGGAGCTAGAACTCACTGTCATAACAACTCTTTTCATATATAGTAATCTAGACGCCCCGATTAAGAAAATCCAGAAAAGAAAAACAATGCAGAAATGCAGATTACAAATTCAAAATGTAATGTATTATTATCCATAGTAACGTATGTTGAAACCAAATTAAACCGCCGTCAAATCATATATGTTATTTTCTGAAATCCTTGAAAAAAAATGGGGAACCCGAAGAACATAATAGGGCCTAGATTTAAGAAAAGCTCTGTTTATACTATAAGAGACGACGTGTTAAGTGCACAGCCTCTTCTCCATGTGTTTTGTCGGCGAAGATGTTATGATCCTTGTGAGTTGTAACAATGGCGAACGACAACGACTTTATGATGTTACACTTCCTCACTTCTCTACTTGGACAGAGTTTCAAATCACCTTAGGGAATTAACACACACTGATGATACTTAATTAGCTTTTAAAAAATAAATAAATAAACTGACGAGTGATTGATACTTGGGCTGAGCGAACAGCTCATATGTTCTCATATATATACATAGACTTTTGGTTTTAATAACTGCTACGGTAATACAAAACTACTAGCTATATATGTAAAACTTCTATTGCACTATGACTACTACCTCTATATTAGTTCTCCTAATTTTGATACTACACTTTTTTCTTAGTTATTGGAGAAAAAAGTTACATAGGAAATGCAAAGTGTTTTGATGAGTTTTTAGTTCCCTGAAATAACTTCAAAAGAAAGAAATCAATCTGAGAAGTTTTTAAGAACAAATATATATATATATATATAAAGAGAGGAGATGCATGCTCCTAATCAAAATCAAAATCAAAATCAACGCCTAAAGAAAATCTGAAAGCAGATATGGTGTTTGCAAGCATATAATGGAAGGGGCTGGCGGCGGATATATTCATATGATTATCTTCAAAATCATGAGATGATGAATTGATGAACAAATGATGGGTCTCAATCATGCATGATCCTAATCGAATATGTTCCATTTTTTAGGGTGTTACTAATATTTTATATAGTTGTACGTTGCTCACATAAAATTAAATGTTTTTTTCTTTTCCCATGATATACTCCAAGAACGTGTTGATTGGTATTAGTTTATTGAGCATGATTTTTTTTTTATAAAGAGAAAAATAACTCCAATTGCAAAGTCTTTTCCATATTATAATTATTAGTATTCGGGGCTTCTCTCTCGTAAAATTAATCATTTGGTGAATTATATAACTCGAAGTATCTTTTGACAGCTTTGGTTAGAGATATTATACAATATAATCAACTAGTTAGCTAGACCGATCAATTTTATTTTATTAGTGTTCGATAATGAGACATTTCATGTCGGTTTTGCTTATTTTTATAAGAAAGCTAAAAAAACACATTATTGAACGAGTTTTTTTTTTTTTTTGGGGTTCCTGCATGAACAATGGCATTCATGAACAATATAAATATTCCTTCGTTAAAGGCTTCATGATAATATTCCCGAATTCTGAAAACGAATGAAGAAAATGTAATAAAAATCGATTGACTGCAAATGTTATTAGTATTAATTTACGTTTGCTTTCTTTTCTTTTTGAAGTCTAAAATTGAAATTTATGATTTAAAAAATTAAATAAAATGAAGCTATTTGCACGGTTCTGCGCAGGCGCGCAACACTTGTAGCCACCACCAGTTGCTTCTTCCACATCGTAATGAAGTATCACAAGAGTGAACACAGTCACCAAAGACCCATACCAACAAGCATTCTCCTCAAATCTTCCTCTCTTTTTATTTTCTTGCAATAGTTAAAAAACTTAACATTCTCTTGTTTTTATATCAAAAACAGACTTCTTTTTGTAAAGTAAAAACTTAATTAGTAAAGTTTTTAGATTATAAAAGATAAGTAGTCTTTTTTATTTTTATTCCAAGATATTTTATAAGATAGGGTCCCAAAAAAAAAAAAAAAAGAAATGGATAAAATGGTAAGAGTGTAACGAGAGGCCGACTCTCTAGCTAGATAACGTAAGAAAGCTACAAAATTCAACATGTGAATATTTGAGGGAAAGTTTTAAGTGGATGGACAAAGAATATACCCTCTCTAGCTAGCTCTCTATTATATAATTTTATAAGGCATAAAGAAATTAAAGAAGAAAAAAAAAGATAGAGAAAAAAGACAAAGAGTAAGTAAGTGAGTCAATTTTTTCGAATTTAAAAACGTATAAAGCAAACAAAAGAGACACTAAAATTATTCTCATTCATCTGTAAAAGGAACCATGTTTTTAAAGCAAAATTGCTAAATTCCGTTACGTAGCCATTTAATTCCATTTAATCATTTCTGGAAATATTAACCAATGATGACAATTTCTTGCTGGTTATGAACCTTTCCCATTATTTCCTTTTATCGATGCCTTCATCTTCGCAAATATTTAGTCCTCTTTTAGCATTTGCTTTTAATTCGTTGCAGTAATCTTTCATGACGACAACTACACTACTCATCTTTGTCCTCTTTCTTTTCTACGTACACACACACACACACACACACACACACCAATCTAATCCATATTTTCTCTTATTCTGATTGTTCCGTTCTCACTATATAGCTATAATGATTTTTTGTGTAAACATCTCTCTGGACTGCATGCTCTAGTAAAAATTGATGGTTTTAATTAATTAGGTCCGTGTGACCTATATCTTTGTTTTCACTGTTCGCAGATTATGCTTAGGTTAAAATATTTTTAGAATTGGTCTTCTAATCGTCACATTTGTTTCTTTCATGTTTTCTACTCTTTTTCAGTAACTCGCACATCACAAATATTAGTATGTTACATAATAGGTCAATGTGTTTCGATAGGTTTGAAAAATTTGAGTCATATTCGATGTACCATACTTTTCCATGAATAAACGCATGCATTGACCTATTACGTAACAATACGACCATCTATTTGTGTGTATACCATGACGTATTGACGTACATGGAAAACAACCCGAAATAAAAAATAACTCTAGAAAAAAAGGTACTAAGGCCACGCCGGTTTTGGTTGCGTAGAGTGAGTGGTTCGTAACGTTATCTAGGACAGGCTGAACATGAACGATCATGTCTTCACTACTTAGACTCACACACTTCTAAATCGGCGATTGATTAGAATGAAATTAATATACATATGTCGATCATACTTTAATCGCTGCGTTTAAACGTATGATCACAATGGGTCCATGTAGAGATGACGGATGTGTGATGATGATTAGGGTGATATTAAGGTCAAAACTCACATCTCTTAACCTTAACTTTCTCACCATTGGTTCGAGCCAATCCAACGTGGACCAATCAAGATTGTTTCTACATAACTGATATAAAATTACATACTTTTGCATCTTTTCTCTAAGAAAATTTTACTTTTTAGAAAAAGGACATTTAGTTAGTAAAAGAGAGGAGCATAGAATTCAACAAACAAATCCTTGTGAAGAAAGTGACTTTTCTTAGTTCTATTAATACTCTCTCCCTCTCTCTCTCTGCAGATCTGTTACTTCATTTTCTCTACCTTTTTTTCTTTTAGATTCCATTCATCTTCAAAGGTTTCTTATACATTCTCTCTGCTCAAAACTCTTTTTCTTTTCAATACTTGTAAAGAACAAAAGAGCTTTCTTCTTCTCTTTCATTGTTTACCTTTGCCGCAGCATTGCAGCTTCGATAACTAAATGGGTAGACATTCTTGCTGTTACAAACAAAAGCTGAGAAAAGGGCTTTGGTCTCCTGAAGAAGACGAGAAGCTTCTCAACCACATCACTAATCACGGCCATGGCTGCTGGAGCTCTGTTCCTAAACTCGCTGGTAACGGTCTTCTTCCTTCATTCCCATATTATAAATAAATAAATAAAGCTACTTTTTGTAATAACAAAACTGAGTCTGTTACGCAGGTTTACAGAGATGCGGTAAGAGTTGTAGACTAAGATGGATCAATTACTTGAGACCTGATTTAAAGAGAGGTGCTTTCTCTCCAGAGGAAGAGAATCTCATTGTCGAACTTCACGCTGCCCTCGGAAATAGGTAATTATTAGTTACCAAACATAATGCTGTCAGAGAAAACAGAGGATCATGTTCTTTTGTCCAAAGATTCCTTTTTCTGTTTTTTTTTTTTTTTTGGGAGCTCTCCTCTGTTTTAACTATGTCTTAATAAGGGCTCCTCTGTTTTTCTTGGCTATGCTCTGTTTTTTAATCAGATGGTCACAAATTGCGTCAAGGCTTCCGGGTAGAACCGACAACGAGATCAAGAATCTATGGAACTCAAGCATCAAGAAGAAACTAAAACAGAGAGGTATTGACCCAAACACACACAAACCCATCTCCGAAGTTGAGAGCTTTAGCGACAGAGACAAACCAACAACTACAAGCAACAACAAAAGAATCGGTAACGACCACAAGTCTCCTAGTTCCTCCTCTGCAACTAACCAAGACTTCTTCCTCGAAAGGCCATCTGATTTCTCCGACTTCTTCGGTTTTCAGAAGCTTAACTTCAACTCCAGTCTCGGCCTCTCTGTTACGACTGATTCTTCACTCTGTTCGATGATTCCGCCGCAGTTTAGCTCCGGAAACATGGTTGTTGGCTCTGTCTTTCAGACGCCGGTATGCGTAAAGCCCTCGATTAGTCTCCCCCAGGACAATAGTTCGAGTCCTGTCTCCGGAGGAGAACATGTGAAATCGGCTGCACCAAATTGGGAATTTCAAACAAACAACAACACTGCAAATTTCTTCGACAACGGCGGTTTCTCATGGTCAATCCCAAACTCTTCTTCTACTGTATCTTCACAAGTCAAACCAAATCATAACTTGGAAGAAATAAAATGGTCAGAGTATTTGAACACACCGTTCTTCATAGGGAGCACTGTACAGAGTCAAAGCACTCAACCAATCTACATTAAATCAGAGACAGATTACTTAGCCAGTGTTTCGAACATGACAGATCCTTGGAGCCAAAGCCAAAACGAGAACTTGGTCACAGCTGAAGCTAGTGACGTGTTTTCCAAGGATCTTCAGAGAATGGCAGTCTCTTTTGGTCAGTCCCTTTAGCTTCTTTTTTTTTTTTTTTTCTTAATTCTAACAGATGTAGAGAACAAAAAGATATACAATACATACAATACGTACAGTGGATTTTAAGTGTTCTGTATATTTTCATGGGTAAAAAAAGAAAGAAAAAGCGAGCTGTCTTTATTTCTATGTTTATGTTTGAACTTTGAAGTGTGTTTTATACGTCAAATATTCTTCTTTCTTTTGCAAACCTTTCGGTATCATCATACTATATACTTTTTTTTTTTTGTTTTGTTATCAAGATTTGTGTGTAGTATTATTACTATTGATGAATCATCAGAGAGAGGTCTGTGTTTGCCATTAATCCATCGAAGAACAATGATGAACGTAATAAATCTGTTTCTGTCTATTTCCGTGAACGAATTGTGATCCAAAGTCACATCCTTCACCATTTTTCAGACCTGTAATTAATTAAACGACAAAAGAAAACATTATATTAAAAAACAAAAAATGATAAATAAACTTAAGTGGGATATTAGCTCAGCTAATTAGAAGGGACACCTTTTTTTCTTTTCTTTTCTAAAGAACCAGAGTTTAAATACGTTTTCTCAAACATTATATTAAGGAACAGAGGAGTATTATTTATTTATTTTTATTTTTAACTGTGTTCTTTATGTTTAATCTTCTTGTCTGTCTGTGCTTTTAATAAGAGTCTTGTCAGACAATTGGAATTGTCCCCATTGACCAGAAACTTATGTTTTGGCCGGCATCGGAATATTCTTTCGCCGTTAGAAAAATTAGGAATAGCTCGGGGATTTGACCTTAATAAACGAGAAAGGAAGTGATGTGATGATTTTCATTTTTATTAGTATTCTTTAAGCAAATAAGCTTACTTTATAACACTATCTTTAATATTCCAATCCAAAAACAGCCACCTTTTTATTTATTTTTTACTTTTAGAAATAACCAAACGCAATAACTAGACCGGTAAGTAAAAAAAGATCGAGTATCAAATGTTTGTTTGACTTTAAAGCAACAAAAGCTCAACATATATATATAAAAAGGGGAAATATTTAGAAAATAAAAGTTGTAAAAGGGTGATTTTTTTGTGGTGGTAAACGTGTATATTAGTTATTTACCGACCAAAAGATTAATCATGTTTGAAGGTTTTAAAGGTATCATTATACATGCATTTGCGTTATAATAAGGTTTAGTGGAACGCGAGAACGCATGTGAAACGAATTATTGGTGCTACATTATAAACCAAATAACCAATCATTGTGTTAGCTTTGATTGGCTTATGTTGTTATGTGAGGATGATTAACAGAAACACTTGTCGCGGTTTGTTAGCAATTAAAAAAGAAGATAAATTGTCAGTAACGAAATGAGGGGAAAACAAAATTAGAGAATGTCGTGAAATGAAATCTTTGCCTTTTTTTTTTTTAATCTCCTATGATTTGCTTACTTATTAATATTTAAATTTATATATTTGACGTCGAAAATATACTATATATTTTATAATTATCAAACATCATTCGGAAAATCTGAAAACGTGTCGCGGCACTAGTCACGATGCTGATATAATTAGACAAATAGCATCCTTAATTTTCCGATAGTGAAACTTGGAAGGTTTTAAAGGTTCCCTTGTGCGTAAAGAAATGGAGAAATAACATAGGACGTTAGGTTTTATGACTATATGATTGATAAAGACAATGATACAATGATACATGTATATGTATATTCCAACTCTGCCTTTGTGTCAATTTTAGTTGATTGGGGATGATAAAGTAAAACAAACATTTCATAATGACGGTTTTTGCTAATGTCACAAGGATAATCATATACTGTATATAAAGCCTATGAGCTTTTTCTTTCGAAAAACCAATCTCCAACTGCTACAGCAATCCCCTGTTTTCGTTTTTCCAACAACACAAAGGCACAAGCATTACTTTGTTATGTTCAAATCAATATTTTCAGATTAGTTGTAAAAACTATTAGAGTTTTGTTTGTTCTCACCTTAACTTTACCGGCTCCAGAGTTTCCAGGAAACCAAGCATCTTGTCTCTCCGTTTGACAATGAGCCCATCCCGAGGTAATCAACACTCCATTCTTCCTAAACGTCGAAAAGGTCTTTAGCGCATTTAGCATGCTTGTCGTGAAACCTGAATCACTCGGATATTCCAAGCAAGAAACAATGATGATCTTGATCAGCTATGCATGTTTAGATCAAAGAGTGGTAGGTTTCATGAAAACATGACTATAATTATTACCTTGCAAGAATTGCTTCTGAGAGGGAGTGCACCTGAAGCTGAAGCTGCAGTTATGCCAACTGCCACTCGGATCAGCCGATGGTGGAGCTAAGCTATTCCCGATCTGCAAAGAAACAAGATTTCTTCAAGACAGACCAATGAATTCCTATATATATTTTTTCATCACGGACAAGAATCCGAAAGATAAAAGAGAAGGAATTATAAATAACCTGCCACGCATCAACTCCCGAGTTGAGAATAAACAACGGGGTCTTGACTTGGTTGATTATGTATTGAGGGAAGAGACACTGAGGTATATTCAAAGCAAGTTAAGTTAACGAGGACCCATAGCATCACTATAAACAACATAAACACAAAAATAAAAGAGTTATGAAATACCAAAGCTGGACTGATATGGCTTGTGCAGGTGCGAGGAAGTGTGTTTTGCAAACCCTAGAAGTTGAAAAAATAAAATAACAATTTTTTATTAGCCATCAACGATCTCTCTCTCCCAAACTATATTTACAGCAAAACACGTTATACTCGTACGTACCTGGGTGTTTACAATACCAGAATACATACGCCGTATAGAATGACCTCCAGCTACATCAACGCTTCAGTTACAAACAAGACACAAGTCATACTACCAATCAAACACACTAGTTTTGTCATCAAGAAAAAAAAAACAAATGTGACTAACGCATCGAGGAAGAAGCCAGCATCGCTCATGCATTTAACTTTGGTGGTAGGAGGAAACAAGTTACTGAAATCATCGCATCGTAAAATCGCTGAAAGACCCCCAGCCGAACATCCGTTGAGCAAAGCCTTAATCGAAGGTAGTATGACCAACTTAATTAGGGTTTAATTAAAATAACATATTTAAGTGATTAATTATCAAGTCAAAAACATGTATAAACCTGTTTTGCCTGACGCATTCCCTTCGCCATCAAATCTTCCATGACAGCTAAGAATATACGTTTTCCTCTAAACTGAAGCTGCGCCGCCTGAATTAAAGCATAACCATAGGAACCGAAGTTAATATTCCTAATTATGAAATATTTCAAGATGATCGATCATGTGACAATGATCAAAAGCAAAGAGATATATGTTCATATATAACTTTAATTTTTTTTTTGCAAACCTTGTTTTCGCTATCACCTCCAAAGGATGCGCCATCACAATACCGGACTTTTACTTTGTTCCAGTTGTAAAAATCTTGCAACATTGATTTTGTAACAAAACACTCGATCAATTAATTAACGATTTCACCAACATATATATAATGGATCTTGAGAAGAAACCTGGATTTTCAGCGGCTTTGTTGCTTAGTATTCCTAAAAAGGCTAACTCTTTCTCCATCTTCATAGACGATCCATAACCACTACTCTTACGGTTCTGACAATTTTTTATGCTGTCACACCACGCACCTCCCTTTCAACAAAACTATTAGTTAGCCTTATTCTATTACTATATATTATGGCGCGATATATATTTATACACAAGTCCAAAAAATATACACAAAGTCCTAAGTAATAAGAGCCTAGCTAAAATAAAATTAGAGCCTAGCTAGCTACATATCTTTTAGTGTCAGAACCTGTAACTGAATGATCCAGTTGTTCGCTCCTGAACCATAACCGCGACACAAATGATATCCAGGCACTGACCCATCCAGACACACTGCCACAAGTAAAATAATGTTTCCTTGCGTCATGAAAGTGTCAATCAAGAAACTTTATAGTGCTAAACTATATATATTTCGTTTGCAAAATTACATATTGAAAACAAAATTCTATTGTTAATACTTAATTATAAATTAAAAGCAAAAATCAAAAGCAACACTTTCTATATAGATACATTCTCATTAAACTGATACTATATGTTAATACTGCATATGCGAAATTTGATTTTTATTTTATTTGAATAAATTTATAAGAAAAGAACGTTTTTCAATTCGAATATTTGAAACCTAAACCTCAATTAATTGAATTATGAATGAGAAGAAGATAGTTACCCGCTCCTTTAGAAGCAGCGGCTTGGACAAGAGTGAGTCCTACCATCAGAACATTTGCGTCATTTGTTCCATTGAAATCGTTCAACATGTCCATTTCGTCAAAACCCATTTCCCCATTTGCAAGAATGCTGAAGAGAATGAGTGATCCTGCGAGAGTACTCCAACCCCACAAAAACGTTTTCATTGTTTTCCTCTCAATGAATTTGAACGAAGCGAATATGAAAGTGGTCAGTGATTGTATATATGATCCAAAGAAAAGCATTGACCCAGCTGGTCTTTTATACTATAAACTAGTCATGGTTTTTTATATGGAAACTCAATTATAATGAAGACCAGATTGTGAGAGTGATAATTGCATTAAGTACCCAGTCATAGGAGACATTTAATTATTTGTATATTTTTGTTTCCTTCTAATAAGATAAAGGATTCTATAGATCATGATGAGTCATGATCTTCCCATTCAGAATGTGAATCACAGATTGCATAATTCTAAGATTTACATATTCAAAACATGCTTCTTGACACCTCATTTGATCATTAATTTAAAAAAACTTAAGGTTCTCGTGACTTTATTACCACCTCACCTCATGACTAGGTTTAAATAACTTTGTGACTGCCCTTTTAAACTTAAGTGGTGCAAATAGGGTTTACTAATTTTAGGATTTTATTATTTATTATTCCTTTAATATTCAGACTTATAAATCTCACAATATATATTTCCAATTTTGTTCTTTCACAATTATCTGCAGATCCGAAAGTCATATCTTCAAACATTTTGAAAAATTAGCATAATACAAATAAATAAACAAATGACCTTAAATGACCATGAAAAAGTGGAAAGAATTTTCAGATGCTTGGAAGAATTCAAAAGCTACACGACAAAGATTTAATCAATTTTTTTACCCAAAATAATTTGTTTGATTAGATTAAGCGAATATTAAATTTCCTTGCCAATTATTTGAAGATGAATACAAAGAAAAAATAAATACAAATCATATTACATAATCGTTCTCTCTAAAATCATGTTATATTGTTCACCAAAAAAAAATCATGTTATCTTTGTTTTTTTTTTGTTCTTTAAATCATGTTGGGGCTGAGAGAAACGAAATTTCAAATCAACCTTTTCTCTATAGTCACAAAAACTCTTTTGGAAGTTTAATATTTTCACTATAAATTCAATCAATTCTATTTAAATACATTTCTCACTAATCCTTCTCATATACTAGTATGAGTCATATTATAAAATAAGCAACAAAAACGGCGCCGTGTATAAGCAAGCAATAAAAGAAACTGAAAACGAGATGGATGTGGTGGGTCCCTTCAATGCATACGCGTCATCTTAGATGAAGACTTTAAATACAAAACTAAAGCCCAAAACTATCGATACACCCAACCCATTAAAGACTATGACGGATAAGCTTCACGCGCTTCACAACGCTCGTGTGAAGAAGACTTGACCCTTAAACACGGTCGTTGCATAGAAACGGTGAGGCCACCGAGCGTTAGCCCTGGGCGTTCGGATTTTCGGATCGGATCGGATCGGATTATTCGGAGTTCGGATTTTTCGGATTGGGATATATAGAATCCGATTTGAATCCGACTGGTTTTCGGATCGGATCGGTTCGGATTTTTTCGGATTCGGATCGGTTTTCAAATTTTATTACAAATCCGAGTTTAAACCGAATCATATTTCGGATCGGTTTCGGATTCGGATTCTACACTATAAATCCGAAACTTACACTCTAAATCCGAACAATCCGACGTAAAAAAGAGGTTTGAGCGTTGAAGTACAAAAACATAGAGATTATATGTATACTATGTGATGTATTAGACCATGTGTATTCGGGTTAGCAGATAACCGATCGGATTTCGGTTCGGATCGGTTTAAATCCGAAATCCGAATCATGTTCAACATAAAATCCGATCGGTTTTTACATAGTAACCGAAACCGATCCAAATCGGATTTTTCGGATCGGTTCGGATCGGTTTTTTCGGATCCGGATTATATGCCCAGGGCTACCGAGCGTGTTGATATGATTCTCCCACGATGACCAAATTAGATAGGGAGGCTACAAGTTAGACAAAAAGCTAAATAAATCGAAGCACATTAGCTTTAAATATATACACAGATAAGACAACAGTTATTACCTCGCTGATATACATTTAAACATTTTAGGTAATCATAATCAAACTTTTTGTGTAATAGACATTAGAAATATCAATACCGTGTAATACCAAAACTAGTGTTGTATGAACCATCTCATACTTTTTCAATGGGAAGCCTTGATCCATCCGTTTAGTATTCGTTGACCTTTGACGTTTGTATATATTTTTTTCTTTTATGGCAGAGAGAGAGAACAAGAAGGAGGAGGCATGTTGCTTGCTTTTTCATTCTTCTTCTCAACGAGAAAAGTCAGACTCTCTTCAATTCTTCTCCTTTATAAACAATAATTCTCGACTTGTTACAGTCCCACCACCACTTACCAAACACCATGGCTTCTTCCCCACCTCAAACTCTCCTCCTCCTCCTCGTCGGTCTCACCACCGTCTTCTTCTTCTTCTTCATCTCCGCTTCCGCAGATCCGGACATGCTCCAAGATCTCTGCGTCGCTGATCTCTCCTCCGGTATTTCATCAATAAATAAATCTCTACTTTTTAAAACCATCTTTCCACTTACCTAAAAAAAAGGTAAAGCTTCAATTTTTAGTCTCTTTTCTTTCTTTTTCTTGCAGGAATCAAGATCAATGGCTTTCCTTGTAAAGACGCAGCTACAGTAACATCAGCCGATTTCTTCTCACAAGGTATAGCTAACCCAGGTCTCACTAACAACACATTCGGTGCCTTGGTCACTGGAGCCAACGTTATGACCATCCCTGGACTCAACACACTCGGTGTCTCGCTCGCTCGTATCGACTACGCCCCAGGGGGTTTAAACCCACCTCACACCCACCCACGTGCCACTGAGGTTGTCTTTGTCCTCGAAGGAACTCTCGACGTTGGGTTCCTCACCACCGCCAATAAGCTCATCTCTCAATCTCTCAAGAAAGGAGATGTCTTTGCTTTCCCTAAAGGACTTGTCCATTTCCAGAAGAACAATGGTCGTGTCCCTGCCTCTGTTATTTCAGCTTTCAATAGTCAGCTTCCTGGAACCCAATCCCTTGGTGCTACTTTGTTTGGTTCTACTCCTCCTGTTCCTGACAACATCTTGGCTCAAGCCTTCCAGACATCTTCAGGAACTGTCAAACATATCAAATCCAAGTTCCAACCCAAGAAATGATCTCTTTATATATTCATTACAGTTATTTGTTTTTTTTTTACCGGTTCTGTTTGATAAAGGAAAGATCTTTTTATTCCACTTTGATTTGTCTTCTGTAATAATCCAATAACTTATGATCTTTCACAGTGCATTTTGAGCTCCATTGTCTCATGTATTCTTATCTTTTATATAATCCAATTTTGTTAGTTTTGCTTTAAAGTTGACTAAAAACAGGTAGGAAGTCGAGGTTGATCTAATCTAAAAGCTTTCAAATGAGATATGCAAACAGGTAAGCTACCTTGATATAAAATAATCAACTTGAGAGACTCTTGCGTATGGGATTGAATATAAAATTGATTAATTAATTAATAAGATCATACTTCCCCATGTGCATCTTTGTTCAAAACTAAGTGTAATCCATATGGCCAGCTAACTAGATCCCTGTAGAAGGTAGAAGTCTAGTCTCTTCTTTATGGAGTTAAGCTGAAGTTAATTGTTTGTAACCAACAGTTCTTGCAACGTGGTTAAGGACCATATATTACCTGTAAACTCTGGCTTGTTGCCCTAACCACAAGGCATTGACTCTAGCTTCAGCAATTCAGCGCATTAAGCATATCCTCTCTATCATCAAACTGTACTGATGATCACGCAGAGAGACAAGAATAAGTCAGTAAAATCTGAATGGAACCTAACCTTAGGAGGAGATTGTCAGACTATATAGTATTTGTTTGAGACAATGGATTAGCTTATTTCTCATACATCAACTTTTGAATGATACATCATGAAACCAAAACACTCAAGAGGAGATAGATATGCATCCATATATACAGCTTCAGAAAAGAGCTCACAGAAGATGTAAATGGATGGATATATCATCGTTATTCAAATTCGAAAACGAAAACAAAAGTGATAAAGGAAAGTTGCAAACAAAGTAAAACTAGTGATACTGGCCCCTTTTCTTTTGGGGACTACTTGTTTGCTGCAGCAAGTTCCGCACTGATAATGAAACTCGATTTCCCAGCTTGTCTCAAGTACTGAACATCTCCATTCATCAGCTTCATCAGTTTCCGGCTAACCATCAAGCTCAATCCTTCTTCTGACACATCTTCCTCAGTCCCAAACATTTGGTTTAGTAAAAACTCGGGTATCCCAGCTCCCGTATGCGTCAACCTGTTTTCATACGCCCAATATCCTCAATGCATTTTTCTTTAACATCATATTGTGCATTCTGATTAAGAATATTTTACCTGATCTCTAGATAAGCAAGATGCACAGAACGCCCAAGCTGATCCTTCCTCAGGGACGCTGTAACAGCTAGCTGACCTCCGGATGGTGTAAAGTTAACAGACATCAGCATGAAATCTGCCAAGACTTGTTGAAGTCTTATACTGTCTCCATACAAAGTATCAGACATTACTTCTTCTCCGGTCTCATTTGTTATTCGTACGCTCTTTCCGTTACTCTTCATCATTACTTGACTTGTGGAAGCAGTCAACACTTCGTTTAAGCTGAACTCTTTCATTTCCAGATCCAAACACCTGCGCAGTCAAATCACAACATAAGAAAGCAGGTAAACTTTTGAAAGATTAGAAACTTCGATTCTTGCATACCCTTCAATAATGCTTTCAAGATCCGAATCATCAAGAATCTTGCTTAGTTGCTTCTGACATAATGCACTAGTTTGCAAAATCTGTCTCTGCTCTGGTCCTAATTCAGTGCCCTCTATCATTTTCCTTGTAAACATAATCCCAGATAGGGGATTCCGGATCTGTCTTTTGATGTATGCTAGAGCCTTTAATCTCTTTACTGCAGTTCTCTCAGCTAGACGCTGAACATGGAGCGCTTGCTGCAGCTCATGGCTGGCAAGTTGCAGGAAACAGAAGACACCTGTCACTACACCTTCCCTGTCCAGTTTCTTACTCACACACAACAGACACTCTACATATTTGCCTGCTCTTGTAAAGAAAGCAAACGACACTTTCTCTGGATCTTGACTGGTCACAGCATTGTTTAGCACAATCCCAAGATTTACAAAGGCTTCTTGATTCTTTAAACGACAACATGACTTTTGCGTCCCAAAGACTTCTCCTAAGAGCATCTTGTCGATCACTTCCTCTCGCTTCAAACCGGTTAACTTTGACATTGCTGGATTCCACTCTGTGCACCATCCAAACTCATCGGTGCCAAATATGGGCGGGATCAGCGGGTTTGGATTTTGGATAATCGCCTTGTAATCACCTTCAATACGAGTAAACTTGTCCATCACAGTCTTCTGGCCAGTAAGATCATGGGCTACAAAACACACCCCAACCACGTTTTCATGGAGATCTCTACTTGCACATGCATTTACAATTAAACTTATTGGCCCAGCATCAGCCCTGGACAAGTGTGTCTTGATCTCAAATTGGACATTCTGCTCCTCCGTTCCTGCATAGATAAGCAAGTGAAGTTTATATAGGCTCGGCTTCAGTGTTTTAGAAGAGAAAAAAGCAAACCAACATACGTGATTCATCATTAAGAATCAGAAACAACACACTGCACCAAGTTTCTTCGACTATGATTCTCAATTGAAACTTGAACCGTGCAATCTAGTTGGAAGATTCTTAGCAACTCAGTATAAATTAGGAGGAGAGTTACCTTCTAATGCATTCTCTAGCATCCTTTTAACGATTTCCACTGAAGAATCTTCAACAAGAGTGAGGAGATGCTTCCCAATTGCTTCATCAACCGAAAGACCAGTCAACTCAGCAATCTTTGTGTTCCAACCATTAACCAATCCATCAGAATCAACCGCCAATATTGGCACCGTAGCAGTCTCAATTAAACGAACCATCTCACTGGTCACAGCTTCTAGTTCTTGTATACCATCAATTTTAAGATCATTTAGCTTAGAGTGAATGACCTTTGTATTCACATCGGTAGTCTCACCATCCTTGAAAGCATTCCTCAGAATAAGCTGCAAGGAGTGTATTGCATCCATCTCATAGTCCTTCCAAGGTAAACTTCTTGTCTTGACAACCTCAAGAAAAGCCTTGAACGATGACCTCGGGTGCATTCTCCTTGCATCATCCCTATCATCTGGGTCATGCTTGGCACCTCCCCATCTCACTTCACCAGCGGTATGAGAACGGAACCAGAAAATCATGTCTTTCGATGATATCCTTACAGCTGCCATTCCACATACTGAATCCCCAAGAGATAGAGCCCTCGGAAACCCAGCGTCATGCAAACTATCAGTGCTCAAACCTGTTGAATCCGTGTGGTATTCACACAACCATGAAGCTAACTCCTGCAGATGGAACTCACTTGGAGTTGTTCCCAGTTTCCATATCTTGTCTTTATACAAGAGTGCTGCTCCATCACATTTCACCAGGTCCATTATGTTGGGGCTCTGCGACACAATACCCAGTGGAGCATCACGCATCAACATATCACACAAGAGTGTCTGTGTGCGCAAAATGTTCTTCTCCACAATTTGGTTCTCCAGTTCCACCTCTTTATTGACGTGTATCGCAAACACTTGAGCTAAGAACTCACAGGCATACCTGAGAGGAAATGGAACAAATCTAGGAGTCGTATTATGACAAACCACTAAACCCCATAATCTCTTTCTTTTCTGAGGCTGTGTGGTAGAATCAGGAGCATCCCCTTCTCCATCTTCCTCGTTAACTACAACCGCCATAACCAGAGATGCAATTGAATCCATGTTGGCCATGTACTGCAAATGGCAGCTGTGCGGTGCTCTGAGGGTAGAACCACACAAGGTAAGATCAAAGGAAAGCTTTTCATCTTGAAGCACCCTAGCATGTTTTGCATTGCAATCAACGATCATCCGGACCTTGTTCTTCATAAACAGAAAGCGCGCTGCTTGAGGGATGTCGGTGGCTGGATAATGCAAACCAAGATAAGGCTCCAGCCCAGGTTTTGTAACCTCGGAGACAACCTCACCGTGATCATCTTCATGAAACTTATAAGCCATCACCCTGTCATACCCCGTGAGTTCAAAAACCTCCTGTACCATTGTATCACAAAGCCTTTCCATGCTTCCACTGGGCAAAGATTGCAGCCTAGTGATTGCTTTGGCAGCGAGCTTATATGATTGTAAGGCACCAGCAGCTGTCATCGGAACTTCATAAGGCTTTACCGGTTCAAAGTCGACAATGATACTCCCTGTAACCCTGTGGACAATCGCATAAAAGGGCTTTGCAGAAGTCTTGCAGTGCACAAGAATGGGATTCAACAGAGAGACATCTCCAAATCCAAGGGCTTTCTGCAATGCAGATGCACTAGGAGCAGTGAAAAGACTCCTTATATCTGTTCCAATGCCTAGAACAGGGTGTTCGCCAACACTAGGAACTGCATGACTGGTCATTGTCAACAACTCCGGAGCATTCTCGCTGTATGCAATGACTTTGAAAGTCTTCTCATCCAAGGCAAGCAAACAACCAAAGGGCTGAATCAGCTTTCCCTTCTGTATGTGATGAAGATAAGTCGTGGTCACCTTGTCAGACCTCGGTGGCTGGTTCTCCACAACCGGGCCAGTGACACGCACCGAGGTTGAGTAATCAAAGGAACTGCCTGACTCCTCAAAATCAGCATGGAGCTTCGCATCTACAGTGGTCTGCGCAATGATTCTAGCGCTGTGCCTTGATCGCCTTGAGCCCTCAGAGGACTGACTCGGCCTAGACCCTGACATTGTTTTCCTGACACAGACAATACAACAAAAATAAGTGCAAAAATTTTATATAGAGGAAAATATTCATGCGGTAATCATATGAACACAAAAGCACCAGTCATAGAATAAAATGCATAAGCATAAACTTAAAACACTAAGAATCAAGAATTTTCAAACACTAAATTGTCGCTACAGCTCAAGTTCCTTTCAAAGTAAAAAGAGGCATGGACTACTCGAGTAACTCAATCGAGAAAGTCTGCCTAGCTAAAACCAAAAATAGAACACAACAGGTGCAGGAATCATTCTGCTATATTCCACTATTCAATGATTTACCATTCTCAAAGCAACTGAGCCAACTTAAGTATGATGTGTAAGGACATAGCTAAGGAGTCAAGATTCCATGAACACTATCAATTGAAGTCATCCAAAAATCCAAAATCAACAAGATGGGACAATTAACATGTAGCACAAATGGTCGTAGATACTCAACAGGGACCATCAACTTGACAGATACTAACAATAACGAGGATCAGAGAAAAATGATGCCTTTCAACATCCAAACACAGCTAAGCAATACATAAAATAGACTTGATATAAACTCTTGAGAGTCGTTATAGTTATACCTTTCAGAAAGGAGTAATAAAGTCCCACAGCGAAAGCAATCTTAAAAGTGACGAGAGCTAGGATGAGATAAATTGGATGCTTCTTCTCATAAATGATCAGAGGCTACAAAATCTGAGTAAAACAAGCACACATCAAGCCAGATCAAAAAATCTTTTATTGGCAGAAAACACGGAGGGTTATTGATGACAACAGTCAATAGAGAAATAGCTTAAAACTAATTAACTTCAAAGTAAGGATTAATCACAAAAGTAACGCAACCCCGGGAAGAGCTTACAGAGTATAAAGAGTGAGTCTAGTTGCTGCTAAGCTCTAAGCAGAAAACAATGGAAGAAAGCTTCAACATATATATATACAAATAAAGAAAGGAGGAAACTTTGGGAAAGGGAAAGTAGCTACCTTTAAAGAGAAGAAAGAAGAAGAAGAAGAGGAAGATTCAAGAAACCATGATCAGATCTTGTCTAGTCACACTCTTCAGAAGTTTTTTTCTTGGGTTGGTTTAGTTATACTAAATCTAGACCTCGATCACCGCCTCTTCTCTCTGGTCTGCTACGTCTCTCTACTCTCTATTATTTGTGCTCCCTAACACAGACGACGAAGATGAAGGGACCACCCAAATACGTATGCCCATGTCTCAGAGTATGGGCAAATTGTTATATAGTATATTATAATCGAATAAAAATAAAAGATAAAAAAGCTTAATTTGGATAAAAGACAAATCTCACACACAAATCAAGAACAGGGTCGGCTTCGCCGGTAACAGTTTGCTCACTAAAACAGAACAGTAAGCGAAGATATGATATACTTATATATAAAAAAAAAGTTGGCACCTTTCTGGAATTCAAAGAAAAAAAAAGAGAGTCTTTTAATGGAATTTTTAAAGTTTTAGATATTTTTCACCGATGTGAGTAAGAGTAAGACTGGGTAATGAGGAGAAAAAAAAAACAGTAAAGTGGAAGAACAAAGTTGAGGGGTGATCTTCTTTAAATTAGATTAGATTTGAAGAGAATCATACGAAAGATAAGATGAAAAGTAAAAAGGATTATTAATATAAAAACAAGAAAGAGAGATGGGAAGGAGGGAAGGGGGTAGTTGTTTAATGAAGGCAATAACCAGAAGTGGAAAGTTGTGTTTGGGGAAGACGACAAGGATGGTCTTATGGGCTTCACGTTTTCTCGGCTTTTTGCGTTTTGTAATCTGCTTCTCTTATTTAACTTCATTTGTAGGGACTTTCCTTTTTTGTATTTCTTATTTTTTTTTTCAATTTCCAAATTAACATCAAATCTCATCTTTAATTAAAGTGGAAACTTCCTTCTTCCATTATTCTCGAACTTTGATTCTTCTTATCCATCCATGGGAATGACACATCGGGATATTTTCACCAAACCACGCTATCATGATCACTTCTTATTAGCTATTGTATCTATCGTCTTTGTTATATTCTTCCACTAAGAAAATTTCACATGGATATTGTGATATATATATAACAAACTCTGCAAAATTCACTTCAGGATTGTCTAAAGATGATCATGTCCAAAACAAACTCTGCAAGTTTTTGTTCAAGATTGTCTAAAGATGATCATGTCCAAAAAAGGAATCGACAACGTCTCATCCAGACAGCGCAACTTCACTTAGATATTGTGGCACAGCTATGTTGGACCAAAAGAGTGCCTCTATAATGCAAACGTCCTCCAAGCAAAACAGCCATGATCCATTAGACAGTCATGGCCCATGTTGCGTGTCTGGATTGTCAAAATTCTATCTTCTAGATCCCATTTCAGGAAGAAGAACACTTGAGGAACTGAACAGATGTGATTTGAGTGGGGTTATAGCTATTTGGAGAGGTTTTAACGGCCTAGAACTATCCAATCCTTGAGAGGATTTGGAACATTAAGAGTTAAAGACACATTTTGGGAGCTTTTTCTGAATCTGAACTCTAAAAACAACTGTCCGGTACCATATGTTACTTTGTTTTACATGAAAGTACCAAGAGTAAAGAAAAGGGTCCTTATATAGAAACAAAAATGACCTGTTAACGGTCAATGTAAAGAGAACAGTTAAATCTGTTCAGTCAATCTTTACAGTAACAACAAAAATGTCAATAGGTACTTTATGTATCTTTAAGAAGCACAAAAGGATGGTCGAAAGCAAAAGACTAATCATATTGTTCAGTTTCACAGAACCATGCACAACAGAGAGAAGAAAAATCGGAATGATTATCTTCTTTTTGAATGAATCAGTCTCTGCGACTCTGCAAAGCATCCTCGAGATCAAGTTCTAACCCAACACGATTCCTTATAGACGCAGCTGCGTGACAAGACGACGTCGTTTTACACATCCTCTCCAATTCCTTAAACCTCTCACAGTCAAACTTGTGACTCTTCAACAACTTCCTCTGCCTCGACAAGAACAGTCTCTTCATGAAATCCTGATATGTGGGATCCCTCGAAGTCATCAAGAAATAAGCATAACCCACGATGATGCCTGTCGCTGTAGCGAAGAAAGTGATTGGTTCCATCACATCCCATGAGAATTCCCAGAAAGTTAATCTAAAAAAGAGCCCAATTTGAACCATGGAAGTAGCCAAACCACACCAAAGAATCTTCCTCACTTGTCTATGAGCAAGAACATCAATCTCTTCTTTCATGGTTCTCAGCTTATTGAATTCGTCTTTTATCTGATCTTCCTCTGGATTCTGATCCAAAGGCATCGCCCGTCTAATCAGATCCACCACCTGAAAACAAAAAGTCCAGATTTTTAGAGAAATCGAGAAGAAGATAGAACAGAGTAAAGTTTCGTTTTTTCCGAGGTTTGAAAAGAGACCTTATCTGGGTGAAGAAAGACTTTATCACGAAAAATCAAGACAACGCCAGCATCGTCGAGAACACGAGCAAAGATGTGAGCTTCATCAGGAGATCTAGCGATACCCATTCCTTGAGAAGCTTCTAAAAGTGAAGTGTAAGAGACGACATCTCTATCAGCCATACCAACAAGCTTCTTCTTCATGTCTTCAACATTCACAAGCCTCATCAGCTTCTTCGCTTCCGCTATAGTTACCTCTTTCTTCTTCTTCTCTTCCTCATCTGACGGCGGTGTATTGACGGTGACGCAGCTTCTTGATCCACCATGGACAAGCCATGTCCTTTGTGAAGAAGCTCTGATGGCGCTGGACATTGCCGTACGCCTGAGCAGACCCATTGACCACATTACGAACCCACGAATCTGAAGATCTGAGATATTCGAGAAAGCGAAACCAGAAAAAGTTAGGTTCGCAGATCAAAGATTAAAAGATATGAGAATCAAGAAAAGGTGTGTGATACGATTCCAAACAAAGTGACTTAACACGTTTAATTACGAATCTCAGATTCTTCTATTATAATTAAGAGATTATTAGGAAAATCGAAAGAGAACAAAAAAAAGGAAAAGAGAGGAGAAGCACGTAGCCATTTGCTTTTTATCTATAGAATTTTGGAAAAAAGGTAAAAAAAAAAAAGAAAGATTGGTAGGTATGTTAAGATTGTTGTTGACTTGGCATGAAAAATGGCTTTTACATATCCCAATCAACTTTCAGATAACTCAAAATCAATTTGATTTGTTTGGTGGAAGTATACAATAATAAAGTACTAATTGTGGGATCTTGTTTAGTTTATACCCAACCACCATTCTGACAAAAAAAAGAAACAGATAATGATCCAAACAAACAAACAAGTCCCTTTGTTAGTTTGAGTTGAGGAGTTGAGAGAGACCAATCCTTTTCATCGGAGTTGAATTTGACATCAAGTTACTTCACTAGCACATTACAGAACAACACGTATCCCTGACTTAAGAAAGAACAAACATTTGTTTTTATTACATCAAGTAACAACAACAACAACTTGTTGCCAACACATTTCCTTCAATTTATCATATTACGCGGAATGATGAATTCATTCTCCACGAGTGTACGCAAGCAAATTCTTTCTTCTGTTCAATTATATATTTGATAGCATGAAAACGTGGAATCCCTAATTAGAAACACATATTTCTAGCTTTCAATTCGATAATATTCGTTGTGAAAGCGCTTTAAAAGTTAGTTTAAGCCTTTAAGGCATATGACACAAACAACCAAACGAAAGCGTACGTAGAGAAAACGCAGATAAACAAAGAAACACCACAATCGTTTTGTACTGCCACGACAAGAAACACAAATAAAAATTGACATTTTGATTGTAGAGAAAAACAAACCTAATTACATTTAGGGAGATCGGAAATCATCATCTATGAATGACATACCTGAAAAAGTACTTCGACAGTTTTTGTTCTCTTATGATATTTAATGTGAATGATGAAGAAGAAAATAATTTTAAGCACTATGTCCACCACCACGGCTTGAGAGTTTTTGCGTTGTTCTTGAGAAGAAAGCGAGATTAGTTGTTAAGTTATGCTCTCCCTTGTTTTGCCGTTTTTATCTCCTGACCACTGCTTAAGGGCCAAATCCGTTTTTATAGTAGTATGTATGCCCCCTGCCTAAAAATTAAATATGATGATGATTACGTAAAACACGACGTTCATGAGTCATTTAATGCTAGATTATGAGCTGACGACTTTGCAATAGGTTTACCACTTCCGTAAATGGATAACTTATTAAAACTATATTAAACAATGACATGATGACTTGTATTAATGTGTCTAACCAGATTTCTAATTAACAATAATAGTTAGCCTGGCCGTACGAATACGATTGTTAAAGATGTTTGTTTTTAATCACCTCATGCAATAGTTTAAGTTTTGCCAATTTGTCTTTTAAAAACAAAAAGAAACTGCACAAATCTATAAAAAAAAGTTTATAAAGACTCTGCCAAATCTTGTCTTTATGACTCCAAACTGCACGAATATATGAGATAAGAATTAAAAAAAAAAAAACAATTGCGAAATGAGATTAGAAAAGGCAACTAGTTGAAATGTGTTGTTTAATGTTTTCTTAAATAAACCACATTAAAGTAATTACTTATTTAGATCTATATTGGACCCAAAGCACATCACTTTAGCTCAATTCTCAAGCCCGTGAAGGAGCCTCATCAAGGCCCAATCAAATCGTCTACACTGCATCCCAAGAACAAAGAAAAAAAGAAAAGTACTTAGGAGCAAAGATCTGGCCACCAGAACACAAACGATCGATGAATACAATCGGAAAGTCTGAAAGCTCGATGAAGATGACTTCTAAGATGCGCCGTGGCTTACCGACGGCGTTCATTCTCTTCTTCCTGGTTCCGGTATTGATTCCAGTCGGCGAGGCGGTATGGCTAGATGTGCCTCCCACCGGGACAAAGTGTGTATCTGAAGAAATCCAGAGCAATGTCGTCGTTTTGGCTGATTACCTCATCATCTCTGAGGATCATGGCGTCATGCCCACTATCTCCGCCAAGGTATCTTTCTTCGATTTCCTGTTCCGATCATCTGTGCATGACTGCATTATGTATCTGTTACTAGATCCCTAGTTTCACCTGATCCATTTAGTCGTTTCCCTCAATTAATTACACGTAATTAGGAACAATTGTATATTTATGATCGATCGAAGTTTCCTTTTTTGGAAAATTGTGCTCATGATGATATGTAACAACATGTCTTTCTTTGATTGTTCGTTTCGGTTTTATTTTGGATTTGCATTCAAAAATTTTGGGTTAATTAATGAAGGGAGCTTCAACTAAGTATACTCTCTCTCTCTCTCTCTTTTGGTACTCTTTGGTGATCTCATCTTTGCAGTGAAACACAAATACATTTGGTAATAGTTTTTGCTAGTTCCATATTGTTTGATGAATTGTTTTAGATAATGTCATTGGATTGAGGGCTGTCTTTGAAGTCGAACTTGAATATAGTTATCAAATATTGAAATGTAGTGGTCCTGGCTAGTATCTTCTGTTTCTTGGCTCTGAGTTTTGAGAATCTTTATGGTGCAGGTGACATCCCCATATGGCAACGTTCTGCACCACATGGAAAATGTAACGCATGGCCAATTTGCATTTACAACCCAAGAATCCGGGAACTACTTGGCGTGCTTTTGGGCAGATGCAAAGAGTCACGGAAACCAAAATGTTAGCATCAACATTGACTGGAAAACTGGAATCGCTGCTAAGGATTGGACCTCTATTGCTAAGAAAGAGAAGATCGAGGTGAGCTTCCACAGGGATTTTACAGTTCAGAGAGCGGATGCCTATGTTATGATTCAGAAAATCTGTAAAGTTTGTTTCTTTATGACATTTGGTTTGCTTGATAACATAGGGTGTGGAGCTGGAGATCAGGAAACTAGAAGGTGCAGTTGAAGCCATCCATGAAAATCTACTCTACCTAAGAAACAGGTACATTTAGCTACATTTACAACTGCTCATGTCTTCTTGGTTGGTTGACAAAAGTTTTGTGGATCAAAATGCAATTTTTGCAGAGAAGCAGAGATGAGGACAGTGAGTGAGAACACGAACTCGCGGGTGGCTTGGTACAGTATAATGTCCCTGGGTATTTGCATCGCCGTCTCTGGTCTACAAGTAGTCTACTTGAAGCAATACTTTGAGAAGAAGAAGCTTATATAGAGATTCCCTGATCTTCAATTTCTCTAAAGAGTTCCTACTTAGAGAATAATATTCAATTCTTTTTCGTTTACACGTTCCTTTTTACTGACGCTGTAAAATTTTGTTCATGGGATTTTCCTGTAGCCTCATTTCTGATAAGTAATCATTCTTTCTGATTCATAAAACTGAATAAAAAAGGATAAAGCTCCAAGAGAATTTTCAAGAGAACTAGGCATTAATACTGGGTATAATTTGAACTTTATGTTAGTATGGGGCGATAAAACTTAAGTTTCACAGTATAAGGATTAACATGACAATAAAAAGTAAAAACCTTTGTCGATAAGACGATCAGTTATTCAAATGGGTATGTATGTACATATAAAGCCCAACATTCCGAACCAACAGGCCCGTTCAGAAAGGAAAACAAACCCTAATATCAAAGAGATATAAATAAACCCTAATCACATTTCGCATCCTCCTAAGAGACGGAAAAATGCCGGCAGGTCATGGAGTTCGGGCGAGAACGAGGGATCTGTTCGCGAGGCCGTTCAGGAAGAAGGGTTACATTCCACTGTCGACCTACCTCAGGACCTTCAAGGTTGGCGACTACGTCGATGTTAAGGTGAATGGTGCGATCCACAAGGGTATGCCTCACAAGTTCTACCACGGACGTACTGGTCGCATCTGGAACGTTACCAAACGCGCCGTCGGTGTCGAAGTCAACAAACAGGTCCGATGAACTCTCACATCTCTTTAACTTTGGTCTTAGTGGTCTAGTATTGGATCGTATATTTAGATTTTAGATTGTTGATCTGCCGAACTTATGTTGAAATGTCTGATTAAGCATTGTTTAGTAGAACGTAAATATCATCTACAAGCTTAGAGTGGTATCTCAAAGATTTCAATTTCAGTGATCCAGTAGCGTTGTTCTTGATCCAGTTTGAGATTCGAAATTGATTGCTTTATCTTTCGTTTAGTCTTCAGCCTTAACACAGTTTTTTGTTGCATTATTAATTCCTTTCTGTAATCTAATGTTAATGTTTGGACCAGCTCTTATGTTACATTGTTGAGTCAATACTTGGACTCTTGGTCATTGAAATGCTAGCACGATTGGTTTCATGACTATTGCATTGCTGTGGTCTGGCTTCAAATCATCTGGTCTCTATATATGTTATTGTGTCATTTACTGACATATATATGTTTGTGGGTGTTTCAGATTGGTAACAGGATCATAAGGAAGAGGATCCATGTGCGTGTGGAGCATGTGCAGCAATCAAGGTGTGCAGAAGAGTTCAAGCTGAGGAAGAAGAAGAATGATGAGCTTAAGGCTGCAGCTAAAGCTAATGGCGAGACAATAAGCACCAAGAGACAGCCTAAAGGACCCAAACCAGGATTCATGGTTGAAGGCATGACCTTGGAGACTGTCACTCCAATCCCTTACGATGTCGTCAACGATCTCAAGGGGGGCTATTAGTTCTACTTTCTTGCGTGTTTTGGAGCTCTTCCTTTATATGTTTTGTAGCGACTTCAAATTTTTGTTTTCGACTAAGAATATGATTTATATAACAGGAGTTTTGCAGTATTATTTTTGTTATTGTTTGATTTGTTTCTTCCAGTTTCTAAATCTCATGTGAAATTAACTCTTTTGAGCCTAATCGAAGATACTCTTGAGTTTTGACGCGGTAAAAGCTAAGCTAAGACCTTAAACTTCTTCTTGGATCAGTTGGGTGCAAGAGGAATAGAGTTGCATGCGTAAAGGGGAAATGTTGAGCTTCTTGACAGAAAATGGAACTTTCTAGAAGTCGATACGGTGGACTCTTCTCCAGCTATACCACTCGTGTTACTTTGATATATTCTACTGCAGATTCCATTCGAGAGACACAAAAATATGCAACCTTCTCAGATTTTCAAATACTTATTAGCTCTATAGAGACAGATTGAAAAACCAGCTGCTTCCTCTTCATTTTTTTTCTTTCTCCTGTTAACATTTTCGTTATTTCTGTTTTTTTTTAAATTGAACTTCCTAAAATAGATAAAAACAATGAAACTTCAGTTCATCCGTTGCTGTCCTAAATTTCTCATTTTCTCATAGGCGGCTATTCGCAATTTTAGGAATCCACTCAAGACTCTTTATTTCTCTCTCTCCATTTAATCTTACCATGATTTTTTTTTCTCTCTCTCTGCTGACCCAAGCCAACCTTTGATTCTCTAATTCAATTTGTTTTCTTAAAAAAAAAAAAAAAAAATTGCCACCCAAAGAATACGAATCCTTGTTTGAATCCACCACATTTCGAAATCATTCTTGCTGAACTCATATTTTTCCAGTTTTCTCTTTTTGTTTCCCCCCTTCTTCTCTATCCTACGTTAGATTTTAAGATCTGTGTTAATCCCAATAAGTTTGGTTGCTGCTGTTAAGAGATTTCAGAAACAATTTGGTCTAAAGATCAAAAAACACATTTTCATCCAAAAGCTCGAATTTTTATCCCCTGTGGGGGGATTGGTTGTGGTGGGTGCAATTTCATTCCTCAGTGAAGAATAAAGAAAGATTAGGAGGCTAATTAAAACATACAGTTTCCTGATTCCGATCAGGAAACTGTGGACTGTTCACGGAATCACGAAACTCTGTAGAATTATGGGATGCAACTGCACCAAAGGAACACGAGCAAATGATCACGTGGAGAACAACACGAATGTTACTGGGAGGGAGAGACGAAGCAAGAAGCCTAAGACAATGAAAACCTCCAACAAGAAGAAAAAGTCTGCTTCCTCTAGCAATGCAGGAGCAGAGGAAAGAGGCAACAACAACGAATCCACATTGAGGTTTTTGATGCCCATTGATGCCAAGGACAATGATGGTGCGGAGAAGAAGGTGAATCTTGAGAGAAAATCTTCTAGATCGGTGTTTCAGAGACGGCCCACCACCCTTGAGGTGGCAGGGACTTTGCAACAACCTAAGATGACTAGAATATGCAGTATTACTAATGGAGAAAGAGGTGCTCAGGTTATGGCTGGTTGGCCTTCTTGGTTGGCTTCTGTTGCTGGAGAAGCTATCAATGGATGGATTCCTCGCAAGGCTGATTCTTTCGAGAAGTTGGAAAAGGTGAGGCCTTTTTTTCCTGTGTGTTTTTCTATAACTATGAGATGATTTGATTTTGTGCCTTGTCTTGAATTTTCACATTGTTGCTTACTGTTAGATTGGACAAGGGACCTATAGCAGTGTCTACAAAGCCCGGGATTTAGAAACGAACCAACTAGTTGCGCTGAAGAAAGTGCGGTTTGCTAATATGGATCCCGAGAGTGTTCGGTTCATGGCAAGAGAAATAATCATCCTTCGAAGGCTTGACCATCCTAATGTTATGAAGCTTGAGGGTTTGATCACTTCAAGAGTATCAGGGAGTATGTATCTTATATTTGAATATATGGAACACGATCTTGCTGGCCTTGCTTCAACCCCTGGTGTTAACTTCTCCGAGGCACAGGTATTACTATTTTCTCCACAATATATGCATTTGCTATTATGTGGTTGATGTTCATCTAATGTGTTGTGCTTTGCAGATTAAGTGCTATATGAAACAGCTGCTTCATGGTCTAGAACATTGTCATAGCCGAGGCGTATTGCATCGTGACATCAAGGGCTCTAATCTTCTGCTTGACCATAACAACAATCTCAAAATTGGAGATTTCGGTCTTGCCAACTTTTACGGGGGCCAACAGAAGCAGCCTCTCACTAGCCGTGTTGTAACTTTGTGGTACCGCCCACCTGAACTATTGCTCGGGTCAACAGACTATGGAGTTACTGTGGATCTGTGGAGCACAGGATGCATACTAGCTGAACTCTTTACTGGGAAGCCTATCATGCCCGGTAGAACCGAGGTAGAACAACTACACAAGATCTTCAAACTTTGTGGCTCACCTTGTGAAGAGTATTGGAGAAAATCGAAACTTCCACATGCCACCATCTTTAAACCCCAACAACCTTACAAAAGGTGTGTAGCCGAGTCATTTAAGAGTCTTCCATCTTCAGCTTTGGCCCTAGTTGAGGTTCTTTTAGCTGTAGAACCAGATACTCGTGGAACCACAGCTTCTGCCCTTCAAAGTGAGGTAAAAGCTCTACCATAACATTCAACTTTTGTTTAGCGGAATGCAGTTCTATACGCTACTTGTCTCACACTTTTGTTTCTTTTTGTTTTGTTTAGTTCTTTACGACAATGCCTTTTGCAAGTGACCCCTCAAGTTTACCAAAGTACCAACCGAGAAAGGAAATTGATGTGAAGGCGCGAGAGGAAGCAAAACGGTAAGATCAAGATTCTACTAGTATCATAGTGTACAATTTTTTTCTGAAGATTTCGCCATAATATAACAATTTAAAAAGAGCTCGTCTCTGCTGAATGAACACTGACATGCCCCAATTTTCTCTCATCCACCAGAAAGAAAGGCACTAGCACTAAACAAAATGAGTCAAAACAAGTATCTAGAGAATCTAGAGCTGTGCCAGCTCCAGATGCCAATGCTGAGTTGCTGACATCAATACAAGTACGTCTGATTCTGGCATATTACACCTACAAATATATTATGGTTAGATTCATGTGATCTTAATTATCTGTCTGTTTTCTTGTTTTGTAAAGAAACATCAAGGGCAGCAGAATAAAGATGCAGCTAGCTTCCGGATAGAACCACTGAAGAGTGGAACTCCACAAGTCGGTTACAATCGTTATGGTGTGTCCTCTGTGAATAGAAATGGAGAGAATGTTATGAGGGGTTCGAGTCGTTCTCCGAGAAAAGAATTGAGGACGCAGCGGTCTTTTGTCCAACGCGGAGCAGCCCAATTGTCAAGATTCTCAAACTCAGTAGCTGCTAGAGATGGATCACATTTCGCTATAGCGAATCCACGGTGGCTTGAAGATAGTTATAGGAACGATGGTGATTGGTCCCAACGTTTGATGGTTAAACCAAAAGGTTCTACAAAACACAAAGAATCCAAACCGGTAAAAAGGACATCCAAACTGTGTAATTGTGCTTTTCTTTGCAGTGGAACTCTTTGTGGGCTAATCCACAATTCTTTTGGTTATATTTAGGTTTACGGTGAAAAGACAGAGAGAATGCACTACTCAGGGCCATTGGTTTCTGCAGGAGGAAACTTAGATGAAATGTTGAAAGAACATGAAAGACAAATTCAGTTAGCGGTTCGCAAAGCTCGGGCAGATAAGAAGATGAATAGAGACGATAACAAACAGGCTCAAGCGTTTCTTGCTGCAACTGGCAGGTGAATGAAATATATCAGAGAAGAAGAAACAAAGGAAGAAACTTTTGAGATATCAGGAAAAGTGCTGAAAGGTTTGGCGTTGTAGAGTCAACTGATCTCTTGTGGGGTCTTGTGTAAAGTCCAAAGCTAAAATTGTGTGATATATTTGTTCTTGTTCTTGTAAAATTTTATTTTGTTTAGTTTTAGTAGAATAAAAATTATTATTGTTATCTTGGTATTTCAATTGCACTAAACGATCCCACATAACCAAATATCGATCCTTTTCAAGATTGGTTCTTTTTTTAAAACGATCCAACCACCAAGAAACTTAAATAGAAGGCTTCACTCTCTTGCTTCTTGCAGAACCTGAAATTAGCTGCTCTGTCTTACTCAAGTACCCTTATAGTTTCCTTACCTTCATGTCTAAGCATAAACCAAACTTCCTCTTTCATCTCATCAGCATGTTTCCTATAATTATATAGGAACAAGTCTGTAACTTTTGCAGAACCCAAGTTCTTTTGTTTGAATCAGACAATGAAACCTAAAGCAAATCAAATCCACAAACACAAGCTTCTCCTTGTTTGTCTTCTTGCCACCTTAATTCTCATCTTCATCGTGAGATCAACTCTGACATCTTCACGGTCACGCCAAACTTCAGAAGAGGCAAGATCAGCGCGTTGCTCTGGTGCCTGCAATAAGCTCCCACGTTCCCTCGCACAAGCCCTGATCCATTACTCGACTTCAGTTATCACTCCACAACAAACGCTTAAAGAAATAGCAGTTAGCAGTAGAGTACTCAACAAGAAGTCACCCTGCAATTTCTTGGTGTTTGGTCTAGGCCATGACAGCCTCATGTGGAGCTCTCTTAACTATGGAGGCCGGACGGTATTTCTTGAAGAAGATGAGGCATGGATAAAACAGATCAAGAGACGGTTTCCAATGCTGGAATCGTACCATGTTACATACAACAGTAAAGTCAATCAAGCCGATAATCTCATAGAAGTTGGGAAAGGACCTGAATGCACAGCCATTGGAGATCCAAGGTACTCAATGTGTCAACTAGCACTCAAGGGTTTGCCTGCAGATATCTATGAGACTAGTTGGGATCTAATCATGGTTGACGCACCAACTGGCTACTACGATGAGGCTCCGGGGAGAATGACAGCCATTTACACAGCGGGAATGATGGCAAGGAACAGGAAACAAGGAGGAGAGACCGATGTGTTTGTGCATGATGTGAACAGGGAAATAGAAGACAAGTTTTCTAAGGCTTTCTTGTGTGAAGGGTACATGAAGAAACAGGAAGGGAGACTAAGGCATTTTGTTATCCCTAGCTATAGAGTTGGATCAAACTCAGAATCAAATAGACCATTTTGTCCATAGTGAACAACACATGTTACCTTAGATCTCCTCTGTTTCTACCAAATCTCTTTATCGTCCTTGTTGTTCTTCTACTTATTCAGCATCAGTTTATCAATATTGAGACGAGCATAGGCAACAAAGCTATAGCAAAAAACTAGACATTCTTAATGCATAATATCAAGTGTTCCTGTAAATGAACATTGGCAACTTTGTTTCGGTCCAGTAAAGCTCCACTTGTAAGAGAAATCTAGCAAGCTGAACCAGGGTAAAAAAGCAGCACAAAAAAAGCAATATTGCTGTATCCATAAAAAAAAAAAAACAGATCTTACTACACAGTACCAGAAATAAAAAGTAAAAACTCAGCAAAATAGTCTAAACAGATAACTATCAAGTCCAACTCGTATAAAACACCAAACATTCTGCAAACTCCCACGCCTTGAGCCTCTTGACTTGTAGTTGAAACTTGCCCGACGCTTTTCTTTTGGTCTACACTTTTAGGCTGGAGGGCAGACGCTAGTGCTGATGCAGTTAAAAGTGTTCAGTTTAGTTGACCAGAAACAAAAAGAGTATCCATGCAGCTTCTATTAGGAAGCAATTGTAATGAAATAACTAGCTTTTACCTGGTCACAAAGATAGCGGTTGGACTGCCAGGAGATGGAGGAGTCTGCGTCAGCACTGAAGCAAGTGGACCAGCTTTTGAAACATCATCAGTGTTACTTGCAGAATATATTTCAACCTCTTCAAGACCAAGTTGTCGCTTGATCAAATCCATGTTACTCTTTAGGACATCCATCTCTCCAAAAGGCAACCTCAAATTTAGAGCCTGAATGCCAATAGATATTGCCTCGTCCTTCTTGAATTTAAGGAAAGGCATGCAAATCATTTGGATTTTTTTGAAGGTTTCTGGTTTTTGTCCCTCCTTCTCCAATATCTCCCTCAGTTCTGCAAGTGTCTCTGCATCCGGGGCAAAACGACAGGTTTGTTGGTCAAAATTGCTCTGCAGAATCCTGAGGCAGTGAGCTCTCCATCCATCAAATTGCTCATTAACATATACTAGGCCTTTTAATTTCCCCTCTGGCACTGCTGTTACCTGAGCACCTTTCTTAGAACCCTTCTTGGAACCTACAAGTTGTTTTTGTAGAAGCTTTCTCATTAACACAATAGAATCTTGCAAATATTTGTTTGCACTCTTGAGCACCAAATCTGGCTCAGATGATGTTGGCCAGCCTGCTGTTACCACACAACCTTCCTTCTTCAAAAGTTTCCTCCAAACATATTCTGCAAACTGGGGACAAATAGGTTCAATGAGGCGTGTTTGCACATCCATAAAGGTCAGTATCAGGTCATGGTTCATGCCACCACTTCCACAAGAGAGTCTATACTCATCACGAGCAGCTTGCAAGTCGTAAAACCCATTTTTAAGTGCCTCCCTAAACAAACAATCCTTGTATGCTTTTTCAGTCAATCTGATGGCAATGTTCATGTCATTTTCAAACACTTTATCTGCATATGTAGATGGAGGGCCCGTTCTTAAAGAGGATTCAGCAGCCAGAACTTCTTCCATCCAGGTGAGCTCTTTTGTCAGCCGCAAAATTGCAGCATTTGCAGTTTCAAAAACAAAATTTGCGTCGTCAACACCATCACCAGCATCAGCCAAAGAAAACCTTGTAGCAGTGGCGGAGAATTCTTCAATAGCCTGGCGCAGGGTTCTAAAATTTCCAGTTGACTTTGACATCTTTTCAGAATTGAGCATGATGTGACCATTACATCTGATGCCACGTGGCCAGTTACGATTCGCCATCAGTGCAGTGTGGTTGTAGATAAAAAATGTCAAATGATTCTGAATAAGATCCTTTCCTGAAACTCGAAGGTCTAGCGGGTACCAGTAATCAAATTCCTGCTTCATCTTACTCAAGACAGCTGATGAAATATCAGATGATTTTGGGTACGGGCCATCACAGAAGAGATACTCCCAAACATCATCATTCATCTGCTGAGGGCTGATCAGAGACTTGCTACCTTTATACATGTCACCTCCACCGTGAAAGAAATGGGAAACTGTGTAATAGGCCATATAAAGAGATGAATCAGATAAGGATTCCACAAGGAACTGTTCATCCCAGGGAATACGAGTTCCTAGACCAAAAGACCTTGAGCAAGCCCACTGATTGAGCCAGCTCAGAGTGTGCTCAAAGCCATGCCTTGTTTCATCAGAATAGAGATTCATTTTTGATAAGCATTCCTCAGCCATTTTCCGCCATTCTGGTTCGCCGTAAGTTATGTACCACTGATCTGTGAGAGCCACAACACATTCATCACCTGATCTAGACATCACCGGCTTTTCGGGTTCACTGTATATGATTGCCTCACCAGTCTCTATGAGTTTTGTCTTGATAATGGGCTTGATATCTTGAACTCTCCTACCAACAAACTCTCCAATAAGCATGGTTCCTTCGGTGAATCCTTTCAGGTAAGTCAACCTCTTGGCCTCTACAAGCTTGTCCTTATCATTTTGACTTGCAATTTTCAAATCCAAGCAGACCCTTTCAGCAGCCTTATCCCCAAATTCCGGAATGTTGATAATTGGTATGATTTCAGAGGGCAGCCACTCCTGTTTCACACCATACTTTTCTCGAAAAGCAGGCTTGCCGTTTAAATCTTTTAAAGCCATGTAATCATCAGGGGCGTCACTAGGCACACTGGTGACAATGCCAGTACCTTTGTTGGTCAGAATGGTCATCATAGGAAGGGCATAGATGATGTCGTTGACTGCCAGTGGAGACCTTAAAGGGAGTCCAATCAGATCATACCCAGTCAACTCAACCAAGCAGGATGGCTTCTGATGGATCTTAGAGAAGTTCTGGTAGGCAAGGTTGAGTGCAGCTCTCTCAGTAAGGATAAAGACATCAGTTTCATTGATTTCATAAGCTCCATATTTCCCATCAGGCAGTACCCAAGCGTTTGTTTGTCCATACATGGTCTCTGGCCTCAAAGTAGCTGCAGCCAAGTAAACTCTCTTTCCTTCCAAAGGACCCAGTTTCAGAGGAAATGGCTTGACAACTTCCATCTTTATGAGTGTATACTCTTGAGGCTGAACACCTTCGCCAGTAGCACGGTCGTGATCTGCACAAGGCTGGCCATCTAAAGGTGAGAATATTGTGTATCTACGGTCTTTAACAACCTTTCCCATAGATTTCAACTTCCTCATTTGCCACCTCACAAAGGCATCGTAAAAGGGATTAACATCAGTGGTGACAAATGACCGTCTCCAATCACAACCCAATCCATATGCCTTGAGGTCCTCCATAGCCAACGGGGGAAAGTAATACAACCATTTATAAGGATCTTGGAATTCTGCAATCTCGCTATCAGTGAGACCAAAGCTGCGCATAATCTCCCACTGATAAACCTGTCCACCAGACTTGGCAGCCACCTTGGACTTCTTGCCCTTGAACTGACCAGGTAAAGCTGGTGTATCACTGCTCTCCTCCAGAACTTGAGGAGCTTGGTTGGTTTTGGTATCATCAGCAGTGAAGACAGGAGGGTTTCCAAACTGCTGAATCTCACGAGAAAGCTTGTCGGCGGAAGCCTTAATTGGCATACCAGTACAATGGAAGCCAAAGGGAAGAAGCACATTAGCTCCTCTAAGACGATGGTAAGCAGAAGCAAAATCAACCTTGGAAAGTGAAAAAGCATGCCCAATGTGTAGATAACCATTCATGTACGGGAAAGGGAAAGTCGAGAAAAACTTCTCTCCGGGCTTTGGAAGATTCTCACGAGATTCAGCCTTAAACACTTGCTCATCTTCCCACCACTTCTGAACCGCTACCTCAATCTCAAGAAGACGATCTCTCCTTGCGTAGCTTTTCGAATCAGATGCCATTACGTGACAGTGCCTACCCAAATTAAAAACCAAAAACAAACCTCAATACTTCGGAGAACAATGATCGGATTAGCATCAAACTGAGTAGAGACGCAGAACATAAAAGAGAAGATCTGAGAGAATTACCTTAGGGATGAGGAGCTTCGAGGAATCAGGAACCGAGTCCAATGCGAAAGCAATCGCAGATTCGAGAGAGACTGAGCCAGTTGGGAGATAAGGAACTTGATTTCTAGCTAGGGTTTATCTTTCAGACTCTCTTTGGATTTAACCGCAGCCCAGTCACGTCCAAAAAAGTGACACTATATTAGGGTATTCATCCGGCTTTTTGTTATATCCCAATTTCGGTTCAATGATTCGGTATAGTCTTCTCTTATTTCCCAATTTCGGTTCGATTATTCGGTTCAGTCATTTCGTTTAGTAAATCCGGTCCTATGTTTTTAGACTATCGAAAGTCGAAACAATGGAGATCATTGATTGAATGGAATGGAATGGCGACAAGTTAAGCTTCAGATTTCCATTATAATTTCTTCTAAAAGAATTCAAGTTACGAATGGTAAAAATGTAAAGAAAATCCAGAGACTATCAGATGTAGAGTTCTCGACTTGGTTTGGTTGTATAGAATGTGCATGCAATGCATGTTAGATTGTTCTTAACTTTGATAATCTATAAAATTGTCAAAACACTCATAGACCTTTCATCAAAACACGATTTTGTTTAATATATAACCATAAACTCACTTCTCCGGACTCTAAACCGTTGATCAAATTAAGAAATAAATATCGTAACTATAAAATTAAAAACAAAATTTTGATACCAAAAACAATGCAAAAAATCAAACTTAAAGTTGTCTCTTCACACGAGGTTATCACCGCGTTCCTTCTCGTTAGCCTTGCTCTTATCGTCTTCTTTCACTGGAACTTTCTTCTCGTTAGCCTTGCTCTTACCATCTTCTTCTTTCGCTGGATCTTTCTTCTCCAAAATACCAGCTCCTGTTTCCTCACGAGGTTTCAAGAACCGGAAGAGCCTTCCGACAAAACTGGATACAAACGCCACGATTATTATAGCTATGACGATCAAACACCATAACATGATTGAGTTCTCCATCGTTTTCTTTGTTTTCGATTATAAAAGAAAAAGGTAGTAAACGCAGAGTAGAGTTGTTTCGTGGTGATCAAACTTGCTTGCGAGTATATATATATATAGGCGGGAACTACCGGAAAACTTGGAAATTTACCATTTTCATAACTAAAAACTTGCTTTAAATTAATAATTTATTATCCTTTTTTTCTCAATCAGTTACTGGTATATTTCCTGTTTCAGAATTTCACAAACTAGGAAAAACAAAATATATACAAAAGAAAATATTTTTGTTTGCCTGTCTTCTTCGTAATTTTCTTTATTTGCTTTTTCCTATTTTTTAAGAAAATCAAAACTTCAAATAATTGCCTTCAAAATATTTAATTTTCATAATTTGTATGAACGATTCCCTACTCCACATTCGATGTCGAATGTCATTTTAGAGAGCTGTTATCAAAAAAAAAAAACAAAACAAAAAAACAAATGCAACTTGGATATATTTAGCTAGTATATGTAACACAACACAAGCCTTCAAATAAAGTCCCACATGTATTGGCTTTTTAAAGTGAGACACAAACAAAAGCCTTTCAAGACGAAGAGCAACAAGGCTTCTTCGCGTTTGAATCAGAAGTAGCAGCAACATCAATTGTTTGGCCTTCCTTGACGTTGGCATTTGCAGTTGCCTGGTCTGAAGATATCGATTTCTTGCTGATGATCCTGTAAATCTCCGAGAGAATCGTCTGAAAAGCTTTCTCTACGTTTAATGCCTCAAGGGCCGATGTCTCAATGAAAGATAAGCCTTCTTTCTCTGCATAGCTCTGAGCATCCTCTGTAGCAACTGCTCTAAGATGCTTCAGATCTGTCTTGTTTCCAATCAACATGATCACTATGTTGGAATCAGCATGGTCTCTGAGTTCTTTTAACCACCTGCTTACATTCTCAAAGGTTGTTGGCTTAGTGACATCATAGACCAAAAGAGCTCCAAGTGCACCTCTGTAGTAGGCGCTTGTTATGGCTCTGTAGCGTTCTTGCCCAGCAGTGTCCCATATCTGAGCTTTCACAGTCCTTCCTTCCACCTTAGAACAAAGATCATGGTTTTCCCAAGAGGTTAAATAACGAGCAGCAGCAAATGCGTAAAGAATACACTGATAAAATTAGCAAACTTGCAGCCAAATTCCACAACCAACCCAGAAACAAAACTCGAGACTGCGAAACAACAACCATGATTCTTCTTCATACTTTATTATCAAATTTTACATTTTTCATTGTCTAATTAGAGAAGTAAAATTGTGATATAGATCAATGTCAGTATTTACTATGAAGAGATTCTTAGATCTGCCTTCAACAAGGTTTTAGATCTGACATTGTGAGGCAGCCTCAGGCTATACTAGCCAAACGCTAATACCATAGTACAAGAAGCTTGGTATCATTATCAACAAAAACGCACTAAATAATCAGATTGCAAAGCACAGAAAGTAAACATCAAAATTCAAAACCAATACCAAATGTTCCTACACACACAATTGGCTGCTTCCGAGTATTTCGAAAACATCTTAAACACATGAACGGGAAATGAATACAAAGAAGATAGACATAGAAAATGACCACACAAACGGATCGAACCACAAAGCAACCCAAAAATTAAAGGACAAGTCCATCCCGAAACTTACAAGTAATCCTAGATCGAGAAACAACTGAGATTTACACGAAAGATAAAGAGAGATGAGTAGACATACTTGGAGAGTACGAGTAGCGAATTCGACGCCGATGGTGGATTTGGATTCTAAGCAGAACTCATTGCGAGTGAATCTAGAGAGGAGATTTGACTTGCCGACACCGGAGTCTCCGATCAAAACCACTTTAAACAAGTAGTCGTATTCTTCATCCGGTCTTCTCGCCATTGTTACACTTTTTCCGAGAATAGCTATCGATTTGGGATTTTGAAAAAGCCAAGAAGAGAAGGAGAAAGAAGAATGAAATTAATAAGTTTCTTAGATATATAATAATTTATTAATTTATTATCGAGTTCTCGAGTTTGGGCTTAAAAACTTCAAAAAAGGCTAAATCTATACGAATTCGCGTTATAGTATAGATTTATGGCATCTTACATTTTCTCTATATTAATCATAGCCTAAGCACCACCATTGAAAAAAAGTTGTTACAAATGTCGAATATGATCAGTAACTTTTGTAGAAGAGCCGAGACAAAACAAAAAATTGTATTCAAACTTTTCACGTAACCGACGATAGTCAATACAATAATTAGATTCAAAATGAAAGCGTTATGAAACAAATGCGTCAAACACCAAAAAAGAAAGATGTAGACCGAAACGAACTTCAATGAATAGGGAATACCGGAATAGGATTTTGACAATAACTGGAAAAGTAATAAGAGAGCTTAACCGGAAAATAAAACAAAATCAGAATTAAAACCGAGCCAAACCAGAGGAATGCACTTGTACATTTTAAAAACCCTAGTTCATATATCATCTCGTCAACACTCCTTTATAGCTCTCTCCGCCTCATATCTTTGCTTCTTCTCTCGATTTGCTCTCTCGGAAGATTTTCCCAACGCCTGGTAAGATGCGTCGATCTTTTATCTCTAATCAGCTCATATTCATATGCATGATCGTATCAATTGCGAGCTCACTGCTTGATGTTTCCCTTGGAACCAGATCCGATTTCAAAACCCCGGAGTTGGTATATTTTCCGTCTGAGCAATGGCTTTGGTGAGTTCTCTATGACTCTCTCTTGTTACGATCTCATCTTTGTACTGATATGTTGCTACATTGATTGTAGTAATCCTAGGGTCTAAGTCGTCGAAAGAATTGTTTATATACCAATTTGATTAAAATTAAGCTAGTTTGGATATCTAGCTGATGTTTACTAGTGTTATGTTTTTGATGTGGGATACATACATATCTAGCTGAGAATGAACGATCAGTTATGCTGATAAATTGCGATTGCAGGTCTTGCACACGTACAAGGGAAACAAAAGTGCTGATAAGGCACTCATTGCAGCAGAGTACGTTGGTGTACAGATCGATGTGCCCTCTGACTTTGAGATGGGTGTCACTAACAAAACCCCCGAGTTCCTTAAAATGAACCCTATTGGAAAGGTTTGTCAATACTGCTGGTTGCTTAATTCCTGGAATAGATATTAGTCTATTTCCAGCTAACCAAAAGCGATCTGATCTTGCTAGGTTCCTGTTCTTGAGACTCCGGAGGGATCAGTATTTGAGAGCAACGCCATTGCCCGTTATGGTAATCTATTCATATCTTTATCCTTCATTTGTCTCTCCATATCTAGTTTAATTGCTTGTCGGTTATAATGATTCTTTTGATATCCCATGGCAGTAAGCCGATTGAATGGTGAGAAGAACTCTTTAAACGGTTCTTCCCTGATTGAATATGTAAGTATCTGCTTTTCTCTGGGGTTACTCTTCTCTTATCCATTTGCACCTCCTCTATTGTTTGTCAACCTATTTGTTAGTATTGTCAATAATTATCTGCATGTATCTTTTTGCAGGCACAAATTGAGCAATGGAGCGATTTCTCATCATTGGAAATCTATGGAAACATCTTGAGATGGTTTGGCCCAAGAATGGGGTTTATGCCATACAATGCTTCGGTAAGCTTTTGTGATGGCAATCTATGTACTCTAATCACTATATAAATACTACACCTGTTTTTCTCACCCCTGATTGTTATACAAATGAAGGCTGAGGAAGGGACTATCTCTGCGTTGAAGAGAGCACTTGATGCTCTTAACACACATCTCGCCTCCAACACTTACCTCGTTGGACACTCTATTACCCTTGCTGATATTATTACTGTCTGCAACTTGAACTTGGGATTTGCTACTGTCATGACCAAGAAATTTACCTCTGAATTCCCACACGTTGAGAGATACTTCTGGACCGTGATTAACCAACCCAACTTCAAGAAAGTGGTGGGTGATGTCAAACAGACTGAAGCTGTCCCTCCTGTTGCTTCCAAGAAAGCTGCCCAGCCGGCCAAACCCAAGGAAGAGCCTAAGAAAAAGGAAGCCCCCCCAGCAGAGGCCCCTAAGCTTGCTGAAGAGGAAGAGGCACCAAAGCCTAAAGCCAAGAACCCTCTTGACCTTCTACCACCAAGCCCAATGGTACTGGATGATTGGAAGAGGCTGTACTCAAACACCAAATCTAACTTCCGTGAGGTTGCTATTAAAGGTGTGTAGTGATATCTTCCCTTGGTTTTAAACTTGCTATAAGGAAGTGCAAGGAATTATTGAGCTATTAGAATCAAATTTGCATCATTATGTCTAATATTGTGGCTCAAATGCAGGATTCTGGGACATGTATGACCCAGAGGGATACTCGCTATGGTTCTGTGACTACAAGTACAACGATGAGAACATGGTGTCATTCGTCACGCTCAACAAGGTAGGTGGGTTCCTTCAGCGCATGGACTTGGCACGTAAATACGCCTTTGGAAAGATGCTGATTTGCGGGTCAGAGGGTCCATTCAAGGTGAAGGGTTTATGGATATTCCGTGGACCAGAGATCCCTAAGTTCATAATGGATGAGGTGTACGACATGGAGCTGTACGAGTGGACTAAGGTTGATATCTCAGATGAAGCACAGAAGGAGCGTGTTAGCCAGATGATTGAAGATGCAGAGCCATTTGAAGGTGAGGCTCTCTTGGACGCCAAGTGCTTCAAGTGAAAAGAGAGAATGGTTGGGTTTTGCAGTCGAGGCTTACATATATCTCTCTTATCTTCTCCTTAGGGATTTTGCTCTGTGACTTGCGTCGCTTATACTGTTTTTCTCTCTTTCTAATTGAGTGTTATAGACAAGCTATGATCTTTTTGGTTCTTTTGTTAATGTTTCATGTGTTTTTTTTTCTTGCTGTGCCATAAAGACCAGCTTTAAAAAATGTAGACCTGGTAATTTCGAAGTTCTGTTCCGCGTAGTGTTGAGTCTACCCTGGCGATAGGCAAAAACTGTTCTGGTTTATCGGCTTCGACGCGTTTCGGTCAAATTCTGTGCATTGTTTGTCTTCGTGCTAAACATTAGGTCAAGTCTTTTGACATATTGGGCAAGTGTTGCCAATTAAAAAAATTGTTGAAGAAGGAAACTTTTGAAGAATAAGTCGTAGTTAATTTTGTAGATATGACATGTTAATTTTTTTTTTTTGGTGATAATATGACATGTTAATTATTTTGTTCTTAAAATTTTCTTCAGGTCATTTGTATAAGTTATTCACTCTAGAATTAAAAATAACAGTTAAAAATTAAAAATTAAAGGTATATCATCATCAATTAATTACATAATTCATTAAAGTTGGTCTCAGACAAAAATGAATTGTTCTTTACTACAAGGCATATAATCTCTGTAATTGTTTTATTTTCAACATCAAAAGAGTTGTTCGTTCTACCAGAAGAATTTGTTCTTTGCCGCAGCAAAAGATCGATCCGTCCTTGTTGGTTTCAAGCGAAGTTTATCGATAGCCAAGTACAGGAGCAGAGAGAGAGAGAGAGAGAGAGAGAGAGAGAGATGAGAGAGAGCTCTGCAAGTGGTCTATCATGGCGGCGTTTGATATTCTTCGCTTCGATTGGTTTGCAGTTCGTCTTAGGTTCGTCTTCTTCAGATCTATCTGATTTCATCCTCAAATCAATTTTTCTGTGTCGGTTTTGTAGAATCATCGGATTTTTATGTTCGTTTGGGGATTTAGGTTTCGAATTCGCGAGATTTATGTCAATTTTAGCTCAACTCGGCTCTTCCCTAGATTTCGTGTGCATAGAGCTCTTTTGCGATTCGGAAGCAAGTCAATTTCCCTGTTGATTTAGATCTTCGCCACACAGTTGCTAAACTTTGTGCTTAAAACATACTTAATTAAGCAAAGAAGATTGTACTGTTCAATTTCATGGCTTTGGTTTCTATGGTTTTTATGTGGCCAATAGTTGTGTTACCTTGTCCTAGATGCGAAACCATGTTCCTGATTTGAAGAGTTTGTCTTTGCGTTTCATTTCTTGTAACTACCACAATGGTATTTGTATAATTCATCTATAGATTCAGGGTGATGCCGCATTTGAGTTGTGAGACATGTATTACCAGTTTTTGGTAAAAGTCATTGAATCTCGTTGCTCTCTCTAGTTTCAAAGAAGTAGGCTAATGCGTATCCCGTAAATTCTGTAAATGCTTGTTGCAGTTGATCTTGTTCTATGTTGTCCATGTGTGTAGTTGTTGCTCCTCTTTAGTCGAAGATAAGAAACATGCTATCTATGTTGAGGATATATTGTGTAGCTTACTTACAACTGCTCTTGAGGGTACAAACCTAAAAATTTCGTTAAATTCTTAGATGTCATCTACTAAATCTTCTGATATGGTATTTGCAGGCCTATCAGGTGATTCCAAGAATACGAATGCAGAGTCTCGTTCTTCTTCAAGCAAAACAGGCACAAAAGTAATCCTCGTACTAGTCGGATTTGTGGTTGTGGCTATGTTCTCGTTCTTCTTGTACAAGCTATGGCAGAAGAAGAAAAGAGATGAGCAGTATGCTCGTCTGTTGAAGCTGTTTGAGGAAGATGATGAACTGGAGGTTGAATTAGGTCTTCGAGATTAAACACGCAACTTCGTCAACAAAGGCCTCATGTATGTTTGTGTTCGTTTGTCTGGTCATGTAGGTGGAACTTATGGGCATTTAAATTTGAAGTATATATATATGCACACTTTGATGGGTAACTGATCTAGCTGTCTTGTCACTGATCATCATCAATTCTTCATTACACTCTCTAGACGATTGTTTTCGGTTTGGAAATAAACCTATGAAACTTGTGGAATTCTCTACTTGTTTAGCTTTATTAGGTCCAATTTTGTACAACTAAATTTTCTATCTTGAGAGGGGATTCCTGCAACCTTGCTCTTCTTTTGGGATAGAGCAAATATACATTAGTTAATTAGTTAGAACCCAAGGGAACATGTATAAAAAAAAATTGGCATGGTGAAGTATACAAAACTTATGGTGAGCAGTTTCAAAGAAAGTCAAAACCAGAGGCTAATAGAGAGAGTGAGTTAAGTGAAGAAAATTTAAAACATAGAAATGAAATTAATCTTGGGTTTCAAACTTAAATAAAGGTTACATGATTAAAAACGATATTACATTTCATAAACACCATTTATTAGTTTATTACCGACTGGTTAATGGTCATCTCAACTAACCAACAAAATTTTCAAAAATAAAGAATAAACTTAATGACAAAATAAATTAATTGAGTCGTCCAAACTCCAAACGTTAGAACTTAGAATATCATCACCTCCGCGGATAGATGCATAGAGAACCTTTTGCCCGCCCCACACGACCATAGCATAGTTTCTGTCCCAAGCAGAGAAAAAGAAACATTGATCATCTTTCAGGTCAAAGCCTTATTGTCCAGTCTTAGCACGCTTGCTGTTGAAAGGTGACATGCTTGGACTCAGACAAGGGCTCAAGCTCGGACTCGGACTCTCCTCCCTTAGTGTACCATTCAGAGCAGCTAACTCCTTCAGCTGTTCCCTCTTGTAGTGATCCATTGATTCGTCCTGTAGACAGAAGATCAAAACCATGTGAACATAAGGTTTGGAGTAACATAACCATATAGATATGTTTGCAATTTTGTGATGGTAATGTACCATTGGCTTTAGGAGTGATTCGAGGAAATGCACTGCATGCTCCAATCGAGAGTTTATTATGTCCTCTGGAAGCTCGGCTTCGATCAGTACATGTAGTGGCTCACAGAGATGCTCATACCCTGGCTTACCTTTTAGTTTTTCCTCCTGCATGGTGGAAGTAACAAACGAAATAAATAAGCCTTGACACCTTATGGTATAGTAAGTAATGTATGGATAATATATAAAAAACTCAGAAGAAATGAATTTCAGTTTTGAAACAGAGCTTTCTCTATTTACACTTCTAAAGATGTTAGTTGATACAAAACCTAAAACTCAAACACTTCATTTCATGTACAGGCTTCCAAATTCTAAATATCTTCAAAGAGTGGGAGCTGATGATGCAGCCAAAAACGTATCATTACTTCAACAATAAATTGCTATGCTAAAAGACAGTGGCGTGCAAACAAATTGCTCCTAACGACCGTAAGAAAATTCTGCGTATTCAACACATGCCTATAATACTGATTGATAGGTAAAAAACAAATGAGACAAAGTGAAGTTTTGAACTGTAAGAAGTCATCTATACTTGGGTTAAAACATTTAACAAATGGAATCTTCAGGGAATCAATAAGCAAAAGCCAAACCTTGACAGTATCCTTCACAGATCCTCGCCCTCTAATAAACACCCTGCAGTGGGTTGCTAGCTCAACTCTTTTTAGGGAGTTTCCACGTGGCCCAAGAATCCGCCCAACAAAATTATACTGCAACGTTCAATGAATATTAACTCTATAACAACCCAATAATAATAACATATTTGGGTAACTATTTAAAACTTACGCTTGGATATTTATCCACTGGCACATCAAGTCTAATAACTCTTTTCACAATGGGTGGGTTAGGGAGTCCAGGCATCCCAACCCAGCCCACAGAGGCAGGAGCACGAAATGGAGAAGCTCTCTGGAGGTGACAGTTTTCCTGAAGAAAGCAAAAGCAATCAATATTAAACATAAATCTATTAGCAGCACCATCATAATTCAAAATGAGTCAGTTATCTGACTACAAATACCAGCAGTGGCTTACCTCCGCTTGCATCATTGACCATCCTTCTAAATCAAGCTTTCCATTTGTCGGTTGGCCAAGAGATCTAAATGGACTGCCATGCTCAAATCTATCGAGGTCAGGAAAACTGGAGACTCTCCTGATTTCTGCACAGACGACAGCAAAGCATGCAATTAAGCAAATGTATAAAAGAAACTGTAACAGTTGCACCAATCACTTGTTCACCCCAGAAATCTCTTAATTTAGTGTTCCACACACTCAAGGAAATACTTAATTCAAAAGCATATAGGTTTATAAGACAGCCCACCTTGATTTAGCAGTCTGAGGCAATTTGGCATAACTTGCAAAAAGGGACCCAACTTTTGTCTCTCTTGCAATAACTCAGTCAGGTACCTGAATAAGGTTTAAAACAAAAAACAATAAGTTTCACCGGATGCTGCATTGGTGTGTATTGAAACTATCGAGTGGTTCACATTTGAGTCACCATGAAAAACTAAACTTCCAAAAATACATCTGTAAGTGCATTTCTAAAACATTTGAAACTTTATAGCTTTCTTCTTAAAAACCTTCGAGTACATTGTTTAGAATCTAGTAACAAGTGAGCGAGAGGAACAACTTGTGAAAAAGGCGACATTTTGAAGTGAGACCATCATTGAGAAGTTGGATCTGCGTGAACAGAATCATTCTATCGATACTAAACCAATCAAAGGGAGCAATACCCAACAATAAAAAACACGCACACACTTCATTTTCAAGTAAAGCAGCAAGTCCACAAGAAACCGATCCACAACAACCAATCTAATTTCGTCCACAGAAAAAAAAAAAAAAAAGAAGAAGAAGAAGAAGAAGCTCACACAGATTCACATTAGCGAAAAATAGAAGTTGAGAAAAGGGAAACCTTTCACGATCAGTGGGAGGGCAAGGGGATCGATTGGGAGAAGCACGGAATCCAGAGAGAGGATACTGGAAGAAACTACCAGGAGAGATCCTCTCCTCCATGGCCGTGAAACCAGCGCCGGATTCCATCATCTCTACACAGTCTGCAAAATCCACTCAGATTGTTAAGTAAGAAGCGCAATAAGTAGAATAGAGGGAAAGGGAGAAGACTGACCGGGGAGATAGTGAAGAGAAGATGCGGCGGAGGATCTGACGCCGATCTCAAGGTCGAGAAACGTGTATTGAACTGGGTAAGAAGTAGGTGTGGACTGTAGGAGTGGCCACAGCAAAGAGAAGAAGAAGAAGGAAGAAGGAAGAAGTAGGCAAAGTAGGGAAGGGAGTCAAAAGCCCTACGCACGATGAGAGAGTCTCTCTCTCCTCTCTCTCTCTCTCTCACCGCATTTTCGATATTTTCTATTTTTGTCTTTGTTTCCTTCTTTATTCTTTTTTAGATATTGTGTGATCTTATTACGGTTTTTGCGTTTCGATAATACTTGGGCCTTCGGCCACTATTAATGGGCCTTCCCTCCTTAAACTTGAGGCCTTTTAGATAGGGCCGGTGGTGCCTTGCACAACTCTGTGTTGGCGGATACATCTTTGAATAACAAATACGTATTTTTTAATCATTACATGCCCAAATGCTAAAATAAAATTAGTCAAATAAATTTACCTATAACAATAGTCGAGACGATTTATAGTGTTGTCAACATCCGTATTCTTGACCGTAAATGAATTGTTTAATGAAGACTTTGGATGGAAAAGAGTTTGTCACAACAAACGTTTTAAATTAAAAAGGGGTCAGGGGGAATAACATCGTCTTGGTGGTATTTAAAAATTAAAAAATAAATAAAAGAAAAGATGTTTGTGGTACGTAAAAACTTTTTTTTTTTTTTTTTTTTTGCTAACTTGTAAATATCATATAAGATGAAAAGAAGGTAATACATAGTTTTACCTACACATAGAGTAATCTTGGCAAAAAAGAATAAAAACAAGATTACAATACTTATAGAAAGTAATAGAGAAAGCACAAACTAACGCATCCAAAGAAGCATTAGCTTCCTCCATCTCTTCCTGTGACGTCGGCCCGAGATGATGTTTCGAATCTCCCTATCGATGGTTCTGAAAGTGACCCAAGGAGGAAGAGCTTGGTTGTTGTGAAGAACGTTGTTCCTTTGTTTCCACACATGGAAGACATAAGATTGGACCGCAACTTTTCTCAAAGTGGTACGTAAAAACTTGAACACGGATATACTTACTCCCTCTTTTCATTTTAAGTATATTTTATAAAACAATGTTGTATATATGTGACTCCACACGTTAGAGAAAATTGGAGAGACTAATATTTGTTTTGGGATGTTTGTGTCGTCAGGGGGTAAAGGGTAACCCCCAACGAATTCAAGAGCCATATTTTCTAACGCTTAAATCAGTAGAGAGGCTTTCTTATGTCATTCGTGACTCGGATTTGACAGTTGGTCGGATAAAATTTCAAAGCTTAAAGATCGGAGCCATTTTTTACAAACGCTATTTCTGTTTCTATATATATTATAAGAGCAGCTGACTATCATAAAATACTTTGAATACATACTTAAACGTTACTTATATGTTATTAGTCACATTGATTTTGGTTGCTCTTCCAATACCAGTCAATAGGTATTCCCGGTTTGACGGAATGAAAAGAAAACCCATCGTTTCTCAAGTCTCTCCTTCTCGTTTAAGATAAGATAAGACGACGACTTCGACTTGTCAATGAAATATAGCTGTCATAATATAGGATCGACACATTCATCCTATCTTTTAATTTGTGGGTTGAATGAGTATATTGGCTATGGCAAAAGTTTTAATATAACTTAATTACCTTATACAAAACTCTTAAATTAACATACATATAACTATCTTTTCTATATACAAAACGATAAAAAATATTTATATAGAATTTAAAATACTTCTTGTAACGGTAAAAATTGTTTTCTTTTATAAGGGTGTATTCAAAATAGTTATTTAAGAGATTTGAGTTTTATTGAGTTTTAAAATGATTTTGATGATTTTAGGAAAGTTCATATGACTTTTGTAAAAAAATTTCAAATCTCACCAAAAAACTATGTGATTTAGATTTATATATTTTTAAATTAGGAAATTCTTTCAAAACTTCTCAAATCTTTCGAAATCATTAAAAACCAAATACATAAATTGTTTTAAGTAACGGTGGATTTTAAGGTGGATTTTGAAATCATTAGTTCAATAACATGAGATTTTTAAAAATACATGTTTAAATAATACTGTATTTATAAGTTTCATACAAATCTCTAAAACATTTATTTTGAATACATCCCCTTTAATTTGCATTCTGTTTTTTTAACCTTTGAGTCAGCTTGAGAATCTCATAGGGGTTTATAATTTTTCATTTTTTGGGTTTGATTGATCTTCTCATTACGGCAATAAGAGTGCACCTTAGTGTCTCACCTCTCTGATGTGGTATGTATGTATAATAATATATATGTTTTTGTTTTTTAATGTTAAAACCTGGAAACGGAGATGCGATAAGAAACGAGTATATATAAAAATTAAAATTCTTCTCATATCAGAAAATTTTTCCTTTTAATTTGCCTAACGCTCGAGTCAGCTTTGCACTCTCATACGGACGGGTTTATGTTTTTTTTTTTTGTTGGGTTTGATTAGTCTTTTTATTGCGGCAGTTAGAGTGTACCGTTTTGTGTCACCTTACCTCTCGGCTCTCTGACGTCGTATATACCATATACGTTCAGTTCTCTTAAAGAGAAATCTGTGTTGTTTTTTGTTTTCCACGTACTTTAATAATTATATATAAATGAGCCACGTCAAGACACAGGCATGCTTGTGCCTTGTCCCTTGGGGAGGCACTAGACGTTCACAACGTTCATTTCTTGGGAACAAAGGTATATATATATATATATATATATATATACTCACATACATATTAAATAATGTATGTAAATTATATAGTTTGATAAAAAATATCATTTGATATGTTTTCATACTCAAACCTTACGGCACTGGTTATAAATATACTGTATAACATGCAATTGAATGGAAACTAGAAACAACCTATTCTTCATTGCGCACACACTTAAATTTCAGAGTAATCGCCAACATGAGAAGGACTAATAGCAAGATCTCAACATGGGATACCTTATCTCGTCTCCTCCGTAACCATAACCACAACCACAAATACAAGCATTCCCATAACCAAGTATTCATCAATTTCCGCGGAAAGGAGCTACGCTGCAGCTTCGTCAGCCACCTCGTTGAAGCCTTTAAAAGACATGGAATCAACTTCTTCATAGACAAACACGAGCAGAAAGGGAAAGCCCGCAAGCATCTCTTTGCGAGGATCAAACAGTCGAGGATGGCTCTGACCATATTCTCAAAAAGGTACGCAGAGTCACGCTGGTGCCTGGACGAGCTCGCTAAGATCAAGGAAAGTGCTGATAAACGCAAACTACAAGTGGTTCCCATCTTCTTCAAGGTGAAGGCGGATTCTGTAAGGTACCAAAAGGCTGCATTCGGTCGCAACTTCTGGAAGTTAGCTAGGACTTCAAGTGGTGAACAGATCAAGAAATGGAAAGAAGCTTTAGAGTCTGTTTCTGACAAGATGGGCTTGTCATTAGGCGACAACAGGTGAGTACCTTTACTGATTATCCTTGAAAGAAAGAATCAGCTGATGCGATATTTTTGTTCATGTTTCTTTGTCGTTTCCCACTAAACCAGAGACCCGCCATGAAAGAAAACCGAAACTGGTTGTTATAACAGAACATGGCAAGTGGTCCACAGTGTGAATGTAACAGTCCTATGTCTAAAGAGTCTAGATCTTCATAGTACATCTTAATTATGTAACAGTTGATCTTCCTAATGGATATCACCTTAAAACAACATATTCACTGGTTTAACAACTTTCACTTTTGTAGTATATCGTTTCCTTCCGTGAAACTATATATGCAGACTAAACTATATACTTTGCTGCAGCTCTGAGGCGGATTTTATAGAAGAGATTGTTAAAGAGGTTAAAAGAATTGTCGCTATCTAGAAAATGGAAGACCAATCTGTCAGTCTACCCCGTAGAAACAGAGAATATATTGTTTGGTATATATATATATAGAGGATCAAATTCAGTTGAAAGTTTCGTACAATTCATAGTTCTGCTTTTCTCCATTCTTAATTTATGGTGTGTCAAGTACCTAGAACTATAAATTTTATTTTGTGTTAATATTGGTAGACCACATTTCATTTCTGTAAATTCTCGTATCTTTTGTTATTCTAATAAAAAAAAAATTGTATCTAGCGATAAAAACTCTAAAATAAAAATGAATCCTACACTTATCATCCCTGATAAGCTTTTGTTATGTAAAAGTTTTAAAGTAAAACTAAATACTTTTTTGTTTGCTTTATCCACGTAAAAAATTTACAAGTGTATTAATAATGCACACCAGCAATATTAAAGAACCACTACAAACATGAGAGATAGTTCGCCAAAGCTTCGCTCCCTGGAAACTATCCTCTCATAACGACTGATCTACACACAAGAAGCAACATGACAACTTTAACAAATGCTGATACACTTTATAGACAATCCCAATTGCTTATGTTACAAGTTTGGCAGCCTCACAATTCTTCACACCTGCCTTCTACACTCTTATATGCTTCTTCCATGTGCCTCCTTCTCCGAAACTACACTCTCTGCAACTTATCAATCTCATCTCATCAAGGCACACAAAGAGGAGAGAGGACTTTCATATATGCAAGTATATTACATTACAGTATTAATTAGTACATTAGTACTGGAATAAAAAACACAGAAATTGGATCCAAGGATGACAATGGCCGAACCATTTAAGATACTCAAAAAGATTAACAACAATGGACAAAAGACCAAAAATTGTAACTGCTTTCCTCCAGTTTCATGCAGCAATCTGATATAGCCTCATAGAATCAGGTATGAAGGACCAACACAAAACTTCTACATGCCACATGAATCTCTACAAAATACATCCACACTCTAGAAATACAAAGGACTTTTTTATCGACACCACAATTGAAACATACAATTTAAAACATTATGGACTCCAACATAGGGAACAATACACAGTTTAGAAAAACTAAATCAACAAATCGTCTGTACCCATAAATTACAATCAAAGGGTGTGAAAACATTGCAAGAAAAAAGAAAAGAATGAAAAGAGTATCAAGTTCTCAGATATTACCTATGATGAAAAAACGACCTTTAGTGATTAATAGGAAAATTTCAGTCGTATCCAGGAACAAATAGTCAGATGTTAGCTATTCCGGTGATCTTTTGAAGCTCTGTAGAGCTGATTGACTAGTGATTTGTAAGAGGCCAAGTCAGCTACAATCCCTATCTCAGGTTTCTGTTTATAATGCTTCGATGCATTTGCATGTCTATGATGACCTTCCAGTAGGATGTTGTATGTGATGTCATCCGGAACAGCCCCTATATTAAGCATGGCATCTAGCAACATGTCAGCATTTTTCATCTGTCCCAACTTGCATAGTCCATTCAGCAGAACATTATACGTCACAACACTAGGAATATGCCCATCGCTCTGCATTTCCTTGAGCAGTTTGAAACCGGTTTGAACATCACCTTTCTTGCAGAATGCATCCATCATCATTGTATAGGTTACATCATCCGGCTTCATACCAGCTCGCAGCATCTCCCTCAAAGCTCTTTCAGCATCAACGACTCTTCCTTCTTTGCACATTCCACAAATAAGAGCTGAGAAACCCACCCTATCGAGTTCTATCCCATTCTGATCCATTTCCTTCCTTATCTGCAAAGCTGTTTCTACGTCTCCTCCTCTACAAAATCCATCTATAAGAGTTGTGTATGTAATTTTGTCAGGTCTCATACCTCCACGGATCATCCCATCAACTATCTTCCTTGCAGCCACCAAATCACCGTTCTTGCAAAAGCCATTTACTAAAGTATTATATAGAACAATATCAGGCTGAAGACCCCGACCTAACATCTTCTCATAACTTTCTTTCATCAAATCAATCTGTCCACTCCTACTATGACCATGAATCAAAGTAGTAAAAATAACATCATTTGGGATCAACCCTCTCTCACACATCTCATCAAACAGTTCATGTGCTCTATCCATCTTACTCTCCTTACACAATGAATTAATCAAGGCACTATAGGTGAAAACATCTGGGCGTGCTCTGCTTTTCTCCATATTATGTTTGAGCCTAAACCCTTCATCTGAGTTTCCCATCTTACAGTAACCATTTATCAAAGTGTTGAAACTAACAACTGAAGGCTTCAAGCCTCTTTTAGCTATTTCGTCGAACACCATCTGGGCACCAGATATTTTGCCTTCTTTACAAAATCTGTTCATCAAAATATTGAAAACATACACATTCAAGGGAAAGCCAGCATCCAAAATTTCCATATAGAATCCCCAAACAGTCCCAGTTGGATTCAGCTTCATCATCCGATCAAGCAAATTACCACAGCCACGAACTGGAACAACGAATTTATGCTTCCGAGATAGCCTAAAAGATTGAATAGCATCGGGTATGAATCCTTGTTCCGTGTACGTGATCATCAAAGCATCAACAAGGAAATTAAACATAGGACTTCCTCTCATTGCTACCAAAGCAACGAAGACTGAAGAAGCCGAGTTTTTGCCTTTACGAGAGACGACGAGCTCGATAAGTGATTGTGCTTCCGCGAACATTTTGTGAGCAGCAAGAAAACGAGCCATGGCGAAGTAGGATTCAGCGGTAAACCCAAATCCAGGCTGAGATGAGATGAATTTGAAGAAAGCGAAGATAGAACGGTGCGGGAGGGAGAGAGGGTTGCGGTTGATGAGATCCACAACATGACGAACGCTGAGCGAAGGTAGAACCTTTCTGATAGAGGGGCAGGCAGTAAAACAAGAGAGCTCCAATGGCGGATCCTTGTAAGCATCTCTGATGGCAATTGAGAGTTTGACAAGAACTGGGTCAGCGTCGTTGTCAGCTTGAGAAATTGATTCTGGAGAGTACCATGTTGATGAGAGAGACGATACACGAGAAATTCTCTGAGGGTGAGATCGAGTCAGTGTGCTTCTCAGAAATTCGATTCTGAACATCTCTGACTCTCTCAGTTTCTCCGGCGCCGGCTACTTGGAGAGACTTTTGAATTTAAAAAGTCAGCGATGATTAAACCGGGTTTTTGAATAATCCGTTATGTTAAGACGGTATGTTTTGGTTTGCTTTAAGTTCTATGGTTCAATGTGAGACATGTCACAGAAAGCTCGAGTGTCATACTCTTATCAGTTCTGGTAAGAGATAAAAATGTCTCCTTCAACATCTTGATTGAAAGCTGCTTTATTCGAACAAAAGCATTTGATCATCATCAAATAAAGATGGTGGTAAATGATAACACAAATAAAAGAAAGGAGATAAGGAGTGTGATGGTTATAAACGAGACAAAAGTTTTGCTTCATAGAAGAATATCTGGGCATTCTACAGAAATTGTAGCTAAGACACATGAAGAGAAACTCAGAAACGCAAGAAGAAACTGCAAAATACTGGGAAGGTAGAACTAATAGCCTCCCTTGAGATCGTTGACAACATCGTAAGGGATTGGAGTGACAGTCTCCAAGGTCATGCCTTCTACCATGAATCCTGGTTTGGGTCCTTTAGGCTGTCTCTTGGTGCTTATTGTCTCGCCATTAGCTTTAGCTGCAGCCTTAAGCTCATCATTCTTCTTCTTCCTCAGCTTGAACTCTTCTGCACACCTTGATTGCTGCACATGCTCCACACGCACATGGATCCTCTTCCTTATGATCCTGTTACCAATCTGAAACACCCACAAACATATATATGTCAGTAAATGACACAATAACATATAAAGAGACCGGATGATTTGAAGCCAGACCACAGCAATGCAATAGTCATGAAACCAATCGTGCTAGCATTTCAATGACCAAGAGTCCAAGTATTGACTCAACAATGTAACATAAGAGCTGGTCCAAACAGTAGTAATATTAGATTACAGAAAGGAATTAATAATGCAAAACGAACTATGTTAAGGCTGAAGAATAAACGAAACCTAAGCAATCAAATTTCGAATCTCAATCTGGATCAAGAACAACGCTACTGTATAACTGAAATTGAAAACTTTGAGATACCACTCTAAACTTGAGCTCACATGATATTTACGTTCTACTAAACAATGCTCAATCAGACATTTCAACATAAGTTCGGCATATCAACAATCCAAAATCTAGCTATAAGATCCAATACTAGTCCACTAAGACCAAAGTTAAAGAGATGTGAGAGTTCATCGGACCTGTTTGTTGACTTCGACACCGACGGCGCGTTTGGTAACGTTCCAGATACGACCAGTACGACCGTGGTAGAACTTGTGAGGCATACCCTTATGGATCGCACCATTCACCTTAACATCGACGTAATCGCCGACCTTGAAGGTTCTGAGGTAGGTCGAGAGTGGAATGTAACCCTTCTTCCTGAAGGGCCTCGCGAACAGATCCCTCGTTCTCGCCCGAACTCCATGACCTGCCGGCATTTTTCCTCCTCGTGCGTCAACTAAAACCCTAGATCGCCGAAGAAATGGAATTACTAAGGCGGAGTCTATTTATACCTCTCTTTTGAGATTAGGGTTTCGTATGCCTGTTGGGTCAGTAATTTGGGCTTCTGTTTTCTTTAAAATGGCCCACCTTAAAAAAAGGAGTGAGAGACTGCTGAGTTGTTATGGGTTATGTAATTGTGTAGAAATGAACCTCACGTTTCTTTATAACTTCGTACAAAAATCACTATTGTTCGAATGACTCAACAACAATCGACCAAATCGTATTACATCAATGTCTAAGACTCTTAAGTTATTAATTATCTTTTTCCTTCTTTTTTGTTTTTCCGTCCAATTATTACTTCTCTTCAACCTGTGAACACTATGATTGGAATCACAAAATGGCTACATAACCAAATAGTTCCTATGACAAACTCACAAAGATCCCATCTTGAGATACAAGTTATGCTTGGCTTGCTTCTGTGTCTACACTCCCAAATGCTGCTTCCTTACCCCCATTCATGCACAGCGAAGGTTCCAGATTCAGCGTTGTCTCAATTTTCTCTGACTGATCATTTTGACAATGCTCGGTAGGTTGAGGAGGGATGAGCATATCTTCACCATCCTTAGCTACTTTGCGCTTTCCTTTCCGAGCTTTCCTCTTGAAATGAGCCTTCCTGGATTTTGGAGTCTTGATAGTTTCTTTAACTGGGATCACTGCCTCGAATGACTTCCTATCAAAAGGAAGTACAGTGAGCTGAGTGTTGAAGTTGAGTAGAGTAAGCTCAGTGTTGTAGTTGGCAAGCTTCTTAGATTCTGACTGGATCGCTAAAAGAGCGGTTCTTCCAGCGCTTATCTCAGCATCTTTTTTAGTTCTTGTTGCAGCTCCCGTGTACTTTATGCCTCCAATCTCTACAGTACATGTGAATTGTGTAGCTCTCCCAAGAGTTTCAATCTTTTGGCACTGATACAATGGAATCGCGTAATTCATCTTTTGAGCGTACTCTTGAAGAAGGTTCTTGCATAACCCCGTTTCATGCTGCATTAATGTGTCATTCAAAGTTAGCCAAGAGCACATAAGATACAGAAATAGCCCAAAAATTTTCCCTCTAGAAGTTGGCTATGCACACAAATCTGATAAGATTGAAGCCCTAAGACTCCTCCTAGGTTCAATTTAGCAAAGAAGTACGCCACAGAAGAGACTTGAGTTACGAGTGGATCCTTTAAACTCTGAGTCTCGATCATTACCCAAACCAAGAAGCCCCCTAACGTATTCTCACAGTTCCCCTTTGAACCTTCAACTCTCAAACTAACCATAAGGTCTGCTGCTGGGCTGGCAAAGCTACAATTCGCTGCTAAAACCCTACGCCTACGCCTACGCTAGTTGAAATAGTTTCCAGTGAACTTAAAAATAATCACAAGATAAGAAAGATGGGGTGCTTACAACAGGTTGTGAAACACATTGGCTTGGGTCACTGGATTTTGCTAATTCCTGGAGAGCAACCTCCGCAGCTGATTGCTCTGCAGCCTTACGGTTTAAGAACCAAGGCAAAGAGTTATATCTGACACCATCCAGTATCACTGTCGAATGGAAGAAAGCTTTGTGTGAAGGGCCTTCTTTGACAGTCTCATAAATAGGCGTTGGGAGCTTGTACTTCTGAGCATACTCCTGCAACCGGCTTTTGAACACATAGCAATTGGAAACACCTGAGGAGGAAATACTTCAAAATGAGCGTAAAGACAAAACAGAAACGTTGATGGAGTGGAAACCCTAGGATGGTATCCATTACAGATTTACAGCATAAGAAATTCAAAACGACAAGAGGGAAAAGCAGTGAACAAATCCTCAATTACAAATGTGAAGGCAAGCATAAATTTGACAACTTTTTCAGAGAAACTATACTTATCCAAAAGGGGAGAGACAATTAGCTTAAGTAAAGTGACATCTAACTTGCAAATTTATGTAAATGGAGTAAATTAAACCATCATCCGAAAAGAGTAAAGTCCCTAATGGATGCTCATATATGTATGACTAATCAATCTCAACTTGAAGTAGAATCAAGACAGTAGTCTCTTTTCGTAGTTCTTACAGAGCTGAAAACAAACCAAATCTACTGACTTGTATGGAAAAGATTGGAAATTGCGAAATAAGAAAGCTTTTCCCTGAGAGATCTACGCTTAAACTCGCAAAGGAAAAATACACTTTTTCCCAGGACCAAGTAATTGAGAAGAAGAAGAAGAAGAAGAAGCGGTAACAAAATCAAAACCGGAAAAAGAAAAAACCCATAAACAGAATTGAAGACAATACAGAGATGATGAAGAAGAAGGTAATTTACCAGTAGAAAGATCATTGGCGGTGGTCATCTTCACGAGCAGAATGTAGCTGAGAAGTAGTATGGGAAGAGCGAGAAAGAGGAACTTGTTCCTCGGCACCGCGTGAGTATGATGCTGCGAAGAAGCGCCGAGAGAAAGACAAGATTTAAGCCCTTCACCAAAAACCCTCCCCCCTCGACTCCTCTCTCTCTCTTCAGTGTCTTGTCTTCCCACAAAATCAAAATCACCACAATATCGTTGTTGTTGTTATATTCACGGTTCGCAGTTAGAAAACTTACAAGTACTAAAGCCCATGTAAAACAAACACAATATTTGGGCCCATATCTCTCTCTTTCGTTTTGTTACCTTTTCTTTGCCACACGCGCTTCAAACACTTGTGACAATCCTTTTTCCCGATTGTCGTTATCGGTTTTCTTTGTACATATATATATCTCCAGGATCTTCGTGCTTTTAGTGAAATTTGATTCCTTTGGTCCTGTTGTACAGCCAAAAACTTCTCTGTTTCATACAATACGACGATGGTTGATAGTAGTAGCTATAGCAGGAAGAGAATCATTACTGAAGGCGACATCATCTCTCTTTTGCTGAGGTAAATATCTCTCCTTTTTTAATTGGCAAATTTCCGAAAAGGTAGTGGATTTGGCTTAGTTAGCTGAGTTTTGATGCAGGTATGATATGAAGACGATTCTGAGAATGCTGCAGGAGATGGCCTATTATTCCGAATTCAAGATGGATTGGAATGAATTGGTGAAGAAGACCACTACAGGAATTACCAATGCTAGAGAGTATCAGTTGCTATGGCGACATCTTTCGTATCGGGAACCACTCCTCCCTGTGGAAGATGATGCTCAACCTCTGGTACTTCTTTCTCCTTAACTCATATTTATATTGCACCACTTTGTGTTTACTTTGAATAATCCTTTTTATCTAGGATTGTGAGTGAGTGTGACGAATGAGTCTTCAGTAATACATTTTCTTCACTGTGTTGAATAATTGTTTCAGTTCACTGTGGCATTTGGATACTGAACCTTCTTTGTAGCATTAAGGATTGATGAGTATCTCTTGCCTGTGCAGGATGATGATAGTGACATGGAGTGCGAATTGGAAGCTTCCCCTGCAGTTAGCCATGAAGCATCAGTGGAGGCTATTGCGCATGTCAAAGTAAGAGGAACACAAAAATTTCATTCCTGACTTGATTTTTAGTATTTCTCTGGTATTGTTGTATCCTCAATCTGAAGTTCCTAGACTCTGTTCAAGATGTCAGTTTTCTGTTTTCGTTGTGATTAGGATGTTGCTTACTTTTTATAGATATAAATATGTGCTTATCCGGAGTTCCCTCTTCATCCAATATTCGTCTCTCTATTTGTACCAGGTGATGGCTACTTCGTATGTGCCAAGTGAGTCCGATATACTCGACGACTCAACAGTTGAGGCTCCCTTGACTATAAACATACCTTATGTTCTGCCTGAGGGGACTAAAGAACCATCAGAGTCTCCGTGGTCCTCAAGAGGGATGAATATTACCTTTCCGGTTTGTCTTCAGAAATCTACATCTACCGAGAGGGTGAATGGAAATAATTCAGCTTGTAGTAGCATGGCTTGTCGGAGGAAAAGGAAAAAATGGTCTGCTGAGGAGGATGAGGAGCTGTTCGCCGCTGTAAAGCGATGTGGTGAAGGCAACTGGGCACATATCGTTAAGGGAGACTTTAGAGGAGAAAGAACCGCCTCCCAACTCTCGCAGGTTGTGATTTCTCTTAGTCAATATAAGACTGCTCTCTTTTCACCAAATTCCTTGATTGTAGTTTGTGCATTTTACCCTTATAGTCTGTTCTTTGTATCACAACCAGTTTATGCACCACTATCTATATTCTGTTGATAAAAATTTGATGGATATTGCCTTCCCTGTTTTAGTTGTCGGAGGTGTCTCTATACAGACTAAGAACCACAGTGGTAATTACTCTGAGATATATATCTGTTGTCATCTAGTCTGGTATGGACGTGGGGTTCTCCTCATTTTTCCGGGTTCGAATCCCGGCAACAGATTCTTTGTATGATATGAGTAATAGTCTCTTGGCAATCATAGAAGGCAGCTAATAAGACAATGTTTTATGATATTTTTATCCATATTTACATTTCTTCGGAAATCTGCTCCATTTTTGTGATATTTGTATCCATCTTTAGCTACTTGAAAGTGACGTTTAGCATGTAATTATTCTTTTTCCTTTATTGGTGGTAACAAACTGACTTTTATATTTGTAGAGGTGGGCGCTTATAAGAAAAAGGTGTCATACTTCGACAATGATTTCATCTTGTGGCATCACAGAAACACAAGTTATTGGGGCCAGTTCTTCTCAAGGTCAACAATAGTCCAAACCAGTTGTTCTAGCATTGCCGCGGGCAGCAACATCAGTTCCAGCTTCAAAATCTCGAGTTGTTAAAAAAACAACAGCACACTCCATTTCCAGATTAGATCTTATGGTAACAGCTAATTCAGTGGCTGTTGCAGCATGCACGGGTGGCGTATCAGCTGCTGCATCAGTACCAAAGGTCGAACCTAAAAAAACTTATGCTCCATTAGTACCAAAGACAGAACCTGTAAAAATTGCTTCTACAGCCTGCATGCCTCAGCCCTCAGGTAGTCTCTCTGTGCCAAAGGTTGAACCAGGAACGAATGTTACCTCGTCTAGTATCATTAAAGCGGTTGGACCTACGAATGCACTACCGTTAGCTATTGGAGAATTGAAACCTGTGACGACTTTATCCTCTTCAAACAAATGTCCTCTCATGGCTCCTCGTTAAGCAGGATCGGCAATGCTTTCTGCTTCTGCCCCCTGTGCATCTGAATCGAGTATAGTCTACAATCAGAGAGTTTTTGCAGCCTCTGTCCCAGCTATTGTATTACAACTAAAGCCAGCTGCTGAGATTGTCACCTGCAAACTAGATGGTGGACAGAAAGAGCAAGCTCGTGTAAATGGAGCAAGCTCATCGGCTGCAATCCAGCCAAATCAAATGACCTCACCAAACTCGGAGATTAGCAGGGAAAAACAGGCTACACAGGTGCAGTCCCATAATCTTTTGCCTAGGAAAATTCCAGTAGTTCAGACTGCTGTTCACGGTGACACTAACAAAAATTTGGTGGATAAACCATCTGATAAGACTGTAATACCATCCGTCAGAGGAGCTGGTTCACAATCTAAAGCCAAATGTGAAATAAACAATAAGGTTGGACAGGCGATCAAAGTCAGTGGTGTATGTGGACAATCTCCAAAGGTTGCAACTGTGGCAGGGACCCGACAGGGTGTTTAGTTCTTTGATAGAATTTTCGGTGACTTTAGTTTGGAGTTTTCATTTTTAATTTTTGTTAGATGACTGAAAGAAAGATATGATGTAAAGGAGGCCCTTCAGTACATGGTACTAATTAATACGAATTCATATACTTACAATCTCCAAACTCTAGAACATATAGTTAAAATTGAATCTCAGGACTTATGAAGGAGACCACTTCCTCAGCTTCTTTTGACATATTCAGGGAGCTTTACAGGTGCGACAATGTAGCTACATTGTTTCTGCAGAGCTGGAGATGGACTGACACAAGAGAAGATTGTTGAGGTTTGCTTCGGTTGATGTTTATATTTCTTTAACTTGACACCAAACAAGAATGACCTTAGTGGAATCCTAGGCTTTCCAGCTGATGATGAAGTGCTCTTATTCAGAGATCTTGTAGACGTCCCATTCAAGATCCCAAGATTCTCTTCTAGTTTGCGTACAACTCTTTCCACTTCAGTTCTCAGTGCTCTTGCACGATCAAGGCCAGCTTGAAGTTCGTTGAACACCCTTTTGTTCTCCTGTTTCATGTTAAGTATCTCACCGTGGAACTTTGCAGCCTGATAACTGCTTATCTCTACATTGCTTACTTTCGTTCCACCCAATTGAGACGTGACCCTTGAAACTTCATCGTTAATATTGCAAAGTGTTGCATACCTTCCCTCAAGTTCGTCTCTCAGAACTGCACTGTTCTCTAGCCATAACTGCAGCTCTGTCCGAATCTCCCTAAGATGTCTATATATAGGCATTGCCTCTGACGCAAGTACAGTGTTATTACTGCTTCCAGCATTACCCTGCTGCTTGCTTTCAAGTTTCGATAGCTCTGCTTTCAAGTCCTGAATTGATGTCTGGTACTTTTGTATCTGATGAACAGATGTACTAAATCTTAACCAGAACTCGATATTCTCCTCCAGTACCGCGTCAATATCTCCACGCACTTTTTCTTCCACAGTTGGAATTTTCTTTCTTAGACTGTCATCAATATCTGAAAATTTAACCTTAACCTCGTCTTCCTTTGCTCGTTCAGATGCTCTTTTTAATTCTCCTCCTTGCTGATGTGGTGCCATGAAAATTGAAGAGTTAGAGATAGGAGAAATGCTCATACTGTGAGACAGGCCTCTTTCTATTGGTTGTGGAGAATCCTTGCCGGGAACTGGTGGTTTCTGGCGTAATAGATGAAATTCCATGTCTTCACAAGAAACAGCATTCTTTAGCTCTCTCAACTGCAATGCCAGCTCAAAGAATCCATCACGGTTCTTCTTCTCAACTTCACTCAACTTTCTCTTCACTTCTCTATAGTCCCTTAGTACTGATGTGTATTCATCCAATATAACCTTCTCTCTATCTTCCATGCCATCTGCAGGTAACAACTGCCTCCAGTTTCTCCTCTCCTCATCTTCCGCCTCAGTGCCAAAACAAGTACTTTCTGTTTCTGATAAACCACCACAAGAGTCTGTTGTCTCCGATTTCTCTTCTTGCACAGATTCTTGATCTCTACTATGTTGGACTACAATGGCCTCTTTGATTTCTTCTGCACTCTTTATCTCTCTTTCGTTTGGAATTGGGTTCAATTCCTCAATAGGATCCTCTTCCTGGATATCTTCCGAGTTAAGGCCATCACCTTCGACATCTTCATCCATTTTCACTTCCTGTAACTTCCCAGACAAGTTTTCAGCTGTGTTATTAGCTTCAGTCAAGTGCTTTTGAAAATTCTTGTTCTGATCTTCCACTCTTTGGAATAGGTTTCTAACTTCACTCAACTCATCTTCAAGGGCCGTTATCCTTTTCTTCATATCTATGGAGTCTGATACAAGACATGCCTTGTCTTCCTCTACACCGCGGATATGTTCATGTAACTCATCTGTCTCTGATTTTAATGTCTTTACTAGTGCCGTGTGAGACAAAGCTGTTGTTTCCAGAGAGACCACTTTCTCTACAAGCTTATCTATCTTGTCAGTAAAGTCCACATTACTGAAGTCCTCATTCAAGTCAACCTCTCTCAGTTCTTTCACAGATTCGTAACTCTGTTCTTGACCATCAAAAGCTTTCTTGACTTGATCTTCCACCTTAATCTCAAACTTTTTCTTCAGTGCCTCAAACCTCTCTGTTGCAGTATCAATCCTTTCCTTCTCAATTTCTGCATCTTCCGAAAATCGCTTCTGTGTCTCCTCAAGCTTAGCAATTGTCTCTTTACAGGAGCTTAGAACAGTGCTTGCCACAAGCCGCCTAGCTTCACCATCTTCGATCTCTGCACCAACCCCGAACTCATCTTGTATAGTGCAAACTCTCTTCTGCATCTCTGCTACTTCATTCTCCAGATTCCAGTACCTTTCATAAGACTGCTCATAAGAACTCCTCACAAACTCCTTCTCTGTCTGCAGCACCAAGATCCCCTTATGAATCTTATCGATCTCCTCCAATGCCTCTTCTTTACTTAATCCTGAACTCATCAATGCAGAAGAAGATGCTGAAATTTTCATAACACCAGGTCCCTTTCTCGAAAACATCATCAGAGATTGGCTCTTGAACTCTTTATTGGGAAGCTCAGGGACATCTGGTATGCTAGTTCCACTGGGGATGAGATGAAGATGCTTAGGTGGTTTCTCGGGATTATCACCATCATCATCCTCATCATTTTCATCCCCAAGAGGGAATGGAACATGTTCAGGGAAAGCGGTAGCGATCATGTGGTTGGCACTTTGAAGTTCTGTGGACAAATGATCATAGCGTTCTGCTAAAGCACGGTATGACCGAAACGCTTCCTCCACGAAGCTAACAATCTCAGGCCTTTTACGGTAATACATCTCCGCTCTTTTAGCAAAAGTGTCTCCATCTTCATCGATGATCTTAAGCGTGTACTTAACCTTCTCCTCCATATCTAGGATTCAGGAGAAAAAACTCAATGAGGCTTTACACTCAATGAGGTTTCTTTGCATTGAGAAATGAACAACTGTTACGTGGAAACATGAAGGAACGTACCTTGGAGATTGTGTTCGAGCCATTTGGATTGTTTTGTGCGTATGTGGCTGGCCCACCACCATGAATACGCATTGCTCGCTGCTCTCTGCAACATCAGTTTCTTTTTATGATCTGCATTCCTCTTTCTTTTTTCTTTTTCTGCTATTGTGTGTTTTTTTCCTCTCAATTCTAATGTTAATTCATATTTTTAAACAAGATTCTTATAAATTTTAAATTTCTTCCTGGTGGGTTTTAACTAGAAAACCTAAATTTGGAAGATGGTATATTGTTTTCTTTGTTATTTAAAATGGTTAATTATTCTACTGTAAATGACTATATAAGACAATTGGTAGTTCAACTGGTTTGTAACCGACAAAAAAATAAAAGGCCAATTGTTACATTGCATTACTGTTATAGAATCCGTCAGTTCACCAATCCCCGTAAGTAACCATAACAGGATGAAACTGATTTGAACCAAAAAAATTGAGAATTCATATTTTGTGTTTGATAAATATACATATAGAAAGCTTGATACTCTGTATATCTATTGATGACAAGCTTCTAACTAAATCTTATTACTTACGAGCTACTTCTTATCGTTTAATTTTCAAACATGGGAAAGCAGCCAGGGACAAGACGCATTTGACTATAAAAATTACTCAGAAGAACCTCAGATAAATAAATAAATTATTAAAAAAAAAAAAAAAAAAAAAAAAACACAAAAAGAACTCTATATTTCAAAATTGTCGACTCTCTTTTTCTTTTTCCTTCCGAAGAAGAAAGCTCTCTTTCTCTCTCAAAGCAGGTCAATCAAAGTTCTTGCTGTTTTTGTTTCCGATCGGTGTTTGGAGGCTCTCATAGCTCCAACATCGATTCGGCTTTAGTCTCCAGATCTTCGGACTATCGATTCTTTCGTTTGAAGAATTGATTTCGAATGATTCTGGTTTTTGTTTGTCCGGAATTTTCCGGCGTGTTTTGCCGTCTCGATCTTCTAGCTTATGTTACCGGTGTGTGCCGGACTTGCCGTCGCCTACTTATTGGCGCTAATAATTAAAACTTGGATGTGTTTGTGGTTTTGCTGGATTATGGTTTAACATGTTTCTTCTTCCATCCTTCATAATGCTTTCCTTGGCTCTGTTTCGGTTCGATCCACCGCCGTTCACAAGTTGTGTGTTTGGCTTTGGTGTTGCCGTTTGGGCGGCTCCCTCTCGTAGTCTCTTCCAATAGAACTTTTAACCAGATTGATCGATATCTGGATAGTTATTTGTTTCCTCACAACCGATGTCGTTTCGTTCGACAAAACCGGCCATGGCTTTTTAAAACGGTTTCAGTTCGCCTCAGTCGAGGTTCCGTTATGCCAATTCAGGAAGCAAAAGTGTTCATTGCCGAAGTCTCTTTATTATCAAGTGAAGACAAGAAGACTTGAGAATCAGATATGAAATTGATAGTTTCTTGGCGATTATATTTTTCAAGTCTTTGGAAAGCAACTGTAAGTGAAGGTTGTAAGAAATCTAGATATTCCATAATCGTAGGCTTAAGTTTGTTTCCTTATCCCGAATCATGTTATCGGGCTGATGTATCCCTGGTTATTGGGGCTAAGTTTGTATGTTGTATGATATCAATAAAATTTCTTATGAGAAAAAAAAAAAAAAACTCTATATTCATCAACCCTAAGTTAAGGCATCGAAATTTTACATGTTTCATGTTCATCAACCACAAAAAGACATTTTCTTTCCTTTTTCTTTTTAATATCTTCTACAATGTTTTATAAACACTTCCTAAACGTTTCATATAAATAATCTAGTCTAACCATCCATGAACCAACACAAGACCGGTTATACATATCACAATCTCTAAGTCTTCTCGATCTCATCAACTTCAAATGTGGAAGATGATAGCCTTGGCCGTTTTGCAGCTCGCTTCTCATCTTCCTCCTGCTCATCACAATCATCTCCAACATCTTTACTCGTCTTGTCCCCCATTTCAAGATCATGCTCCAATGGCTTTTCCTCGTCTCTGTCAACTTGACTCGATGGAACCTCAAGCTCAACGTGCTCTTCATTCTGAGTGTTATGGTCAGTGGTAGAGCTCATGGTTGCAGATAATAAAGAGACGGTCTCTCTTGGAGGACTCTCGCCCGTTTCTTCCTCATTAATATTTTCCACTGGGTTGTCATCCATGGTATCAACATCTTCTGCATCATTGGAAGTGCTTTTTGAAGTATCAGATAACAAATCGGTCTCATCTTCCTTTTGCACCAGGGGAATACCAAGGTTCCATGAAGAGAATGAATTAGATGTTCTCGGAGAGGTACTTTCAGTGATGCGTTGAAAGTTTCCCTCCCCAGCGTTCAAACACATAAACTGCTCACCAGTTTCCATATCCACTTGCTGCCCAAAAGAGAGCACAAATAATAAAATCAAAATTAACGTTTCAAATATAAGGAAATCTGATCATTAGCTTGCAGAGCTATTAGTACCTCTCTTGCCAATGAGTTGTTGCTAAGATCATAAAATGAAGATGGTTCCTCGAACGGTTGTTGTAGTTGTACAAGTAACGATCCTGTGTTGGTGGCTCCTGAATCGAATAAATCTCTTAGTACCATACCCGAATCATTAGCAGCTTGCGTGTTCCTCATGGAAGATCTTTCAAGCAAAGTCATTTCTATTCCTTGATCGTCTTGCAGCTGTCCAATATTCCCATTAGAGTCTATCAAGGGGCTGCATCTCTCAGAGAGAACCTCCATGCCGGTATTGTTATTGACGGTAACTGGACTTTCACAAGACTGGTCCTGTTCATTACTAACTTCCCGTGACCGGTTTTCAAGGAGTTCAAAAATTAACTTCTGAATCAGAGTACGCTTCAACGAAGCCTCGGCTGGAGGAAACCAGTTCAGGTAAAGCTGAGAAAACCAGAGAAAAAGCATGATCAGCACATAAAGGGACTGCTACAGAATACAGATACCCAGCAGCTCTTAGAGTATATAGCACTTCAACTTCTTTCAAACTAACTCATGAAACCAGGAAGTAAGCAGAAGACTGTATTTTGATTGGTCTGTAAAGAGACAACGTCTACACTAAGCAGATAACACAACTGGAGAAACCAACCCGACAGCAAGAGAGCAACTATTCTACCAAGCATCTATGAAACGATTGCGGGTGAGAAGGATTTAGTTTGGCAAGCTTATTAAAGTAGCAATTAGAATAGACTTACAAAGTTGGAAGCATTATATATCTTGAAAGGACTAAAATTAAGGGGAGCTTCAGCAAGAAATAGCTCCAGATAGTGCAGCAGAAAGAGGCCACAGTCAAATGAGTTTTCCTGCTGTGGCAACTGAAATAGAAAGAACGAACACTTGCCATCACATAAACTATCATTAACAACTGCAAAAAGTATTTACTATTTAGCAGGAAAATTATTGAACTTAAAAAAGGGTCTCGGATTTGAGGTTCAGGGTTTAGAGTTTGGGGTTTAGGGTTTAGAGTTTGGGGCTTAGGGCTTAGGGCTTAGAGATTGGGGTTTAGGGTTTAGGGGTTGGGAGTAGGGTTAGGCTTAGGGTTTGTGGTTTAGGGATTAGGGATTGGGGTTTAGGATTTTAATTTCTAATTTTCTACCCCTGAAAAATTTAACATATAACATAACCCTAAACCTCAATTCGAATAAGGTTTAAAGGGTTCTCTCATTCGCCTTACAACATTAAGGTATTAAGAACGTTCCTGGAATCAGCCAAAGTATTTTAAGGTTAGAGGCGGCACCTCAAGTGAGACGAACCGCAAATTCATGAATCTAGAAGAAATATCATCTGGTGTCTCTTTATTCCTCTCCTTCCATTCCTCGCACAAGTAACTAGAATCAGAAAAATGCTGTTATCAGCAAATTGCTTTACTCAGCTGAAAACTCGAACATCTTTGCTCAATCCAATAGATGAAGTATATGCAATGCTATTAAAATAGGAAGGGACAGAGATTAGATGACTAAACCAAACAGGGGTACAAGAAAGCTAACATACCTTTGGACTAGATTTTTAAGCCCTGCATGGCTCCCTTTTATAGAATCCATATGTAATATACATGGTACCTTTTTGGAGTCATCCAAGTCGAGATCTGCACATACAACATAATAATCAGCAGCTGGATGATCATGACAAAGTGAAAAACAAAGTGAGATGTTGCATTACCTGTACAATTAGCCACTTCACCAGGGTGACATATAACTATTAAACTCCAGTGAAGACTGTCGTTAGGATTTAGACAATGTCAGAATTTGAACTCATATAAATATAACATAAAGAGAACTACCATAAAGTTCTCACTTGAAGTTCACCGGTACAAAAATGTAGTCCTTGCCAAACATGTCCACCTTCCTTGTCCACTTACGAACACGGAGAAAGGCAGCCTTTCCATCAGCTATACTTGAAGGATCTTTGTCAAGATCAGCAAGTTTCCGAAAGAAAAAGCTGTTAAAGAAATGGAATCTATGTTTTTCCTCCGCTTGAATCTGATTCTTTAGATAACTGTAAATAATAGAAGAACACACAAAAAAGGTTGAATAAGGTTGCATCACAAGAAGTTTTCAGTATGACTGCAAGCACTGTGTTACTAAAATTGTGAATTATAAGACCATAAACAAAATGACAGATAACTAAACAGCAAACAAAAAAATAGTTCACAACAAAACATGCCAGAGTATTGCAACGTGTAAGCATTGCATCAGAGGAATTAAATTTTAGAACTTACTTAATATAAAAGTCAATGATCGTGTCATTCACAAATGTCTCTGGCTGCAAGAGCTCAACATCTCTTTTGCAAATGGAAACAGCATCTGGGTCTCCCTTTGGATAGACAACATCCTCAAACGGTTCATCAAAGCTGAAAAGACAACATAAAGCTAGCAATTCAGTATGAAATACCATCACCTAATGGTTGACAAGTTTTTGGTAAGAATTTGCATCACCATAGAAAACGTGACCCAAAACATGAATGAACTGCAATCATTCCAGAACATGCACATGTTCAGTTATATACTTCAGAGAGCCATAACGTATAGGTAATGATATACTTTGGAATAATGTAGCCTAAAAGTAGAACAGAAGTTAACATTTAAATCCACAGACATAAAAAACAGCTCTTATAGAGCAGTTTTACCTTGGAAAATAACGCTTCTGTTGATTCAAGTTATCCCCTGATACTTCCACGTCAACCCTACAATAAAGAAACAGTTATGAGAGAATTTGGAAGAATAACTCACAAAAGCGCCTACAAAGTAACAAAAACTAAATACGAACCCAGCATCAGATTTCTGAAGATTTGGTCCAGTTTCCCCTCAGGAAGTCTATAGTAATTCCTTTTATATGCAGTTCGCTTTTCACTTAAGGTGTTGTCTATTTTAAGCTTCAAAGGCTTTAAGTCAAATTTCCTAATTAAGTTTAGGTTCTCATAGAGTTTAAAGCAAATAACTCATACTCATAAGTGTAGTTCACAATTTCCTAGATATCAGATATCCAACAAGTAATATTTCTCATTAGCAGAGTATGCAAATACACTAATCTGGGCAGAGAAAATGTAATTTTTAATTAGCACTCCATAATATTAGAAGCTTACTCGAAGTCAGGATTCCACAAAGCCGGGTATTTCACATGCAGCAAGTTTATCTTTTGTTGCTTCTCAGGCCAATTGTGTTCTTTCACCGCAATCTTTAACTCCTCAATGTCTGGAAACCACATGAAGCGATACAAAAAGTTAGAAGGGGGGAACCATTATGTTGAAAAGGAGAGGCTTAATAACCCAGACTGTTCGGCTTTTGCAAAAATGAAAATTCGATCAAAACAACTCCTCTTATAACTCTTAGCCATCATTAAACACTAACATACAGGAAAACGGCTCCTCCCATGCAAATTAGAATGCAGCCGTCAAACAGGTGAAATAACTATTATGGGTCGATTTAACAAACTGCACGTAAAAAAATTACTAAATAAATCTCATTAGATTATCAGTTCACTTTATATTCTACTTTTATTTAGCAATATTTCGACGAAGTTAAATCAAAATCAAATGAAAGCATGAAATAGTAGTAATATATTTGTATTCTTTTCTTAATTGTATACCTGTCCAAACTCTTTGCAGATAAACCATATTCGCTGTTAAAGTCTACAGACTCATTAAGAATAAACAGAAATAAAACAACCAGAGTATATGCATTGGAAAATACAATGATTTGGAGAAAAAGTTATAGTGACATGTTAGAATTTTCCTACAGTTTGACACAGTAAATAAACCTTTAATGACACACACTCATTTTTTTGTGCTATCAAGTTTTTTCAAAGTAAGATCCACAATATATAACACCCGAAAATTCACCAGCAACAGTTTCACGTACCTAAGATAACTAAACACTATCATGTAATGGTAGTATTATAACAAGATCGCAGGTAAAATTATATGATAGCCTGAATGGCTGAAATACAATATCCAAGAGTACCTGTGGTGTGTTGCATATCTTCATGGCATTTTTCATCCTTCAGTAGAATTCGAATTCTGAGAATGATCAATCCAACCTAAGACCAGTAAAAACTGTAAAACTGATAGAAAATGTGTCCATAAAGTATCCTTCAAAATTAAAAGCACGAAATATATATGAATAACTCACATTTTGGTACCAATTGTATTGAATACTAACTATGTCTTCAACTCCAAATTCACAAGAAAATGGCCCTTCTTCATTATTTGCGAGGTAACTCTTGATTTTTATGCCATTGCATGAAAAGATCACCAGAGATGCAGCACAGTGCATATCCTTAAGTATAACATACTCCGAAGTCATTACAACAGCTGTGCTTATGTCAATCTGATATGTGGAAGGCATCAGTCTACAAATTATAACTCTTACGTTAACATTGGTTAAGAAACTAAAAACACATTACCTTTTCCACATCACTGAAGAAATTTTCAGCCATCCAATCTTTCAGCGCAAATAACATTGATATCAATACCCCGTCAGACATAGGTGGTCATCCAAGTATATCACCAAGGAAATATAATGAAAATCTGTAGCATGTACCTTCATCACCTTCTGAATCAGAAGTTTCACTCAACGCAGATTGATCGCTGAAGCTTTCATTAATAGCTGACATCATATCATTTTGCTCCTGCTGCAAATGTGAAGCGATTAAAACTGCAAGGCTTTAGCAGACATGAAATACGCAAGCAATAAATGGCAGATGTACATACACTGGAAGAAGAATCTGAAAAGGATGAGTTTAGTTGGCGCTGACTATATGATGAAGTTTCAGCATAGTAACTGTTTTTGCCTGGCTGGCAAGAGAAACTTACCAATTCATGATCATCATCTGAGTCCTTCATCTCGTCGTCGGTATCCAAACCAAACATCATTCCATTATTATCGTGATCAACATTTGTTTCTTTGGCAAGGTCTTCAGTATTCAAACCAAACATCAAACCATGATTAACGTACTCTGCATCTGTTTCTTTTATATGCTCACTGGTTTCCAAACGAAACGTGAGACTAGTTCTGGACTCCTCAGCTTCTGTTATTAAAGTCGGAGCATCTTCATCGTCAACAACAGTAGCAGGCTCTGCACAACTTGGGCCTTCAGGTTCTTGTTTCTGAACACGTTTCTCATTGCAGACTGGCAACAATGAATTATGTCCATAAGTATACATAAATAATACAAAACGATTTGAATCTGGGGAGTATTATAGTGCCTCCCAAAAATTGTAGAATCACAGCAGCATTCGTATCATTATTTCTTGCATACTCCAGAAACAAAGCAACTATACACTAAGAGTCCAGAAAACTAAAATAGATTAAAGAATTATCATGTTATCTAAACTTACCTCCGTTTACAATATCTCAATCCCAGATTATATATTGGTATCGCCATTTGAAGTTTAAAAGGAAGAATGAGAGAAATAACTTACAGCTCCGGATGCGTTGGCGTTGCAGAAGCGGAGAATTGCAAGGACTAGGGTTTGTGAATTTTTCAAACAGCTTTCCAGCTGCAGATTCAGCGAGTTCGTCATCTTCATTGAAATCGAACACTTCCATGGTTTTCTTCATCAACACAGAAATCTGAGGACAAGCCTCGACGGTACACGGAGAATCCAAGCCGGAGATCGGCGATCAGAAATCGGGGGGTCGAGTGAGAGAGAAGAGAGAGACGCCAAAACGAAAATACAAGTCAACAACAAATGCTAGCGCGTTTGAAACCCACGCGCGGATGCAACTTTATCTCTATTTATATTAGCACTTAAATGATTTTAATATTTTCATTACATAATTTTAGCTATAAACTGACAAATATACCCTTTTTGTTTGCCACGAATTTTAAAATCAGCAGTGAAGAGACGTGAAAGCCATCGTCCTCGTGAACTTTCCAAAGAGTTGAAAATCACAAAACTTAGCACAGAGAAGAGAGATCGATAGATTGAAGAAGTCATGGATGTTTCAGGAAGCTTGACTTGCGTTGTTGTTGCGGTAGATGGAAGCGAGGTGAGTATGGAAGCTCTGAGGTGGGCTCTGGACAACCTCAAGCTCTCATCGTCTTCTCCCGATTCATCATTCGTCGTGCTCCATGTCCAGCCTTCGCCATCTGTCGCCGCCGGCGTCAGTCCCGGAACTATCCCTTTCGGCGGTCCCAGTTGAGTCTCGTTAGTAGTAATCTTGTTATGTTATACCATTGATCATATATTGAAATTGAATTGACTCTGGAGTTATGCGATGAAGGTGGTCTTGAGGTTCCTGCTTTCACCGCTGCAATTGAGCAACACCAGAAGCGGATCACCGATACTATCCTCCAACACGCTCATCAAGTTTGTGCTGAGAAATCAGTGAGTAGTGTTGTTTCCCCCTGTTCAAATTTAATGGGAATATCAACCTCATAGTCCAGATCCAGTAGCTAGTTTCTTGAATTCTAATGGATTAGAATCTATGTGTGTCTCCGGATAGTGTTATAATCTATGGAGCAATTACTTATGTGTGATCCGTATTGGTTTGATGATGGTGATTCATGAGCAAGTTATAATGATTTCAGGTAAATGTGAAAACCCAAGTGGTTATTGGGGATGCCAAGTATAAGATCTGTGAAGCTGTAGAGGATTTGCATGCTGATCTACTTGTCATGGGTTCCCGGGCTTATGGCCGCATTAAGAGGTATATATATATATATATATCTCTTCTTCCACTTTAGCTTTACATCAAATTGAAGGTGTATAATCTTTGCTTCATATGCTAAATTAGTTTTCCCTTGCTGACTTCTGACTATTGGTTCTCATTCTCATTAGCACCTTTCTCTGTATATGAATGAACAAGAATCTGATCCCGTTTCCTATAAGCCGCTGTTACAAATGGAAGCTTTTTGGCCTAATAACAACCAGATTGGTCTAAGTGAGGCTTAGACAAATCCTAGTACACTAGACATAACTTAAGTTGCTTTTTTTACTTGTTATTTGGTTGGAGGGATACATAGTCTATCTCTTGCAACATGGATGATCTACAATCAGAAAAACTCTTAAGTAAACTGAATAAATGTTAATCTTCGTACTTTTCTGCCATGGTTACAAGAGATATATGCAGTTAGCCTATATTTTTGAGGGGACATTGCTCTCATCATCTAGCATAAAACTGCATCCAGGAATCTCTTTCCCTTTGAAAATGTTTATACCATATTACTGTGCGTTCTTTAGCGAGTGAACCTTATGTAGCGAGCAAAAGCCAGTATTGAATCCTGTTTTTTCTTCTTAAAACAGAATGTTTCTGGGAAGTGTAAGCAACTACTGCACCAACCACGCGCATTGTCCTGTTGTGATAATTAAACCAAAGGAGGATTCTTCAGCATAAACAGGTAAACAAGTTTAGCTTCTAGCAAATCAAGTGAGATACTTTATCCGGTGTTCACCCTCATAAAGGTTTGTTAGTGGTCATCAATTGTTCATGACCTATTGTTCATTTCCAAACCAAACCAATAATCTTGAGGGCATGTCAAAATAGTTTTGCCTTTATAACTATATCTAGATATTGTCAATGTCAAAGTTCGTCTATAGCCGTCTTCTCTCTTTTGGTACAACTTGTAGCCTTTGTATGTAACCGAGTATCAAATCATCTCCATTTCTCAGGAGACATGTACACGTGCAAAGGGATATCAAAACCATCTTTTTTATTTTGTGAAGCTATGGAATGGAAGCAAAGTTACGAATCCCGCAGCTTACTTCCTAAAGCATTGGTGTGGATGTAAGTTAATAAGAGCAACATAAACATTGTTTGGCTCAGTATATGTGTTGTATTCATATTCATCGTTTTATTTTTTTATAGTTGATGATTGAATATTGTTGTTACATCAAATCAGTGTGAAGGACATTTACAGAGCTAACTGGTTGTCAATATAGGCTAGCTCGTAAGATATTCCTGAACGTTGACCATCATCCCTGATTGATTTGCCGCCTTGTGGGGTGTTCAAACTGTTTTGGGCGTTAAGTAAACTTTGTTTCAACGATTAAAGATATTACAAGTTTTTTGGTCATAATATCGGAAAATGATCACTGAATTATACAAGGGTCATTTAGCAAATTGCTACTAGAAGATATAATCGGATGTAGATGTAGATGCTAGTAGTATTATATTGGATGGACAAAAGATAAAAAGAATGATTATGACTATTTTGAGGGTAAAAAAAAAATTTAAGAGGTCTTTGATCAAAAAATAATAATAATAATAATAAAAAAATTAAGAGGTCTCGTGAACGAACAATGAGGGTAAATGACGAAAGATTGGTTTGTCACTGTCAACACGATAAGGCTCACGAGTCACGGACTTATAAAACCAAAGATTGTTCACTTTCGTTAGAGCACCAAGATTTTATGTTTTTGCTTTGTGCTAAATATGTCTTAAAGTTAACATGAAGACCCTACAAAAGTAATAATTTGAGAATCATTGGAAACATTACACATATTACACCGATGTATAGGTGTGAAATGTATACTTCACTTGTCCCAACCGAATAAAAAGAGAAAGAAGAAACCAAATAACAGTCTGTTATAGTTTGTCCAGATTTTGGCAGCACAATTATTTGGTTAGTTTTGTTTTGTTTTTATCATCACTATCCAAATCACACTTCACTTCACATGCGATATGCCTTTGGTCCCTTGACTGATACACTGGCTACTACTTCCCAACACACTCCATGTCTCCTCGTGACTTCTCTCTTCTTTTTCAACCCTCAAAAACTTTGCATTAAAGTATGAACTGTATTCATCAAGAAACTGTATATGATCAACAAGTTTATGTGTTTCAAAAAAAAAGGAATAAGGTAGTCTCAACGATAACTGTTGTAATTTTGGTAAGTTTCAATGTTTCATGAGATATTGGCAACAAAGGTAAGAGATGTATCGATTGCTTGGATCCACCGAACATGACACACCACATTAGAGAGCCAAATCAGACAGGGATTTCGACCAAAATTACCAAAGAAACACATTTTACCATTTATCTTTGCACACATGCATGTGATGATGATCAAGTTGTGCTGGTGCCAGATAGAACGGACCGGATCCCACCAATCATATATCAAACGAGCGAGGGACATTTTCGCACTTTCAAATATCTCTTTGGCCATATATATAAAGACGAAAGCATTACACACTCGAAGAATGTTATCTAAATATATCAACACACAATCACGTTATCCTAAGACCATGGCTTCCTTTGCTCTCCACTGCTTCTTCTTCTTTACTCTTCTCGTACCGTTCGTATTCACCACCGCCACCCGTGACCCATGTTCAACGGCAGCTCCGGACGGCTCGGACGACCTCTCAATCATCCCCATTAACGCCAAATGCTCACCTTTCGCACCCACTCACCCCTCCTCCTCCGTGATAGACAACGTCCTTCACATGGCCTCCTCCGACTCCCACCGCCTCACATACCTCTCCAGCCTCGTCGCCGGTAAACCAAAGCCAACCTCCGCCCCTATCGCCTCCGGTAACCAGCTCCACACTGGAAACTACGTCGTCCGAGCCAGACTCGGCACTCCCCCACAGCTCATGTTCATGGTGCTAGACACAAGCAACGACGCCGTTTGGCTCCCTTGCTCCGGCTGCTCCGGCTGTTCCGCCGCCTCAGCTGCCTTCAACCCGAACTCTTCCTCCACTTACTCAACAGTCTCTTGCTCCACCGCACAATGCACTCAAGCACATGGCCTCACGTGCCCTTCCTCCTCGCCACAACCGTCAGTCTGCTCCTTCAACCAATCATACGGCGGAGATTCATCCTTCTCCGCCAATCTCGTCCAAGACACCCTAACTTTATCCCCTGACGTCATCCCAAATTTCGCCTTCGGCTGCATCAACTCTGCCTCGGGAAATTCTCTACCTCCGCAAGGACTAATGGGCCTGGGACGTGGGCCCATGTCGCTGGTGTCACAAACGGCGACGCTGTACTCAGGAGTGTTCTCATACTGCCTCCCTAGCTTCAGGTCCTTCTACTTCTCCGGGTCGTTGAAACTGGGTCTCTTGGGTCAACCAAGATCCATCAGATACACCCCACTCCTCCGTAACCCTCGCCGTCCTTCACTTTACTATGTCAATCTCACCGGAGTGAGTGTAGGTTCCGTCCAGGTCCCCGTTGACCAAAAGTTCTTGACGTTCGACTCTGTTTCCGGCGCCGGAACGATCATCGATTCCGGTACTGTCATCACCCGTTTTGCTCAACCCGTTTACGAAGCCATTAGAGACGAGTTCAGGAAGCAGGTAATAATTAATTCCGTTAATATCACCAATTAGCTAGCTACGAAGTAATAAAATATCAAGAAAATGGGAAGATTGCGTTAATAATTTAATCTTGTTACATGTTATCAATGATATAACGCTAGGTGAACGGGTCATTCTCGACATTGGGATCGTTTGACACGTGTTTCGCGGCGGATAACGAGAATGTGGCGCCAAAGATAACGCTGCACATGACGTCACTCGACCTGAAGCTGCCGATGGAGAATAGTCTTATCCACAGCAGCGCAGGAACGCTGGCGTGTCTATCCATGGCGGGAATACCGCAGAACGCAAACGCTGTTTTAAACGTGATCGCTAATCTCCAACAGCAGAATCTAAGGATCTTGTTTGACATCCCCAATTCCCGCCTAGGCATTGCTCCTGAGCCTTGCAACTAAAACGATCTCTATTTCTCTCTTTGTTTGTTGGTTTGATCTGAACAAATCACTTAGAAGTTGGGAGTTCCTGACTAAGAGATCCGTTTGATGGCAAAGTCATTTTAATTGAATGTTAATGTTTTTTTGCTTGCACTTTCATCTCTTGGTCCTGCTAATTTTTTTTAATCTAATTAAGTTTCTCAGTATATCATGACATTGATCGAGGAGATACAAAAATAATATGAGAAGAAACTATAGTGCAAAAAGAGCATAAGCAAATACTGTGTTCATCCTCTCTCTCCCTGCGAATGCAGACTAAAAGACTACAATCCTCTTTGCCTCTCTTTTTAAGGGTTCAAAACAGATGCTCTCGAGCAGTAACTAGTTTACAGGTTCCACCTATTGTGCATGAGTTCCCTAACCAACTGACAGAAACCTTACAATACCGCTCGTCAGAAACAATTACTGAACAATCGAGCAGTAGCTACCACGATTGGAGGAGCACTTCCACACTTTCTTCTATTCCTGAAGAAAAATAAATTGCAGGAACGTTTAGTTCATAAAAAAAACAACTATAAAAAATGTTATATGCAATTGGTTTAATGAAATCAAACTAGCAACTCAACCAGTCAAGTAAACAATTCACGTAGTCATCCCAAGTAACTTCTACAGAACTTTTAGACTTTAAAGCACAAATAAACAAGAACTTCTCTAATACTATTTCCGAGTTCTTAGTCCTGACACAGGAAATTGGTTCTCACTTAGCATTTTCATAGTAACCGGCAGAGTGTTTGATTTCTATAGTCCAGCAAAGAAAATATCGTAAAACTGACAATAACCATGAACTCAGTCAAAGTCCAAATTCAGGCAGCTTAGATCCTCTTCCTAAAGAGGTTTGCCTAAATTCAAGTAAAATAAGTAATCATACCCCCATAGTTAGTTAGTTACATTTAATTATAAGATTCACAGACCAAGAAGCAACAGTTTCTTATAAGAACCCTACCTCCATGGGAGCAGAACCTTCATTAACATCAAGCACAGTTTTTTCACCAGATGCAGGCTTGTTATCAGGAATTATCAGGCCTGCGGGAACCTGTCCAAACTTCAAAGCCTATATGTCCAACAACCAATATAAAAGAAAATTGTCAAAATCAACTAAAAGCAACAACATCAGGCACACATTTGATAATAAAAAGCAAGGAACCTGTTCAAGTCTGGCAATTTCTTCTATCGTCTGGGAGTTGATAATTGCCGCCTGGAACATCATGGAAACGAAACACCAAAGTTACTATCAAACACACAGCCTTACTTAATATAAAGACAAACAAAACAGTAAATATGTTTGGTTCTATCCAGTTTCCGGGGTCTCTCCTCTTCCAACACCCAATTCCTGAAGTTTTTGTGTTTTCCATCTTGGAAAGATTTAAGATTATAACCTCGTTGAGCTACTCAACTGGGAAATGAATACGACAACATTTAGAGATAATCGCACCTTGATTGCTAAAATTTGCTCCTGTGTTGGGGCCACCACTTTCGGAGTCTCTGGGTTTTCTACAGTTTCCGACACCTTTTTAACCTCCTCCTGAGAAACCTTCTTAGCCTCCTCTTCTGCTTCTTTGGATGAAAACAAAGCAGCAGCTTCAGCTCTCTCCTGTTAGGAACCAATGTTCGTCAGGTAAATGGTCTTTCTTTCAACATTTCTTATCACCATTTCAGCAATGGATATGGAAAGTGGATAAACACAGAATAAAGTTCTTACCTTGGCTTTAATTTTTATGAAATCCAATACTCGAAGAGATTTTAGCTTGTGAATCACATAAAGGCGATAGTTTGGCTTTTTGGTGATGTTATTATCCAACAAACTAAGGTACTGCAGCTTCGGAATGGAGGCAAGGGGGTCGATTTCAACCAAATTCACAAGCCTGTTATTTGTAATTACCAAAGAATGAAGCTTCGGCAGGAATTCTGCAGAAGTACAACCATGCTATAAGTACAACACATTTTATCAACAACACAAACAATGTGTTATTAATTATATTTTATTACAAGACGCACATAGAGGTTACCTCCAAGATTAGGATTTATCCGGGTGATCCGATTGTTGTTGATGAGCAAAGTTCCTAATCGGTTGAGGTATGGAAAGTTGTCTAGCTTAACTATCTCATTGTCAGACAGATCAATTGTATCGAATTGGTCCTGTAAGCAAAGCAACAAAAGTTAATCAGTAAACCAATCAAAATCAATTCATAGCATACTAGATAGCTAGAGTGCTATACCAAAATACGATGGGGAGATTCAGGACAGCATATTAGAGAGCCTCAAACATGCAAATTAACAGGGCCTAACACACAATCTATAGGAGGACTTTCTTAGAGAAGACTGGCTCTCAATATACGAATGAGATTACACGAAGCCAAAGATATACTTCAGAAGAGTTGGAAAACAGATGCAAACTACGACAAAGGAGCAAATTGCTCAAATTCAGCAATGTTTCTTTCAGTGATCTTTTTTCAAAATACTTGAGTGTAGAACCCCAACAAGGCAGAATTAAGAACATACAATACAACCGCATCTACAAATTCTTCAGCTGGCAGAGAAAGGGGAAATGATACCCAATAGAACATGTCACTAAAACAGAACAAGAGAGTACCTCAGTAGCACCCAAGTTTTCGATGACAGGTATCTTGTTACCTGCAGAAAAAATAACCCCAAAACAACAAACGATTACTCAAAGTAGGGTATTTAGGGTTACAGAAACCACAGAAAGGTAAATTGGAAAGAGAAGAAGTTTACCTCGTAGATCCAATTCGCGCTCCTTGATGGCATTGAAGAAGTGAGGACTTTTCCAGATCAAATCAGCCGTGAGCTTCACCATTACTCCACTAGGGTTTTAGTGCTTCGTGCTTCTCCTCTCTACGCTGCTTCGCATTCAGAGTAAAAGAGACAACAGAGTGTGACATAAAAACGATGCAACAACCTTTGCGATTAATTTATCACTTACGGCCCATTAAGTACGGGAATTGGTCCAAGTCGGTTAGGCCCATAAATATATTCCGATATTTATGATGTGAGAAAATAACAAAAAAACTAAAAAGGAAAGGAGTAGTATAGTAGTGTTCGATTGAACCTTTTCTTCTTCGTTGGTTCCAACCCTAATCTAGGGTTACTCTCTCTCTCGCTTCCTTCTGTTCTTCGTTCTGCCGGTTCCGACGAGCATTTAGCTTTACAGACCTTGATTTGGAGTGCGTTAGGATCAAAAACAGTTGAGCGAAGATGAGGATTATGATTAAGGGAGGTGTTTGGAAGAACACCGAAGATGAGATTCTCAAGGCCGCAGTGATGAAGTATGGTAAGAACCAATGGGCTCGGATCTCGTCTCTTCTCGTTCGTAAATCTGCCAAACAGTGTAAAGCTCGCTGGTACGAGTGGCTCGATCCTTCTATCAAAAAGGTATGTGGTGTCCGCGTTTTCCTTCTCTTTACTGGTAGTGTTCCATAATTTTTTTTTGTTCTGGATCTGGAAAATAATGAAAAATATAGTTCCAATCTAGGCTTATAGGTGGTTTAGTAGCTTGATACTTGGAGGTTTAGTGGTATATATATGTATATAAATTTGTTCTGAAGTTCTTACAGAGTGTTGGCAATTGTAGGACTTTTGGAGTATGTTAAGGCTTTCATACGTTTTTGAATTTGAATCTGATTTGTTTTTTTTTGACGTTAACGCAGACTGAGTGGACCAGAGAAGAAGATGAGAAGCTTCTACATCTTGCAAAACTGCTGCCTACTCAGTGGAGAACTATTGCTCCTATTGTTGGCCGTACACCATCTCAATGCCTTGAGAGGTATGAAAAGCTTCTTGATGCAGCATGTACTAAGGACGAGAATTATGATGCAGCGGATGATCCACGGAAATTACGTCCTGGTGAGATTGATCCGAACCCTGAAGCAAAACCTGCTCGTCCTGATCCCGTAGATATGGACGAAGACGAGAAAGAAATGCTCTCTGAAGCTAGAGCTAGATTGGCTAACACTAGGGGGAAAAAGGCTAAAAGAAAAGCTAGAGAAAAACAACTTGAGGAAGCTAGAAGGCTGGCTTCTCTGCAAAAGAGAAGGGAGCTAAAAGCAGCTGGGATTGATGGTAGGCATAGGAAAAGGAAGAGAAAGGGAATCGACTATAATGCAGAAATTCCTTTTGAAAAGAGGGCACCTGCTGGATTTTATGATACTGCAGATGAAGATCGTCCTGCTGACCAAGTAAAATTTCCAACAACCATTGAAGAACTGGAAGGTAAAAGAAGAGCTGATGTAGAAGCACAGTTACGCAAACAAGATGTTGCTAGAAACAAAATTGCTCAGAGACAGGATGCTCCAGCAGCTATATTGCAAGCAAACAAGCTAAATGATCCGGAAGCTGTTAGAAAAAGATCAAAGCTGATGTTACCACCTCCGCAGATTTCAGACCATGAGCTAGAAGAAATTGCTAAGATGGGCTACGCCAGTGACCTTCTCGCAGAGAATGAGGAGCTTACAGAAGGAAGTGCTGCTACTCGTGCACTATTGGCAAATTACTCACAAACACCAAGGCAAGGAATGACACCAATGAGGACGCCACAAAGAACTCCTGCTGGTAAAGGTGATGCTATTATGATGGAAGCAGAAAACCTTGCTAGATTAAGAGACTCTCAGACACCTTTGCTAGGAGGAGAAAATCCTGAGTTGCACCCTTCTGACTTTACGGGGGTCACTCCAAGGAAGAAGGAGATTCAAACGCCTAATCCAATGTTGACCCCTTCGATGACACCTGGTGGTGCTGGTCTTACTCCAAGAATTGGCTTGACTCCATCAAGGGATGGGTCTTCTTTTTCTATGACACCCAAAGGGACTCCGTTTAGGGATGAACTTCACATTAATGAAGACATGGACATGCACGAAAATGCAAAACTGGATAGGCAGAGAAGGGAGGAAGCTAAAAGGAGCTTACGCTCTGGTTTGACTGGGCTTCCTCAGCCAAAGAACGAGTACCAAATAGTTGCACAACTTCCTCCAGAGGAAAGTGAAGAGCCAGAAGAGAAAATTGAGGAAGACATGTCAGACAGGATAGCCAGGGAAAAGGCTGAGGAAGAAGCAAGACAACAGGCATTGCTTAAGAAGAGGTCTAAGGTCTTGCAGAGAGATCTGCCTAGACCGCCAGCTGCTTCATTGGAAATAATTAGGAACTCCTTGCTTTCAGCTGACGGAGACAAAAGTTCTGTTGTTCCTCCTACTCCTATTGAGATTGCAGATAAAATGGTGAGAGAGGAGCTTCTACAGTTGTTGGAGCATGATAATGCAAAATATCCGCTTGATGAGAAAGCTGAGAAGAAGAAAGGAGCCAAGAACCGTACCAACAGTTCTGCTTCTCAATTTCTTGCAATTGAAGATTTTGAGGAAAATGAACTCCAAGAGGTATGTATATGAATCTTCCCATTGTCAGTTTAACATTTGTTCTTTTGGATGATTTATTTGTTGGCCCAGCTCTAAAGTCCTTAGTTTGTACTTGGTTTAGGATAGATTGCTTGATGCCTTTTTGGATATGAATTCGAACCCTCCCTTAATTTGAATCAGCATCTGTAATTTGGTCTACACCAGGGAGATTCTAATGAAGGTTGTTGCCACTGATTCTTTTTAGGCTGACAGCATGATAAAGGAGGAGGGGAAGTTCCTTCGTGTGTCAATGAAACATGAGAACACGTCACTTGGTGATTTCGTAGAAGCTCGCAACACATGCGTGAATGATCTCATCTACTTGCCCACTCAAAACGCTTACGGGCTTTCAAGTGTTGCTGCGAACGCAGAGAAAATTGCAGCTTTGCAGGTGGATATGGAGAATGCAAGGAAAAAGATGGAGGAGGATGAGAAGAAGGCAGAACACATGAAGGCTAAGTATAAAACCTATACAAAGGGTCATGAGGTAATATATACATTGCTTTAATGTTAGTTCTGAAATTATATATTGTTCAATCAAACTTTTGTTTGGTGTCATGTTTAATGGATTTGTTCATTTGACAGAGAAGGGCAGAGACCGTGTGGACCCAAATAGAGGCTACATTAAAGCAGATTGAGATTGGTGGAACAGAAGTCGAGTGTTTCAAAGCATTGAAGAGGCAAGAAGAGATGGCTGCATCTTTCAGGAAAAAGAATTTGCAAGAGGAAGTGGTAAAGCAAAAGGAGACAGAGAGAAAACTGCAAGCGCGCTATGGAAATCTGTTGGCAATGGTTGAAAAAGCAGAGGAGGTAATGGTCGGGTTCCGAGCACAAGCATTGAAGAAACAAGAGGATGTCGAAGATTCTCACAAACTGAAAGAAGATAAGCTAGCCGGTGGAGAAGAAGAGGATGTAGCTATAGCCATGGAAGCTTCTGCATAAAACTTGAGTTTTGTATTGGTTACAAGTTTTAAAGGAGACATAGCCTGACTTTGTACTGTGGTAATTTTATATGAGTCATGACTTTGTAAAGGTTGTGATATTCTCTGTTTTATGCTTTGCAAGAGTCAAGAAATTTGAATGCTTCGAATCTGTATGGTTCCGAATTTTGTACAATCTAAAGTTGCTTAACTCGCATTTGCACAATTCACGCGTCGTATGGAAGAGAAGAAAAAAAGCTTGTACTTTGTCGTAGAGAGAGAAAACTTGAATATCATGTAAAGTGAAATTAACGTTTTTGGCTAAAAGCCAAAATAAAAAATACAAGTAGTCTGTGTAATACTCTTATTATTAGAAAACAACGAAAGAAAACTAGAGAGTTTCAGCCCTCTTCAAAACTGATGGGGCTGTCGATTCTTCTACTCCACTACTTCAATTAGGGTGGGCTCATAGTCATCAGGAGCCACAAATCCATGGAGATTCATAATTGTTGCAGCTACATTCGCAAGCCCTGGTGTCTCCAGATCTTTACGGAATCTCACTCCTTGAGACAAGCCAGGACCTCCAATGGCAATTGGCACCTACAATTAAAAATTAAAACTCCACATCAGAAATCAAGAACAATGTCTACTATATGGTTATAACACAGACTTCCATTTTACTTACTGGCTTGAGTGTGTGAGAGGTTAGAATCTGAAGCTTCCCTTCCTTATCCAAAGCAGGCTTCCCAGATTTATCCCTCTTCACCATGTCCTCTGCGTTTCCGTGATCAGCAGTCACAACATAAATGCCTTTCACTTGTTCGATTGCATCAAAAATCATCTGCAACAACCAAACCACTTGTGAGCTAAGTTACATTCACTTATATTATAAAGACTTGTTGATAATTTGTACAACAATACCTTCACAGCAAGATCAGCAGCCTCGCATGCAACAACTGTGGCCTCAATATCACCTGTATGACCCACCATATCTCCATTTGGAATGTTAACTCGCACCTGAAAATCAATATCGAAAAATAAGACATCTCTGCTTATTTACAGGGACATTTGATTATAAGATCACAAGACCATTCATCCACCTCACCTGATCAAACTTGCCACTAAGGATTGCATCCCTCGCCTTCTCACCAATTTCTAGAGCTTTCATCTTTGGTTGGACATTGAATGATATTCCACTGTCACTTGGGATTTCAACATACTCCTCCAATTTTTCGTTGAAATATCCAGATCGGTTTCCATTCCAGAAGAAGGTGACATGCCCAAACTTGACAGTCTCACTGTTTCAGCCACATACATTAATAAATATGTCAGAGGTTCTATTCAAGAACATAGTATACTCACTGGAAAAAATGCAATCTAGGTCAATGAACTTGATTTTATCAACATAGCATATAGCATAGAACATTAAGAGAAAACAAAGACATCGCAACTGTTGCAATTCAAAAAAGAGTAAACAACCAGCTAGCTTTTTCAAGTGAGAGCTAAGAAAAGCATGTACGAAAATTTGTCAAGTACTCAAAATGTGATATAGAAAAAGACAGAAGTAAAAAGAACCTGCAAGCAAAAGTGCTGACGCCATTGTGAGCCAAATATTCACCAGAGGTTCTATCAATCTCCGGGGGAGAAACAAGGTAACGGCTAGGTAGCTTAAGCTCCCCATCATACTGAAGCATACCAGCATAACGTATCTTTGGGAACCTCACACGATCAAATTTGTCAAAGTCTTCATATTCAAGTGCCTTAGCATGCATAACCATACGGTCAGCCCTGAAGTTGAAAGTGACAACAGCATCGCCGTCCACAATGGGACCAACTGCTTTGCCTGAATCATCAACAATCACAAACGGAGGCAAATACTGGTCATTTGCACCCGGTTCTTTCCTCAGTGTCTTCACAGCTTCAACAGCGTTTTTGAATTTGTGAGGAGCTTCTCCAAGAACTTGAGCATCCCAACCTCTTTTAACAACTTCCCAATCATTCTCATACCGATCCAAAGTCACATACATACGTCCTCCACCTGATGCAATCTGAGCATCAACACCATTCTCACGTAACTTAGAGAGATCGGCTTCAAGAGTTTCCACAAATCCGACACTAGAACCGTCCAAAACATCACGACCATCAGTAAGAATATGAACACGGATTCTCTTGGCACCACGCTCGGCAGATCCCTTAATCAACAACTGTGCAAAACAAACAACAAGTATTAAGAAATTAAACACCAAAACCAAAATTAAGAAAAAAAACGGTAAACAGCAGATGAAATCAAAACCTGTAGCTGATCGAGACGAGAGTGAACTCCACCGTCACTGAGAAGTCCAACGAGATGCAAAGTATGTGTGTCGAAAGATTCAGAAACGTATTTGAAACCTTCACCTTCAAAGATTTTGCCGGAAGCAAGAGCTAGGTCACAAAGCTTAGCACCTTGAGCGAAGATACGACCAGCACCAAGAGCATTATGACCAACCTCACTGTTTCCCATATCATCTTCACTGGGAAGTCCAACAGCAGTACCGTGAGCTTTGATCAACGTCCAAGTATCAGGAGCTCCCTATGGAGAAAAGAATACAAAGGAAAATAAGTTCGATGAATCGAAAACGCATTAAAATCAAATATTAAGAAGTTAACATACTTGTTTAAGAGAATCCATGGCTGGAGTAGGAGCGTTGTGGATACAGTTGTACTGATCAGGAGCAGATTCACCCCAACCATCTAAAACGATAAGGGCTATGGTTTTGCCCTTGGGGAGCTTGGGATGGTCATCGAGCTTCCAGGCGGAGGAGGTAGCCATAGCTGAGATTTTTTGAGATGCAATCGAAGAATCTCAGAAACAGATCTGAGAAAAAGTGGAGGAGGAGAAGAAGTGAAGGTTGGTGTGAAGGAAGAGGCGGGTTTTTAAAAGAGGCGTTTTTGGAAGTGGGCCTACTATGCATCTATCAATTGGGCCACTTGTCTCTCACGTATTTATAAAAATCTTATTGGCTCCGAATATTCCTTTTTCATTGTGATTTTACAAATTTGATATACTGATGTTATGATACATGCCATTTTGTCTTTTATATGTTTTCTACTTCCTTTTTTTAGATTTTATTATCATACGATAACATTTGTATTTTTACATTATACTTCCATTACTTTCCATTTTTGTATAATCATAAAACAGAAATATTGCTTTACGAGTATACTTCCATTACACATTCTTCCATTTTATTATAGATCATACTAAATGTAATATCGACTTATTAAATCTGTTCTTGGTTTACAAGGCATTCGAAAAAGTATTTGTTTCCTTTTCAGCTTGATATGGGCCATATCTCTAGTTTCACAGTAAATAACCAGAATTTTTATTGGTAAAATTTCTTTATACGCACACCAAGCATATTCATATTTCAGTTTACCAAATCTGAAGTGCTTTAGTGATATTTAAAAAGGATCGGAAAACTGGAAATAAAATACAATATCTTATTACTATTTAAAAGAATTTTCCTACTATTAACTAAATATCACCAATGGTCAAGAAATTGTGCTTGTTGCTAATGTATTTTTGATGCAAAAATTCAGCTCTCTTTATTAGAGGCTTTGTTTCTTGAAAAGGTCAGAGAAGCATGGAACAAATGAATGGTTCAAATGGGAACGTTTTCATCAAAGAAGTAGAAGTTGAAGGAGAAAGCAGAAGACGACTGTAAGAAAGCTAATGACAGGAGATGAAGAAGACGAAGAAGCAGAAGCAGAAATGGGCAGCCTTGGATAGTCATCTGGAGAAGGCATAACACATTCATCACCATTGAACAAGATTCTCCTTGGGAATGCCCAACCTTCTTTGAAAGTGAAATTTCCCATATCCTTCTTTAGCAATAACTCTGTTTGCACATTCCCAATCTTCCCTGCTTGAAGCAAAACATCATTGTAAAACTGGACTCCCCAAAACATCCCTGTGTCATCTGAATTCACACCAACAACAAGTCAAGATTCAAGTTACCAACAATGTAATAATCATCATAAGGATACTGTGATCGATCAGCTTCTTAAGAATTGACTTACTGATGCTGTTTTGATATGGTGTCAAGGATTTGTAGTTGAAGCTGAAGACTTGTTGGACGCTTTTCAAGTTTGGATGAAGCACCACTAAGTTCCAATTAGAGTAATTCTTCATTGTATTGAAATTCGTTGCCGTGATCTTTACCCTCCAATACTCTCTGTAGTTCACTTTCACATGCCAGTGGATGCGGATAGGACACATATGATTCGAACACGTCACAACAGGCGATACTTCCTCCTCTATATCATGTTTCTGTTCAAGATACGGCGGCAACTCTCCTTTCCTGAACAAACCAGCAGGAAGAAGCCGAATCAAACCAAAAACAATAACTAAAGTAAATGTGATGAAAGGGTTTAGGAAGAGTGGATCACTTGACACAAGGGGAACTAGAGCAGCCACAGCTACAGGTAGGACAAGGAACGATGTTTTGGTAGTAGAAGGAAGAGAGTGAAACGCAGCACTTTGGAGATTGTGATGACCGAAACTGCGAGTACACGCACACTGCCTCCCATGTCGCTGCTCTCAACACCAAATATCTTTGTTAAGTAACTCGACTTTGTTGTTGTGTAATAAAATAACATCTTATAGGCCTTTTGATTACCTAGAGCTTGGGTTTTGCGACGGCCTTTGTCTGTGCTGAACTTAGTCGGGGACACGGATGTAGCATTGTCGCAGCTATAACCGGGGACCCCTATATCGAAGTTATAAGGGATGTTGAACTCTTCAGGGTCATCAGGAGAGCTCCCAATGTCCATTGTGAAAGAAGAGACGTGATGGGCGTGGTCCTGAGACATGGAAGTCAAGACGCCTCCACGGCAACAATTGGAGACCTGGAGATTGTAAGGAGCTCCGGGGAGAAGATCGACAATGGTTGGTCGGTGGAGACAGCAGTGAGGGAGGTTGCTGCTGGAGGCAAAGGCAGAGCAATTGCCTTGCTCGGTCGTCTCAGCTCCTCTCATGTCCCATATGACTTCTTTGTTGAGCCAATGCCAACTCAGCTTCCACCCTGGTTTCTCCACGTGCCGGTACTCTTGCATGTTCTCTACCGTTACTTGTACCTGCAACATTTTGAATATTCCACCGAACATTTGTATATATATGTTGAAAAATCTGTATCATATTACAAACATTGGTTCTTAGATAGTCAAGAATATAAAGTGAAATTAAACTAGTGTTGCCTCTGCTAATCTTAATCAATCTTTCTTTTCAACCTAAATCTCATTCTAACTTTCCAAAATCAGATTTCACAACTTTTAACAGAAAAAGATTTTGACAAAATCAACATTGCAGGAAACAAAACAAACAATCGAGAAACTTCGTCGTCTTAAGCTTAAGATCCGGACTCTATTTTAGTTCTTTTTAAAAAAAAAAATGTATATTCTAATTTGTAATACTATCTTTTAGCATTTCATCATAAACCCATATCAGCTTCTACGAGGTTCGGGTCCCATAATCAGACACATAATTGTTTTAGCACAAGAGTTGTTTGTTTATATGTAATAAAAAAAATCGAAAGAAATTAAACTACAAAATGAAGAGAGGTAATCACAAGAAAAATAGAAGAGAAAAAAAAGAGAGAGTGAAATACCGAGTGTCTGCCGGGTGATGATAAAAGGAGATCCCATTTGATAATAATTTTACCGAACGGATCCAAAGGATCGTATCCATCTGCAAACCATTGTTAACACTTAATTATAATCATCATATAAACCCCTACTAATAAAGTAAACTCGAAGACTTACGTGTGGGTGATGAGATTGTGACAAGAATGACAGTGACGACGAGCATAAGGTTTAGCATTGCACCCATTTTTCTCTTCACAAACCAGAGAAGAGGCCAGTACTGATCACGTCGACTTTTCAGATTCCGATCGATAAAAAATTTAATCAGAAATCACAATATTTTTTTTTTCCTAAAATGTGAAAATTTAATCTGGCTTTGGGAATAACAAAGAGAGAAATAAAAATCTCAAGAGATTTAAGTATGACGCCTCGGGTTTCCCTTTATTATGAGACACAATTAAAGCAAAGAAGTCACACAGCGACTGTTGTTAGAGGTTTGAACGAAGAGTTTTTCTTTTGCATTTGTGAACAAAACCCACTCTTTACTCTTCTTCTTTCTATTTTTGGCTTGTTTACTTACCTTTTTGTTGTTAAGGCTTTAATTATATATTAGCTGTAATATACGTAAAATCTATTTACCTTATATGTACACTTAATCTAATTCTTCAAATTTTCTGATAGTTTAGTACAGGTGGCAGCTCTTATATCCAAAGATTCACGTACGGTTCTCGTCTTCGTGTCATGTTATTGCTAAGTTCTAAACTTTTTTTTTTAATTTACTGTATCTGTATTTTTATGGAATGCGATCCTTGGTTATCAGATACAAATTTTGAGGCTAACAGAGATTGGACATCACTACAACAGTACTGAGACTATACCACAAAAATCGTATGTTCTTGGCGTCTTGGTTATTCTTGAGCTAGCGAGCAGCTTGTTCTATCTCTTATGGCATTGATTGAACCTTTTTTAACTACAAATGGTTAGCAATATGTAAATTACAAATTAAGAGGTCACAAATTATTCATCATATATATGCAATTAAAAACATTTGACCAAAGATAATTAGGAGATTGAGATTTTTAATTAGAGAAGAAGAACGTGTCAGAAAAGAGATGCGTTTTTCATGAGTGTCAACACCAAAAAAACTATTTTCACGCTCTCCTAATTGGAGAATTACATATGTTTTATTAGTAAATAAATAACACCAAAACATAACTCTGATCCGGTTTGGTTCGATTTAATAACACATTATTTGAATGGTTTTAGTTCGGTTCGGTAAATCTGACCGGTTTGGTTGTGATTTAATTTCCCGAACTTCCGACGAATAGTCAAAACTCGCTCAGGCGGCAGATTATGTCAAGTCGGTGAATCGGAAAACAATTTGACGATTGAATCAGTCAGATCAACAACCAAAGTTGAGATCAAAGACTGTGAAGGGGTGAAAGAAAAGAAGTGAGAGCGATGGCGCAACCGAGTAAAGAACCTTGCAAGAAAGAGGCTTGCGACATCCAAGCCTGCCTCTCCAAGAACAATTTTCTTCCTCAAAGGTGATTCATTCATTCCCCAACTCTCTCTTTTTCTATTTCCTTTTTTTTGTTTGTTGAAAGATTCCTTCAGTTTGCTTATGATGATGCTAGTGGATTATATAGTATATCCATTTTAATTGATGAGCAGGGTTGTGATCCTAGTTTTGGGGGTTTAGGGTTCATGTCTCCATCATTGGGTTTTTTTTCAGCTAAGTTATTTCTCTTGTTACTTAGCAAAAGATTAGATGCATCATCCTTGTGAATTTAAGGTTTTTTTTGGAGATTATTGACCAAATTTCACAAGGTTAGGTGATTTTTTGGGAACTTTGTATTGGATCATACTCACTCTGTAGTCTGTCCCTCCCTAAAGAATCGAGAGACCGTGATGGTGTGAATTAACGAGAGACACTGTATAAATGTCTGGCTTTTGACTAATTTGAGAAAGAGATATGGATGAGTAAAATATATTACCTGAATCTTGTTGGATGATCATAAGCAGGCTTGTTGTAGAGATCCTTATTTTCCCCCACTACCTATTTGGTCTCTGTCTTTTGGTTGTATTAACCTCTTGAGGAACAAGCAAGTTTGCAAGTGCATTGTCACTTTGTTTGCATGGACCAACATTGTTTTCACAAAACTAGCCTAGAACAAAATAGAAACTTATTGAGCTATAAGAAAAAGAATCTGGTTTTCTTCTTTTGATTTCGATTTTTCAGAAGGGACCTGGCTTTTTTATGTCTGTATGACTCTACTGGTTTTGTCATATGTTGTGCATACATAATGATTATGTAGTATATATCAGTCATGTCTCTAGGCCTTCATTTTGACAGTCCCATTGAATAGCTTAAGAAATATGGTGATGATTAACATTTAACACAGAGTCAAGCGATGTTGCACAACAACATCACTTTCGATATGATATTAATTCTTAATGCTGAAAAAAAGAGAAGAATTTATTTGATTTCACTGCATATAAAGAGATAGATGTTCCCTAATGTTATCAACCAGATAGCTTTACTGGAGATACATACTAATAAGACTTTGTGTGGGGGTGCACAGGTGCCAGAGAGTGATAGAGATGTTACAGGCTTGCTGCGAAAGATGCAATAACGAGTCAACACATTGTGGATCTGTAGCTGCTCTCTTAAAGCAAATCAAGAAGTAATAAACACAGATGGACTAAACAGAGACATAAGAAGAGACTTCAAGGCACATTTTTTTACTCATTCCGTCTCCTCTTATATAATATGATGATGAAGAAGGAAGATATCTTCTGTATTTTTATTTTTGGTCGTGGAGATATCTGTATAACTCTGTCACTACTCAAAAAAGAAAATTTTAAAAAATAAAATGAAATTTAAAAATGTTAAATTTCCATGATGACAAAAAAAAAAAAAAAAAAAAAAATGTTAAATTTCCACGTGGCCACTCGGATATTTATAACGGCCGAGCATTGAGCAGTAATATCCGTCGACCATCTCTCTCCTCCGCCTCCGAGAGAGAGCTTGAGAGCCAGCAACAATGTCAATATCTATTCCCCTCAACACCACTCTACAATACTCCTCTTCTTCTATTTCCTCTCATGTACCTTCTCTTTCTCTCTTCTCTCCGATTCCTTCAACCGCTGTGTCCGTTACCGGAGTTCGTCAGAGATGCCTCAGGATGGTCACTTCTTGCATCTCCAATGCTCAGAAATCCGTACAGAATGGTGCCACCGACTCCGTATCTCTCGTCGGGCGGAAGCAGATTCGTCTCGGTCTTCCTAGCAAAGGACGCATGGCTGCCGATTCGCTGGATCTTCTCAAGGTGAGTGTTTTCGGAGTCGTTGTGTTCCCCTTTGGATAGATGACGATTTGTGCTGGGAAATTTCCATGGAGAATTGTAGTTTTTTCTGTGTGCTGGTTGCTGAACACTGTATATGAGTTGCGGAAACTTCAATTTGTTCTGGGAATTGCTTCTCACAATGCACTGGAGTCTCCTTTAGTTCTCATATTATACATTATGTACTTTTGTGTTTCAAATATCAAATTGCTGTCATCTCTCTGGATTGGATAAGATATCGTATGGAGCTATACTTACAAGCTCAAGGTCTAGTCTTTCTCATATTTGAGCTAATGACTGTGCTGTGAAGCCTAAGTATTGATTGCTTAACTTTCATAACGTTCCCTAGGCGAAGTTATGTATATGAGTGTCCTATTGTAATAGTTTTGTGTTTGTTTGATGGTCTCTTGCTTGAAGATCAAACTCTCCTTGTTTGCTTTCTTGGGTTATTGCGAGGTTTCATTTTGATCGTTTGTTTCTCTGAGATGATTTTTCACTCTCAGTATCTCTTACCAACACTCTGATTTGCATTCTCATGGCTCCTTACGACTCTTTTACTTTCTCCTTTTCATGAAGGATTGCCAATTATTTGTCAAACAAGTCAATCCACGGCAATATGTTGCTGAAATTCCCCAGGTATGCATTAGGAGGAAGTCCAAAGCGTATTGAGTTCTATTTTTTAGTTTTTTGTTTGGTATTTCTCAACTTGTAGGTTTGTAGTGGTAATCTCTTTTTCTTGTCCTCCAGTTACCAAATACGGAAGTCTGGTTTCAACGGCCAAAAGACATTGTCAGGAAGTTGCTCTCAGGAGATCTGGATTTAGGCATCGTTGGTCTTGACATAGTTAGTGAATTTGGTCAGGTAAATAACATCATACTTCTGTATCTTGATTAGCAAAACACATGTTGAGATTCTAGATTATCTTAGTGCTGGTGGTTGTTATACTGATATTCATGGTAGATATAAAGGAATGAGCCTAATCTTGTTATTTGTTCTTTTGTGGTTTTCCTTGATATTGCTTGCCCATACTGTTTGCGTTAGCTTATATGACTTAAACTTGCCTGTTGAAGGCCCCAATTTTGCAAGAAAACTTTAGAGATTTTGAGTTATTTTTTAGGGGAACGAAGATCTTATCATTGTACATGAAGCTCTCAACTTTGGAGATTGTCATCTATCCCTTGCGGTACGTTCAAATCTATATTATAGCTGTGGTTAATCATCAATACAGATGACTTCTGATTCCTCTTTCCATATAATTTCAGATACCCAATTATGGAATATTTGAGAATATAAAATCTCTGAAGGAGCTAGCGCAAATGCCGCAATGGACTGAGGAAAGACCTTTACGAGTTGCCACAGGATTCTCTTATGTATGATGAGTTACAAGTGTTCCTTTGGTGCATCATTGTCCTTTAACCATTTTTCGGAATGTAATTTAATTGTTTTGTTATTTATCCAACATGTGTTTGCAGCTAGGCCCCAAATTTATGAAAGAAAACGGCATAAAGCATGTGACCTTTTCAACTGCAGATGGAGCCCTAGAGGCAGCTCCTGCGGTGAGATTTACAAAATTTTCAAAATACCTTGGATTTCCAACTATGTGCTCTTACTAGACTACTATACTTCCATAAGGATTAAAACGGCTTGGTTTTTGTATGAAAATGCTGAGTACATTAGATCTTTCTATAAGAGAGTTATTGTATTCTTATTCTTATCTTTTCAGAGTTTATTCTTAATATGGGAGTAGCGTTCCATATTGTGAAAGTATTTTTGATATATTGTCCCGACAGCGTGAGATTATGGATTATAGTAATTCAGAAAGAAACTATTTTCGTGTGGAGTGTTTGTTGACACATTTTCTTTTGTTAATTAGATGGGGATAGCTGATGCTATTTTGGACCTTGTGAGCAGTGGGACAACCCTTAAAGAGAACAACTTGAAAGAGATTGAAGGAGGGATTGTGCTGGAAAGTCAGGTATGTTGTGGAGATCTTTGGAATTGATTACTGTTTCACACTTAAAACCGGTGTACCAGAAGTTTTTTTCCCTTTCTCTTACTATCAGGCTGCATTAGTGGCAAGCAGAAGGGCATTGACTGAGAGAAAAGGAGCCCTAGAAACAGTGCATGAAATTCTCGAGAGATTAGAGGCTCATTTGAAGGCAGATGGTCAATTCACTGTATGTGCATAGTAATTGTAATGTTTCTCCTTATCTCTACGTTTGCTTTCTTTCATCCTGTGTTTTCACTCCAGGTTGTTGCAAACATGAGAGGAACGGATGCTGAGGAAGTGGCTGAACGTGTGAAAACCCAACCATCATTATCAGGATTGCAGGTAAAGTTTGAGAACATATGGGGACTCACAAGCCCCTAGTTCCTAGTTCTAATCCAAGAATATTTTGGTGTATATTCAGTGTATTCCACTGATTTGGTGCCTGATAGTTTAGATGATTGTGCTTCTTTTCTGATGTTCAGGGACCAACAATAAGTCCAGTTTACTGTAAACGAGATGGAAAAGTATCAATAGAGTACTATGCCATTGTGATATGTGTACCGAAAAAAGCTCTATATGAGTCTGTGCAGCAACTGAGAGCGGTTAGTAATGACATCCATCTTTTCGTCCACCTCTCCCTTTTACTCCCAAGATTGTCATTATTTAAGGAATTTACAAATACATGGCTTTCCCTCTTGAAATTTAATTGCCCAAACCACATTGTTTTGGTACAGAGATCAGTCTTTCGTTCTCGAATCCTCAGATGCTTTGTTAATGTGCTTTCAGGTGGGAGGTAGTGGAGTACTGGTGTCACCTCTAACGTACATTTTTGATGAGGAGACTCCCAGATGGAGTCAGCTTCTAAGTAACCTCGGCCTTTGATGCTGCTTCACATGACTGAGACGTAACTACGATGTTTATTGAAAATTCATTCGTAAAAGGAACTCCTTAGGTCAACTTCAAACACTACGATGTTTTTGTTTTGTTCTACATGGATCTTTTAGATGAAAAACAGAGGTCGTCAACTTAAAACCATTTTTATTTGTTTCTCTAGTTCGATCGGAATCCAAATCGAGCTTAGGTATATCTCATTGCTCCTTAAACGGAAGGAACAAAATAGTAGAAAGAGATCAAAACTCACTTGCTCCGAATACTGTTATTTCAGTTCATTAGATTCATTTGGTGGAACTAGAACACATCAAAACTCAGTATCTCTATGACCTTATCTCTCTATTCAGCTTCTCAAATCTCAGCAAAACCTATTCTGCTGACTCCTCGCCCATTATTGCAGGAATGAAGTGAACTTTTAAGTCTTCATGGAAACTCATATTTGACACGGGCAAGATATAGACCAGATGCAGGAGCCATGGGTTTGGATGCACTCACTGTCTTCGCCTCCAGGATACGTTCAACTGAACCAAATTCATAGATAACCCCAACGGAGCTCTTAAACATTGTTCCATCGTAATAAAAACTTTAACTGTAAACTCTGTACGAAAGAGACAGTGACATACCGTCTGCGACTGTCAATTCTCCAGTGCCAACAGATTTTAGTACTCCTACAAGCAGTCGAACCTGCACAAGCATATAGACACTAGAAATCAACACACCACAAAGAGCATCACAATTCGTCTCTTTCATTTTCAATTCAAACTGATGTTTCTCATACAACAAAAACAGGACATGTGGACAACTATTACTATGTGTATCAATAAGGAGACTACAATTAATACACATGATCTACCAAGAGAGACAATGAATAGAAAACAAACCTGGTGGTACAAAAAACCGCGGGAACGCGCTGTAACTACATAGCAGCGGTGCCGTCTCCTTGCACCAAAAGAATCACCATCTGTAGACCCCTCCACTTCCCCAACATTAGTACCCACACCAGCAGTCTCAGTCTTGTGTTGACTGGAACATGCGAAAGGATCTCCATTGTTTAGGTTACTGGCCCTTTCCGTGATAGATGGAAAGTATGGAGTTGATGGTACTTCAGTGACACTTAGTTCATCTAAAGATCTCATAGCCGACTTTGCCTGCATAACAACAATTCGTCAAAAGAATTAACAGATTTCTGGAAGAACATCAGTCTACACAAAATAATAACTTCCCTTTGCAGAAAAGGGAACAATCTGCTAGAGTCATCATATATTCATACTTTCTCACATACAAGTATTTAAGGCCTACCAAGCCACAAATACAATGCATTGATCAGGTATTTATGAAGAGCATTTCATATCTGATTGTGTAGGACAGAAAGATATGTTTAAAAAAAGAGCATACAAAGAAATTTGACCTGGCAACCAGCTGCCCTGAAGGAGCTAAAATCGTGAGTTCCAACAAGAACTTTGCATGCTTCCTGTGCACCAATCATTGATGTTGTCGTTAGAGATTTCTTATTCGTACAATAGTAAGGACTCATCTTTTGAGGGAAATATTCTTTTTGGATCAGTGCTGATATGAAAGCTGACAATACAGTAGTATGCGAACCTGCATAGAGCGAAGATTTAGCTCCTCAGGAACATGCCAGCAACGGTCTTTTTCAAGGATTGATAATGGATCCGACCCCGATAGAATGCGATAGAAGTATCTACAGAGAATGTCATCAAATATTATATATCAATTTTCAATTGCAGGGAATATATTTTGAAGCATAACCTAGTACTCTATAATACAATCAGCACAAATAAGGAACATTAAAATATCTAGAACAACTAAATCTTGGCTTCTCTTATGAGAGATAGACAGAGAGTACCTACGTGCGCTCCCGGGCCTTATATCTGGCATGATAGTTACTTGGGACACACCGGACATCAATCACCATAACATCGCCATCTTTTCTCTGCTTAACAACAACACAAGGATTTTAATCAGATGTTGAATAGTAGATAGGTCAAAGTAGGTGAAAGTAAGTACTAAAGAAAATACAGTGTAGAGGAACTTAAACGAAATTGTCAAGTGTCAACAGATCTTAAGTTAACTTTCGCTAAGATCAATAGTTACATGATAGATTTTGGTGAGCAACCCCTGAAATGAGAAGAAAAACCATTGTATCTAATTGTTATAATCTTAAAAAACCTTCAGATATTAACCTGTAAAAAATGGTTCACAGCTTTCTGGACCACACCAGGCTCATGTGGTGGTAACTGCAATTAAAAAACAGCGTCCAGTGAGAATGCAAATATATCTGTCCCTAACAGTTTCCAATAGCATTAATCATATACGATACAGGTGTTTGTGAATGTACACGTTGTGTATATAAACTAGACTACAATTGGAACATATGATATTCGAAACAATGAGGCCTGTGTGCTCCTTGCTCTTAACACTATTTCCTTTACATGAACATGACACGGCTAATTCTAATTGTTAGCCACAAGATAAAAATTAGAGGGGTGCAAAAGAAATACCACTTCACCCGGCTTCCTTTTACTGATGCGTTCCACATCTACATGGCAAACATTTGATAGTGCATGCACTCCCGCATCCTATAAGGCGCTAGATCAGTGTCAGCTAATAATAAATAAAACAAAAATGAGCATATCATTGACCTACATCTAAGTCATCAATACTAGCTTTCTACAGATTACCATTTGGCTACAACGCATGGTCCCTATGAATCTATCGTGAAAAAGGCAATACAAAAACAGGTGAAACGTTTCTTCATAGCTACTAAGTCTAGGATCGTTAATATATCTGTAGCTGCTTGTTTCTGGTAACAGAAGTTTAGAGGCGGTTGAAAGAAAAGCTCTTACCGTTCGACTTGAGCAGAAGATCTTAACTGGCTGACCAATAAACTTATGAAAAGCCTCCTGAAATGTATCAATTCAAAATTTTGAAAGCCCCAACAAAACTTGTTAGCAAATATAAACTGAACCTAAGCTCTCTGCTCTATGGCACATAATTAGCCACGAAACCAATCTACCAACTTCTCGAATTAAATTGTCTCCGGGATTTCTCTCTCTAACGGCGGAGATGAAAGAAAATATAAGGAACTAGACACACAGAACAACCTGCAAAACACCGACGACGGTGCGGTCCGTAGCTTGCTGTTGCGAACCGGAGAAACGTGTACCAATATACTCGATGGCAACTAAGTAACGCTGCAATCTAGGATTCCCAGGGTTCATGGACAGCTCCGACTCCGAGTAGACCAATCCTTCTTCTTCGTCACTGAACCCCTCAATTTTCGCAACCTTCGAGAGTCTCTCGACTGATTCCTGAGAAGCTGTAGTATCGCGATGATGCTTCAGATTATCGGACATTATCTGTCACCCACCGATGTTTTGTTTTCTCACCAAAGCTCAGTGCTACTGCATCAGGGTTAAAGAACACAATTGAGGCGATTGGACTTTATATACTTTTAATTTTAATATCTAATTCCCCAATTTTTGTTTCATTAGGGAGTGTTTGTTTTAACTAATTGTTGATGGGATGAGCCAGGCCCGTGCAGTAGTGCAACGCCGTGGGCGACTCGCGAAAGCCCAGATGGCAAGCTATCTTAACGGGCCTTCTCCCTTAATAAATGAAGTTAATATCGTGTGAGCCGATGGCCCACATATCAGATATTTAACTGATAAGAACAGATACTACACTTGATCTTAGCCAAAAGGCCGAGAAAGGTATGATTTGCAAGTGAGGCTCAGCTTCGTTTTTATATCATCACACTTCGGAGACATTCTCTTCTAGTTGCCGATGTGGGACAAAAACATTTTTAGAAAATACCTTTTGCTTTTAGTTTCTGAGAAAACTCCGGTTGAGTTACATTGTTACGTGGTTATCAACTTATCCTCTTTGTAATCCAAATACCATGATTTATTTTTTTACAACGATCTGAAAACCGATTAATTTTATCATTAAGATCGTGAAAATGAATCTATAGGCTTAAAGACAGCTGAGAATGAAATGTAAAAACCAAACCAAGGTCCCTAAGAAAGGAAAAAATAATAACGTAGTGATTCATGAACTAACTAAAGCAAATCATAAATAAATTAATGACGTGGTCATGTTGAATAACTGCCAGTGTTCTTCTTGGACGAAGGGTAGCCTCCTATGGAGAGATTCTTGGTTAGATTGACAAGAGAAGCTTGTGTTATGCTACTGCTACTTCTGTTCCAGTTATATCCTCTTCCTTGATGATTCATTCTCCTGTTGCCTTCCATCTCATACTGAATTTGATAAACACAAAACCGGGTTTCAGATATAAACACAAAGTCGTACGTATATAGAGAAGATGAACTAGAATTAGTTATGGTCATGAGCATTTTTACATCATAGTCTTTCTCTTTGAAGAGATCCATGCGAAGAGTGGCAGGTTTATGCTCCTTGTTCACTCGAAGAGACTTCTCTCGTTCTTCATAGAAGTCCATGTCGTCTAACAAAAATGTTACCGCAGAGTAGTTCTTGAATATCGAAAGCATTTGGAGACCTTCTTTGAGTTTGACCTCGTGAGTATCTCTCGTATGAGTGACTGGCTTGTCCTCGTTGTTGGCGAGGATGATATGGCGTAGTTCCCAGTTAGGGATATCTTTAACCACATGCCATTCAACCGGGAAAAAACCGCTCCACTTATCAACCTGCCAGAAGTTTAAATCCTTTTTGAAGTCTACATATCCAGCCATCTCAGCTAATCCCACAAATTGTCTGCTTGCATTCACCTGAATGGGTAAGAGAGCAAACGTGAGACGAGACTAACTAGACACCCTTAATCACAGACACATCTCAAGTTCACTCACCGAGAAGAAGAGAAAAATTGGACGTTTTTTGCCATCCTCGCGTGTTTTTGTTTCAGCATCACGGAAAGCTGCATCGAGTTTCTTGTTTCCATTGATAGTGCTTGACCACACGGAATATTTGATACTCTTGTGAACATCATCTTCACTGTAGGACTTGATTACAAAAAATTTGGCATCTTCATAATCAGTCTGAAAATCTGGGAGGTTGTACATATCTCTACGGATAGTCAGGGAAAATGAATCCTTTTGTTTGAGTGATGATGACTCAGATGGAGGACGAGTCTTTGCATTGGCTCTCGGACCACATTTCAATTCAACCAAGTAGTCAGATTCTTCCTTTCTCTCAGGTTTCCTATAATGATCTCTTTGATCCCAGAAACCATTGTTTGAGTTTCCATTAGTGTAACCACAATATGGGACAGAGCTTGTCTTTCGATTGGAGAATGTTATAAAGTGTCCTGCAGCTTCCTTTCCCTTCAAAAGGCATAAAGATGTAATTTTATCAAACTTTTAACATTAAGAGGAACAATAAGTAAAATTTAGTCATGCAAAACTCTTGCTTTCAACTATATATATAGACATGAGTAGGTACCTTAAACTGCGGTCTAAATGCTTGTGATTGTGTATTGGGAGGAAGAATACCAACACCATTGAAATTTCCAGGAGGCGTAGGAGTGGAAAAAGAAGTTTGTGACCAACAATTGCTTCTTTTCACTCGATCTCCACGCAAAGTCGGATCAGAATAGGCATATGAGCTGTTTTTGTCACGGTGACTTCCCTATGAAAATGACCCAGCGCCGAACATAAAACCATGTCAAAACGAAAATATGACAGTAACATGATCTGCAATAAAAGCCAATGGACAAAATCAAACCTTTAAAACATCTGTCGCATGTGCTTGGCCATTGTCATTTGGCTGAGAAGAGACTACATCAGATCCTGCAAGGCGAATCACAACCAACAATCACTTGAGAGATATTCATAACTGATATGCAAATGGAAAATTAAGGATCTGTAAGGAATAATAAAAGAAACTAGCAGACTTATTAGGTGGTTGATAAGAACCAAAGCCTTAAGAATTTTTCTTACCATTAGCACAGGCAGTGACAGTAACAGACGGGGTACTCGACACTGTAGCAGTACGATTTGCCTTGTCTGTTGGAGGAGACTGAGAAGATAACCAAAAATTATATAAGCATTTGTTGCTAGAAGGAGATTAAGAATGCGGCTGATAAGATTTCAAATACCTCAGCCTGTTTCTTTGTTGTAGAATCTGGATCTGGTATTGTTTCCGCACAAGTAGGCTCTGCTAGAGTTGTTGTTAAGGGACAAACACATATGAACACAACACAGAAGCTCCACTTCTTCGAAAGATTATTATCCTTGGACATCCCATTGTCCAGAAAATTTTATTCGACAAGCAATGACAGATTAAGTCTATAAAAGAAGATCATAACCGTACGTTTCAAATTGAAAGGAATGTGAAAATTACAAAACAGCATTGTCGTTTTTCATGAAACAAACCCTCATGCATGAAGATATTTCCAAAAATATACTAATCCAAAAGACATATAAACCACAAAAAGCATTGTCAACCAAGTAAAGAAGTAGAGAACAATTAATACGCTAGCTTAAAAGGATACAATCTAGAGTGTTCTTCTCAGTGGCCATTACCGATACACAAGATACACTGCAGCCATTGAAAGGGAACAAAACAAAAAAAAAAGGTTAGTACGGAGAATCAAGAGACCTGTTTATGGTAGTCATTAGTCTCATTACTCAACAATAAACAACCATTTAAAACTCTGAGTTCTACATCCCTCTACTATACAGGATTCGACAAGAAAAAGTATTGGCAAATATGACCTTTTTTATTTCACCATAAGTTTCCAAAACAGAACACAATTTACAATGGAAACTACAAGTTTCAATCTTTAAGGGATAAAAATAAAAAACAGAGAGAATTCTGAAAAGACACAATTTGGAAGATATGGAATTCAGAATTGTCCAAGAGCCAAACAAAACAATGATTAGTTAGCAAACAGAAATCCAGAAGGCTAGTGATAAGAAGGAAGGAGAAAAAGAAAAGAAACCTGTGAAGACGGGTGTAGAGCCGCCGTAAAAGGTAAAACCAAACAGGGGAAACCGCTTGAAGAGTTTTGTGTGAACTGTGTGGAACAATAGTGGGGGAACTGGGAAGTTGCGTAGACACTAGACCACGACAAAACCCTCACAGAAAAAGAGAAGATTCCGACGGCTAAGATTTTCTTAGACAAATTCCAGCGAGGACGTAATCGTGACCGTTGGATTCCAATGCCCACAGTTGTTGGGCCTCAAAGGCCCGCTATACTACTTAAGATTGTAATATCCATTATGGTATGTATACTCTCAGCCCTAAAGTCTGAAACCAGTTAAAACCCACATGCATGCATGTATACACGGCGGATCAGATAGAAGAATTACATATTCTCGCAAAGTAAGCTACAAAATAGTTATTAGTATGTTTCTTTCTTGTGTTTTACAGCTCAATAGTTTAGTGATCCTGTCCTGCTCTTTCCATTTGGAAAATGGATTGTGGCCAATTTAATTAATTATTTCATATTTGTGAATGATGAACTGATCGTAGAGCTTAGGGATTCGCGACGCTAGGAAAGTTATAGTCAAAAAGGAAGACAAACACACACAAAAACAAAAACAAAAACATTGACTAAACACTTTATCAAAAAACAAAAAGAAAACATTATTCAATTCTGATCATTCCCAAAATAAACCAACCATTCCTCTCACAAATTTTTTGTGATCAGTTTATTTTTATTTTTTATGGAGTGTATATATATCTAAACTGTTTGGTATATAAAACATTGTTTAATCATGATATCATCTTAACTCCGTTTATATTTAAAATGAGTTTTCCTTCTTTAAAGATTTATACATATGTTCAAGTCTCTGCAGCCTCATAAATATAGCCAAATTTGTTGTATCCATATCGCTTATACGGTCAGGGTTCGAGATACTTCTTTAGGACTTCACAACAAGAGAAAGAAATGGTTCAAATAAAAACAGAAAAGGCAAAAAGGAAAAGCTAAAGAGTGAGTGAATAGAATAGAGCGGTCACATGATGGGTTTTTTTTTGGTCATGAATGATCTGTGACAATGAGTCACAAAAGGCAAAAAGACTCAATTCTCTATTTTCTACATTAAAATCATTCCCACTTTTGAATTCTGCTTTGCTGTATCTTCACCTAAGCCCCCACTATTCTCTAAATGCCAAAATTTTCTTTAGTATCATTACGTCCCTAATTATTAAAAACTTATTTTATCCACCAACTCCTGTTAACATAACATTTATATATATAACCAAATATATAACAATCAAATTTGAAGAAGATATTAAAACGTTTCTAGTAATAACAAAGAGTGTTTCTGTTGTTTTCACCCAAATAGAAAGAAAAAGAGACAAAGTTGTGTTGTTTTATAGTATACATTCGTCTCACATGTGCATGGTTTTATAGAGAGGGTCTCATCGATAGGTCTGAGGTCTCTCCGCTTTTGCCGCAGCTAGTTTAGCTATTTTTCTTTCCTTTGAATAATTTGTTTTTGCGTATAATTATTTTGTTTTGAGAAACTCATTCGATTGCGATAGATTTGGGCCATCATTGCCAACCAAAGATGCATGTGTTCAACTCTTTTCATAATTTTTTGAATTGCCTGCTCAAAAGCTTTAGCTACAGCTTATATTTCACCTAACTTATAAGGTTTTTTTTTTCTTTTCAAAGACAACTTACGTTAATTAAGCTCAAATTGCTGAACGTACTTGTATAATTCTTTACTTAAGAACTTTAAGGTTGCAGACTTCAAAGGAAACAAGAATGTCTTTAGATTTACATTATTAAATATTGATTGATCTTAATTAACTTAGATAATGATACTGAAATCGAAGTTTTCATTGTAACGTAGATAAATCACGTTTGTCCATGAAATGTACGTACGCGGTACGTCTACATTATCACGTAGAGCTAGTGATTAACGGGCTAGACAGAGTTAGAACATATGTTTACATGGCTTTGATGAAAACTGTGTAATGAGCAAATTGACTATATTTGCGAACAAAATTTACCTGTATTGCCATATACGACTAAAGTGGGGTTTATCAGCAAATTATTAGGCATCATTGTTTCCTTAATTAGGATAACTAATTGACATCTTACTGTGATAATTAATTAATCCACAAAAAAAAAACTAAGGGTAATTTAATTAAACGTTTCTTAAAAGGAGCCAATAGGGCTATCTTTGGTTGTTCTTTTCTGATGACACGTCGGCCCCATCCTCAATTATTATTATGAAATAACAACAAAAAGATGTCACACACACTACTAGCTAAGCCACTAAACACCACAAAAAAATTTGCATAGAAATTTCGTAAAGTAGTAGACAACGAATATAAACCGTATAGGATATACTTTGTTGTTATTACATTCACAAAAATATGTGTATGTGTAATACAATTATTCAAACGGAAAGCAAAAGAAACAGTTTGATATATAGTAGTAGCTTTTTTCTTTACATTTGTTGATGTTCCCCCAATTATACCAACTAAAATATTCCTATACAACTCATTTTCAAAAGGTTAATATTAAGTTCTAATTCCTTTAAGAAACTTTAGTAAGATCAAATAATAATCTTCTTGATATCACCTTGTTAATGGACGGGGAACAAATCAGCCACGACCGACGAACCCTACTTATATATTAGACTATATATTATGTCTCTATCTTATAGTACTCGAAGTTAACAAAAAATAAGGAACTATAATAAAGAAGAGAGAGAGAGGTAAGAGTAGAGATGAACTTAAATTAGAAAAGGTTATAGAAGGTGTGTGAAGTTGTCAGCAAAAGACAGTGAGTGAAGGCCGTGAAGGGGATGAGATCATAGGAATATAGGACCAAGATCTATGTCTGTTCCTACTTCTTAGGGACCATTAACACATTAACTCTTCTGTTAATTCTTCTTTTTATACTTTATCTACACACATTCTATAAATAATATAATTTACACCCATTTTGTAACTATATATATATTACACAACTCATTATAACATAGTACAGAGTGTGTTTTTGTTTCTTCTTCTCTCTGCTCTGCTCTGCTTTTTCTCTATCTTCACATAAAAACAAAAGGAATAATAATATACAGAAAACATTATCATCCATTACGTTAATATATCTCAATTCTCTTCTTCTTCTTTTTTTGTTCATAAATCATCGAATAATCATTTTTAAACTTGATCTAGAGTTGTGAGTTTATTCTCTGGTGAAAGATTTCTCTCTTTCTTTTATGCAGCAAGGAGAAAATGAACAACAAGTCAAGCTCGTGGAGCATATACAGTTCAAGAGATGGAGAGAGTGAAGGGCCGTGGAGATCGTCGACGTCCATGAATGCCATATCCTTTGGGTTCGTAGCGACGGCGATACTCATATCCATGTTCTTGATCATGGCCATCTTCGAGCATCTCTTCAGGCCTGAGAACTCTTCATTTGATTCACCTCATCGGATGATCACACAAAGACGGAGAGATGGGTCCAGTCAGTTCCAGAAGCTTGCTGATCAAGCATCCATGGTAAACACAACACACACACACAAACAAAGTTATTAAAGCATTTTCTCAAAAGAATTTTTGTCCTTTTAATAAAGCCGAACCGCATTAACTTGCCACTGTATAGTTTAGTTTTCTTTTTTTTTTTTTCTTTCTTTTGCAAAATAAAATTGCTTTTCTTTTCGGTGCATAAACCTTTTGCATAATCAAAAACATTCGTCAAAATTAATAGAAAAATAATCCAACTATGTAAAGTGAAAAAAAATCCAAGCTGTGAAGTAAAACACAAAAAAAAAAGAAAGAATAAAAAACTTGAGAGACTAAAAGTTAAAATTAAAAGGATTGTAACGTGTGTATGCAGGTTGCGGTGAATACGGTGGTGGTGGATGTATCGGTAGTGATGCCAGGGGAGAAGTTGCCGTCGCACATAGCTTTGCCGGCTCCGTTACCTTGTGGTAGAGAAGGCATCCATTGGCCTCTCCATCTTTAATTACTTTTTACGTATTAGCTTAGCTACTTCTCCATCTTCTTCTTCTTCTGTAATTTTCATTTATTTATATATATATTTCTGACTCATTGAGTAGATTAGTGTAATTCGTAATTTCGTATTATATTTTTCATACGCGCATTCCCGCTACGATAGTTTCCATCGGCTAAAAAAGATTTTCTTATTTTTTCGTGGAAGTAGACAGACACATATGTGTTATCTCTCATTGTACATTTGAAGATTTTCTAAAACTTCTGTACATATGCTTCTTTAATTTATTTTTACTAGCACTTTTATGGCTAGAGCTAATTAATTGCGGACATGAATTCGGAAGAGATTAAAAAGTTAAAAAAAAAAATATACTGTTTATACGACCAAGCTCCATTACTAAAGAAAGAGGTTTCAATCCCACTATACTAGCTAGGTTCATGAGTACGAGTTGTAGTGTTGAGTACGACAAAGCTGAATGATTTACGCCTTTTGATCCTTCACATGTATTATTAACAATTAATTCCAAATGTAGTAACCTTATTGGACAAATCTACTATACTCCTTTACTCTTTACCATAGACGTATTAAATCGTTCGAGGGGTACAAAAGAATATAACGGGCCGACAATGAAGCCCATTAATATCAGTGGGCGGATTTATATGACCCAGATAAAAGTGGTTATCTTCTCCATCAATCGTCGCGTAGAAGCTAAAGGAAAAGCTGATTCAAAGATTCAAAATTTGAACTGCAGAGAGAGAAAGAGCAAGAGGCTATGGCGACGACGGCGAAGAACATGAAGGGTTTCTACAAGCAGACTAAAAGCAATATCACCGGAGGTATCTCCAAGTCCAAGCCTTCTTCCCGGAAAGTCGCTCCCAAACACGCGGCGGCTCAAGGTTCTGATGTTACGCAGCCCGCGGCATTGATCTCACACGGCTCCATCGATCTCAATGGTACGGTTTTTTTCTTCTTATATTGATGATCTGATTCTTTAATTTCCCCCTTCTGATCCATGGAAGAGAACTAGGGTTTAACTCCAATCCCCATATGAGTTTTGGGGTCCAATCTAGATTTAGCGTTTGTGGAATTGATAACATTTGTGATATTGTTTGTGTTTGATCAACAGGGGATTATGGCAAGGAGGAGGAGATGCTCAGACAGTTTGACATGGACATTGCTTATGGTCCATGCTTGGGTATGACAAGACTTGATCGATGGGAGCGGGCACTGCGTCTAGGGATGAATCCTCCCAATGAAATCGAGAAGCTTTTGAAAACTGGGAAAGTTCAGCAAGACTGTCTGTGGCAAGGCCGTGTCTAGATGTTTTTTAATCTTTTTATCTATGCCCTTGTATGATCCAGTATGAGTTGTAAAACTTTGTCCTTTTGTGGTTTGGTTCAGCCACTGGCTGGATTCACTCACATGTAGTGGTGCCCTCGATGTTTTTAGTCTAATGTGATAATGTTAAAACCTTGGTAATGGAATGCAACTTGTCTGTTGATCGAAGCTTCTGTTTGTTGTATAATCTCGTCACACAGGCATCTTTTATGGCAAACTTCTAATTACGGTGTCAAGTTATTTACAATAACAGTAAAGTTACAAGTTCTGAACTTTCTCTCAGTTTCCATATGAAGCTGAAGTACATAACCCAGGAACATGCATAGCATAGAATCACAAAACCAGCATAACGGTATACAATTTGGGAAGCTTGACTCACCCTGGTCAATGATAGAACAAATTTCTGCAGTCTTTGAATCCACCTCATGTCCCTATCTCTTCTTTGACATTGGCTTAAGTACTTGAAACGAGTATTAATTTTCTGATGATTGTGGTGAGCTAAGGAAGCAGCGTAGAGCAAAGCAAAACATGCAGGGAATTGCTTCTCATGATGGTCACTGAAAGACTAGGATTTGGTAGAGACGTTAAATAGATGCCCTTCAATGTCTGGGACAAAACCTTTATCTACCATTTCTACTTTAACTATCTCATAGGTTGTTCTGTTCGGGACTAGACCTTTCTCCAACATCTCATTCAAAAGAATGTTTGCATCCTCCAACTTTCCCTTTTGAGAATATCCTTGTAGAAGCACATTATATGATGCTACATTCATCCGCAACCCCCTTTCTTTCTCCATCTGTGTCCTCATGTTCGTTGCTGCCTTCAGATTTCCTTCCCTACAGTAGCCTTTCATCAAAATGTTATATGTCAGATGTCTCGGTTTCAGACCCATCTTTGATATTTCTTTCAGAAACATAGCTGCTTTCCTCGATTCTCCTTTACTGCAATAACCCTCCATTAGTATGTGAAATGTCACAAGATCAGGAAGTCCTTTACTAGTCAACTCATCAAAAAGCTTCTTAGCTGCTTCAATGTTACCGTTTCTGCAAAGACCACCAATCAAGCAATTATAAGTTCCAATGTCTGGTACAATCCCTTCTCGTTCCATCTCTTCTTTCAGTGTAAAGCCATCATCAATTTTGCCTAGCTTACAATAAGCATCGATCAGCATGTTATACGTTCTAGTAGTGGGAACAGTTCCTTGGCCTTTTACTGAGTCAAACATATCAAGAGCTTCCTTAAGCATATTGTTCTTGCAGAACCCGTTTATAAGAGAGTTGTAAGTAACTAAGTTAGGCTGCACACCTGCACTGGCCATCTTATCGTGCATACCAATGGCTTCGCTGATCTTACCTCCACTGCACAAACCATTTATCAGTGAATTATAAGTGATGATATTCGGTATTACGTTTTGATCCAGCATCTCTTTGAACACCTTCATACTCCCCAGAAGGTTATCATCTTTCCAGAACCCATCAATCAGTATATTGAATGTTGTCAAGTTAGGAGACACCTTATTCTCCACCATTTCTTTCAAAACCGCGTCTGCTTTGTACATTTTCCCAATCCCCCCAAGCTTGCAGTACCCATCGATGAGAGTGTTGTAACTGACTACGTTTGGAGAACATCCATACACTTTCATATCCTCCATAACGTCCCTCGCTTTATTCATTTTCCCTGTTTTGCACAAGGCGTTGATCACGACATTGAAAGTGAAGACATTTGGTTGAATCTTTCTCCTAATCATCTCCTTGTATACATATTCAACATCCGCAGAACGATTCTGCTTCAGCAACGCAATCATCAAAGGCTTACAAGACAAAGCCGATAACTTATACCCATAATAACCTGAACGCTTAAACGCCTCAAATGCTAACTCGAATCTCGAATTGTTCGCATATGCCAATACCAACATATCAGCTAGAATCGAATTGACGCAAACATTGTCACACATTGAAATAGCATGGAGAATCGAGTGAACCGGATGATCGGATCCAATCCTCACAAACCCATCAAGGAAAGATCGGATCTTAGAGTACCTTTTCGCATTAGCAAGAGAATGCAAAAGCTTAAACGTGAGCTCTAGCGAAACGGAGATGTTACGGTTCTTCACTAGCCAAGTATAGTACCTGAGACACAAATCTGGGTCAAGCTCAGAACTCATCAGCTGTTGGAACAGCTCGTTAGGGTTTATGTCTTTCACATGGAATCCAAGCTTAGACCAGTGCTGCTTCTCTATAAGATCAGCGATGACAGATACGTCATATCTAGGTGAGCAAGGGCTCCCGGCGATCGTAACGGAAGAAGAACAGAGTCTACTCAAACCAGAGAATTTTTGAATAAAATTCGAGATATTTCTACTTGTGGCTAAGGATTTGGGGAACATTGATTCGAGATAGGAGAGGAAGACTTGGGATTTTTTTAAAAATTTAGGGTTTGGGGTTTTGCACCCGTTGTAGTAGCATCTCTCTTTCGTTTTTACCTCGAACTTTACAATATACAATGTTGGATTTTTTCTTTGCAATTTTCTTACGAAACTACCACTGAAATGTCTAGAGAAACTATCTGTCCCAATCACACACATCTATGAAGTTCGAGATTTTTCTCCTTACGACTCGAGATGGAGAGCATTTTGGAATTTTGAACCTGCCAGGCGCCAGCCATATACAATATCAGATATTTCTTTATGAATGGCTCCCATAAGTTCACAAATTTATGAAACTAACGAAATTTATAGCTAGACCTTACTTAAATAGCAAACCTACATTGCTTACCTCAACGCATGAAATATTGGAGTGAGTTTATAAAAATAATACAACAAAATTTGGATGATTGGAATTGGAGTGAGTTTTTAAGTTTTGGTTTCTCGGTTTTCAGGACATTACAACAAAATTTCTTCTAATCATTCTTCTTTCGTCACCGCCACTTGTTTCTGGCGAAGCGCTCTCCAACCAATATCACGCCTAAAGAAACCTTCAGGCCAGTTGATCTGTTGAACCGCTGAATAAGCTTTGTCACGAGCCTCTTCCAAGTCGTTACCCTTCGCCGTGATTCCAAGAACACGTCCCCCAGTGGCTACAACATTCCCCTCTGAATCAAGATCCGTTCCTGCGTGGAAAACCTTCACTCCAGGAGCAACCGTTTCAGCTTCTTCAAGGTTTCCGATGATTGTTCCTTTCTCATAAGCACCTGGATAACCATTGCTTGCCATTACAACCACCATTGCTGAATCTTTTGACCAATCAAGCGACACGCCACTTAGCTCGCCTTTACAAGCCGCTAGCAAAACTTTTGCTAGATCAGACTCTAGACGCATCATCAATACCTGTGGTCAAGAAGCTGCATTGTTGAGAACAAGAGAATAACATATAACCTAGACTAAACCAGTTATTTTCCAACAGGGTGCGTTTCTAACCTGACATTCTGGATCTCCAAACCGGACATTGAACTCAATCAGCTTGGGCAAACCGGATTTCTTCTCGATCATGAGACCCGCAAACAAAACGCCAACAAACTTACATCCCTCTTCCGCCATTCCTTTAACAGTGGGATGAATTATAGACTCCATCACATAATCCTGAAGCTCCCTGGTCAAGACCGGTGCAGGAGAATACGCTCCCATTCCGCCTGTGTTAGGACCGGTATCTCCATCTCCAACCCGCTTGTGGTCCTGAGCAGATTCTAGAGGAATGGCATTTTCTCCATCCACAAGTGCGAAAAAGGAGGCTTCTTCTCCCTCGAGAAACTCCTCCACGACCACCTGACATCCTGCAGAACCAAACACACCTTTGACCAGCATCGAATCAACAGCTTCAAAAGCCTCCTCTAGTTCCATGGCAACAGTGACACCTTTTCCAGCAGCTAATCCATCCGCTTTAATCACAATCGGTGCCCCTTGTTCTTGAATGTATTCTTTCGCAGCAGATGCATCAGAAAATGTTTTATACTGCACTTGAATTTGATTCAATATTACTGTATAAGCCATCAAATTGGAATCCTTAGGATAAACACAAAGCTATGAATCTGCTACTTTTATTCCACCAATTTACTGAGCCCTTAACCACATATCCCAAAACAATCTGCTGAGACATTCTTCTAAACTAAGCCCTCAATAACCAACTTCCAACAGCTCTATTAAGTTCTACGGTAGATTATAACAGGCCTATAGCTAAAAGTTGAGCCGATGCCTTATGGATCCTAACACATCAAGGAAGAAATTGATAAATCATCAGGAAAAAATGAAAAAGAGCTAGCGACGCAAACCTTAGCAGTAGGGATATTGTACTTGTGGCAAAGATTCTTCATAAAGTTTTTGGAACCTTCCAAGGCCGCAGCTTGAGAAGAAGGGCCAAAGGTGAGGATACCGGCCTTAACCAAGTCATTAGCGAGACCCGCAACAAGAGGCACTTCAGGTCCAACAACCACTAACCCAACATTCCATTTTTGACAAAAGGAAATCACAGCTGAACTGTCTGATATGTCAAGGTCAGGTATGCAAGTAGCATCTCCGGAAGTGGAGATACCAGCATTTCCAGGTGCGCATAACACAGAAGCACAAGATGGAGATCGTTTCAAGGCGTGGCAAAGAGCGTGTTCTCTCCCTCCTCCACCGATTACAAGAACATTAACTCTCTCTTCTGCAGAAATAAAAACGAAATTACAAAAAATCCGCTGGTTATAAACTTACAATCACTGGTGTTTAGTTACTCATAGTCATAGCCCAATATAATTCTATCAGAAACCAATGTTAAAAACGATGGAGCATTAGCTTTCAAATTCAATCTCTCTACACTCACACTCAGCAACTATAATCTACCAGATTGATTTATCAATGAATGGGCCAAAGACACAGATAAACTAGCGAATGACACCAACCTAAAGAGAGAAAAAGGGTATTGCCGGATTTTACCAGAGCCGCCGGAAACGGCCGAAACAGACGGCTGGGACTGCTCTGCTACGCACCGGAGAATATACTGGCGTCTGTGGAGTCGGGTGGAAGAGCTAAGGACGTGATTGGTGGAGGAGAATTTGAGAGGAGCAATTAAAGGAAGAGACTTGGAGGTGGCGATTCTGAGGGAGAGAAGAAAGGGTTTAGTTGGGTTGCTGGAGAAGAGATTGATAGACGACGATGAAGGATGGAAACTAGATGTACGCAACGACATGTTCGAAGTTTGCGAAAGAGAGGCAAGAGAGACTGAGACTGTCAAAGTTGCGGGCTTGAGAGTTTTGGACTTGGACCAGCGTCGTCGTCGTCGTCGTCAAGGGTTTAAATTTCAAACTGTTTCCTTCTAATTGTCTTTGGGTTCACTTTTTCTTTCAATTAAAGAACGAACAATTTAGAGAGATATTCACAGTAATCATGATCAATTATGTTGTCTATTATGTGTATTCGCCCACTCAATTACAATCCGGGTTAATAAAAAAGTGTAGTCGCCCAAGATCACCCAGTAAATATGTATGATTTGTCCTTTCTATGTTTTTCCTTAAACCCACATTTAAATGCTTCAAAAAGAATCCATTTTGTGATAGAAACGGTTATATATGGTGGCTGTGAAACAAACAAGTGGTTTATAACCAGCAAACCTCAAGTACTGTTTGTATACATGCATCCTCATCTCCATATAAACCATACAAAGGAAGAAAAAGAACTCGCCAAAACCAAAAGCCAAGAGGCTGTTCCAAATATCTGATATCAAGAGAGAGCTTATACAGATGCAAAAACCGATAAGCGTCTTACGAATTCAAAGCCATGAAGAGGTTCTGTTTACGGGCATGCTCTGGGACAAGCCTGTTCACAATCTCAGGAGGGATGCCAGATAGCTCTGCAACACACAGAATCATCACTACATGATTTTCAATTACTGAAAATTAAAAGTAAGGATCACAGATTCATGCCTATGGAGAACAAAGTGTTTATTGTTGCTTAGCATTCGAATATTTCAGAGGCCACAATGGTCACCAATACATACTTGTGACTTCAATTTATTTAGCACGCTCAATATTCAAACTAACACTAAATGAGGTTTTGAGGGTGAATTTTATCAGCAATCATTAACAAAACACAACATGTCAACAACTTAATAGATCATATATAAATGTTAGATCTCCTAAGAGGTCAAACAAGAAAACTAAGGGAACTGTACCTTGCGGTTTGAAGTTGAAAAGTGGAGGAAGTGGTCGGCCATTGGGAAGACGAGTGTTTGGGTCCCTTAGCTCATCAAATAACGGATGAATACAAGCTTCCAACTACAATAACACGGAAGTGTTTTAATGGGTTTGGATCATTAGATGCGGATATGGAACAACTGAAAAGTATTACACAATGAAGGGGAAAAGTGAGAATTTACTTACAGCAGTGCATCTCAAATTAGGGGAATATTGAAAGAACCTACAAAGAAGATCAACTGCTTCTGGTGGCAAGCGTTTTTGGAATACCTGAACACAAAACAGAATATTCAAGCAGTAATAAGGATCCACAGAGATGCGAAGCTTAATGAGCTACCAATAATAACTGAAGCCAATCAAACCTTTTTTTACTATGGACCGAGTTTTCAACTCTACCATAGATAGATTTATAAGCCAGAGGAAATGACAATATACATTTATTTTTTATTCATACTCCAAACCATCACAGATACCAGAACACCTCTTTGAAAAGATGCATTACCAACAAGACAACTGATTAAAGAATATCCTGGTAGGTGATAATCAATAACATTAGAAGGCATACCTTGTGCCATGGATGAGGTTTTATCTGGGGAAACTTAAATTCTGTGTAGTTTGGATTCATGCACTTGATTTCTTCCCTTGTTGGTGTACCTAAAACCTGAAAGAGATATAAAGCACATAAAATAGGAATAGAAAGGTTTCCTCAAAATCAAGCTGCGCAGTCCAAAGTTTACTAAATACAAACTCAGTTAATAGACATAATGAACTGTGACTCAAAAGCCTGGTAGCCATTTAGATATAAAGTTGATTATCTGCACCATAGTCTGGTAAAGATAGAGGACTAACCCTGTAAACCAAAGTTCTAAAAGCACTTATCAGGCACCGCCAAGCCCAAAAATTTAATAGCTTCATATTTTAGATGAATTTTAAGAATTAACAATAGGCTACCTTAATGATTTCCACAAGCTGATCGACTCCGCTCTCACCAGGAAACAGAGGCTGTACGATAAGTAGCAAGGGCACATAATAAGTAAGACAAGGAAGAAACTGAATGAGTAGCACAGAAAAATATAGCTAATGCAATAATCGTGCTTTAACCTGTCCAAGAAGCAGTTCGGCCATCACACAACCAGTGGACCATATATCTATTGCAGTTGTATATTCACTGGCACCAAAAATGAGTTCTGGAGCACGATAATATCTTGAACAGATGTATGAAACATTGGGTTCTCCTTTTACCTATAGAGTACGAGAACGAGTCATACTCCCATAATGATCCCCTAATGAATATTAAAATTGAGTCAATGAACATTACCAACACTTTTGCACTCCCAAAATCGCAGATTTTTAGCTGATGCGTGTGTGGGTTCACCTACACAACAACATCGGTAAAGTCAGATATAAATGCAGTTAAATTTAAACAGGAAAACTTTTCTTTAGATAAACAACCTAATCAGGTGCAGATAAGTTAAGCACAGACATGTTACTTTAAATCAAAACCAGCTCAAAAGTACAACTATTTTCTCAAAGTTAGTTTCCAGAATCCTTTCAATATTAAGCTTTCTCAATACAATAAACTCAAAAAGAAAAGCCTAGTGCCACTGAAATTAATGGTATTAAGAGCCTCGTAATACCATACATTTATTGTTAGACCTCCAGACATGTTATAAACATACATTTATCACGTCAGATTCTAAACCTAGTATGACATCATCAAATGTAAAGAATATATGACTGTGTGTTTATAATTCCTTCTCATAGAGACAGAGAGCTATAAAAGTAGTGTTATATATTTCTTTCGAAACAGGGGACACAAATGGAACTTACTAGCAGGTTTTGAGGCTTAATATCACGGTGACAAAGACCGAAGGAATTATGAATGTAAGCAAGTGCCCTGCAAATCTGTAATCATAAACAGAAACTTGTCAAATATTTGGAGCAAACCCAGCAAAATATAAGCCTGGCATGCAGTTACAAACTCATTATACATTCAAAGCATTCCATAACTAACACAAAATACAGAAACACTTTGGAAGATTATGGAAGAACATGAGATGGTGTCATGCTGTAAATTGATAGGAAGGGAGTCATAGATTATAATGTGGAATAAATAAAAAAAAGGCATAGAAGGAAAATTATAGTGATAAAAAAAGCTTTAGAGAATTTCTTAGAAATCCAGGTGTAGAAGCAATGTGTCAAAACATGAATAGAAGATAGTAGGACTAAAGAAGGCTACTCCCTTTCACAGGGGAGACCTCCCAAAATCAAGGTGAAAGTTAATTGTCTAATAGTCTCTTTACCAAGGGTATAGTTTACAGCAAGTCATTGGCGGATAATGAAAATTGCAAACTAGTCTGAATAGTTATCACATGGTCAACCAAGAATGAGTTTTACATTCACCTAGCAAGTCAGGGTGAAATTACCACCCAACTATTCTGGGAAGAGCCACAAGAATCCAGTTGACATACACAAAATCAATTGATATTAATATCTTCAGTGAAACAAAGCAAGCCTCAAAATTTTAAGTGAGTGCTTATGTTGACGCTTCATGAAATTAAAATCTACAAAAGAGAAAATATTTTTTTAAATCCAGAAGATAGTTACCTGATAGGTATAAAGTTTAACGTATATCAGTGGCATCAGTTGATTCGTCCTACTGTAACTTCTTGCAACACGATTGACAGTCTCAGGCACAAATTCAAGGACAAGATTCAAATAAACCTCTTCATTGTCTGTTCTTGAGAAGAAGCTATGCTTTAAAGCAACGACATTGGGATGGTCTAGCATCTGCATTATTTGTAGCTCCCTGTTTTTGTAACGCTTGTCTTGTAGAACCTTCTTGATGGCAACAACCTCCCCAGTTTCCCTACATTTAGCCTACCAGAAGGAAACATAAATGTGTGGGAAATGGAGCGGAATGAATGGAAAGAAGAACATCATGGATGTTAAATTAACTTACTTGGAAAACCATGCCAAAGGAACCAGTACCAACAACATGTTCTGATATATAACTGACTGTCTGCCGAGCCAAAAAATAAAATAGAGATGTATGAGAAACCGTTAGATAACTACATTACCAACTAACACATACAATCATCCGTAACCATCCAACCTGTCTTGATTGGCCATTTCGACCACGGACAGTGGTTCTAATCACCTGACCAGGTTCAGCACCAGCCCCATCAATAATATCTGGTTCACTATCCTGCAACATAACAAAAACGTCAGACACTGTAAACTACTCCATAACATACATAAGCTCGTGATAAGAAAGTCAAGCTAAAACAGTTGAATAAACATGAAAGCAAAACAAGTAAGTAAAGCAAGACTTACTCTCTCATCATCGGTCTCTACCTTGTCCCTTATCCTTGTCTCAGCCAAGTCTCTTGTCAACCAATCGACCGAACTAGAAGAGCTCTTTAAACCTTTGGCAGATCTCGAACTGCCTACCCCATTTCCCAGTCCAGAAGATGCCATGATATTTATTCTGAAGATAACACGAACTAGTATTTGATAGCATCACAACCCATGGTGATTTGGTGTCCCATCCCATCAAAGAACCGATCTTCCTAGTAGAATTTCAAGGTCATTTGCATTAGATAGAGGCCTACTATCTCTCAAAGATTATGATCTTAGAAAGATCATGAACTGATGCAAAAAAAAAGTAAATAGTCAGGTAAACAGGAAAATTTTAACTTGTGTAAACACTGATGAACTTTGAGCTAGTGGTACACTGTTACGGGATAGGAACAGAGATGAAACCCAGCGCAATTGAGACCGATCAGATCCACTGCCGACTAAAATTGATTTGAGAACTCGATTTATGTAACCAAAAGCAGCTCAGAAAAATCAGCAAAACAGTTACTACCCAGAAGAACCCTAGTTCAACAACCAGCTCAAAGCACATTGAGAGAATAAAGAGCAAAACTTTTCAAAAGATTCGCAGCGATATGATTAAGTCATATAAGAGCAAAAAAAAAAAAAAAAAAAAGATGATCACCTTGAGCTGTGGTGAAGAAGAACTGAAACCAAAGTCAAGCATTTGACGATTGTCTTCTTCTTCTTCAATTGAAGAGATTCATTCACATGGAGAAGAAAGTAAACAGTGTTTTTTTTTCTCTCGGTGATTTTGATCGGATTGGAAAGGCTAAACCTTTAGATAATTTCTAGCTTCTGCGTCAATTTGGTTTCCCAACTTTTTCTTCGTCTTCTTCTTCACACCCTTGCTTTGTCGATTTCTACCGTTTTGAATCAAACGAGAATATGAGACGACAGCTCATCATTATTAGCATGAAATATATATTATCTTTTTCCAAAAGATTTTTTGTCTAATACTTAATTAGTAGTGTATTTTGTTTTTACAATACAACTAAACAAATAAAAATAAAAATCACTAAACCATAAAGTTGATAAGTTGAATAGTTTTTCAAATTTCAATTAGTAGACAAATATGTTCAAATTTTTCTTTCTTACAAAGCTCTTTTTTATATGATGGTCCCCAAATATCATAGCATTGGAACTCAATTTTCAAACCTCAGCCTACCTAAATATTGTTTAACGCTGATATTCAAACCTTTTGGTCTACAAACTTATTTCAGCTATAGTGGAAAAACTTACAAACGCAAAATAACATTTTGTGCCTAATTAACATACATAATTAAATCACTTCAATATTCATCATGCATTTATGTTTCTTTGTCAAGACATTCCAGCCTCCACTCCAAAATAGTAGCATCTACATTATATGGGAGAAATACTATAATCTATGCCTTTTAATTTTATATATATATCACTTAAACAACACTATGTTCTTGTAGTTTTCTAGTGAAATATAATATACTGTTGTTTTCGTGGGAAAGAAAATAAAAAAAAAAAATAGAAAGCCACTTTCGTAAAAGTCGCCTTTACCTGTCGACAGTTAGGTAAGGCTGAACGCCATGCCACACCTTAATTTATTTTTCTTCTTTGTGTGTGTGTGGCCGATGATGGTTCTGTCTCGGGTTTGATTGGTGATTAAACAGTGTAAGGATGTGTTTGTTTCTTCGTCGTTGGTTCTATGATTATAATAAGTCGTCTTCTACTAAATTTTAGATATAAAAATACGAAAAGATTGATCATTATTTGCTTTTGGTTATAGATATCTTGAAAATACGTTAGGCATGGACATTGCTTTAGTTACTGCTACACTCTGGTCTCCGCGTGATCCTCTTTACTAATAAAAATATATATATATATATAGTGTGGTATGCAAATGTAGTAACCAAGGGGGGTAATGCAATAAAGTCGTAAGTAGGTCCAAAGTGTACTGCTCTCATTAGCCTACACACAAGAATAGGGAGTGGTGGTCTTTTATAACCTATAAAAAGCCTTAAAGTTGCTGCTTTCTTTTGCTTATTTAAAGTAAGATTAGATATATTTAGTACCATTTAACAATGATTTTAGTGTTGACCAAACGAACAACATAACAAGGATTTTTACACATTTGTGTGTGTGTGTGTACTCAATAGTAGTTGGAAGCTATTGTGTTTGGATATGGGCCTCTCTGGCCCGATACAAGGCTGTGTGAATCATACAAGCCTCGGGAAAAAAAAAACGTAATTGTTTGTTCTGCATTGTTTCTAAAAATATCTTATACTACATCACAAGTACAAGTGATACGAGTATAATTAAACATTGTAAACGTGCCTCACTTCTTCTGCCTCAATCATTTTTGTTTTTTTGTTCAGAACCATTCTATCCGGTGGTTAATCACATCAACACGTGGCAATAAACAATGCCAAAAGCTTTTTTTTAAAACGCAAACGCAAACCAACGTTTTGTAATCTTCTTCTTTACTGGCAAAAATCTCACAATAAATGGGAAAAACAATCAAATCTCGAGGCACTTCCTTGTTTATAGGGCCAAAACTATCTCCACGACTCTCTCTTTACCGAAATGTCAATGTCATCCTTGTCCTTCGTCTCTCTCACTTTCTTCTTCCTTCTTCTCGTTTCTTCATCTTCATCTTCATCTTCCGATGATATCTCCGAGCTGTTCGACGACTGGTGCCAGAGACATGGCAAAACTTACGCTTCGGAAGCAGAGAAGCAACACAGATTTCAAATCTTTAGAGACAATCACGACTTCGTTACCCAGCACAATCTCATCACTAACGCTACTTATTCTCTCTCCCTCAATGCCTTCGCGGATCTGAATCACAGCGAGTTCAAGACCTCTCGTCTTGGACTCTCTGTTTCGGCGCCTTCGGTGATAATGGCTAGTAAGGGGAAGAGTCTGGGTGGTAGCGTCAAGGTTCCAGATTCTCTTGATTGGAGGAAGAAAGGAGCTGTTACTAATGTCAAAGACCAAGGAAGCTGCGGTATATTTCTTCTAGATTTTGTTCTGTTTCCTTTTCATCGAGTTTCAGATTTGATAAGAGCTTCTTTAGCTCAGCCACTTAGGGGGTGATTCAAGATCAAGACTTTAGAACCGGAACCTTAAGATTGAATTTTTATCGGATAAATTCTCAAACTTTAGAGTCTTTTAAGGATGCAAATTTCATCTTCTGTAGTTATACTTATATAGTATGTTACAGGAAGACCAATCATGCCTTAGTTTGTCACAGTAATCTAATTTTGCATCTCTTTCACGCTTTTTGGAATTTTTTTGGAGTATAATAAGTTTACTTTTCTTTCTTTTATCCATGTCTAATTATGGCTGAGAGTATTAAACTGATTGAACCTTTTTAGGAAAGTCTAGAAGCAATCATTTTTATTTCTTCTATAGCAGTTATACTTTGGTAGAATGGACAAATGTAGGAATTTGGTCAGAAATAGTAATGTGTTTTCTCGGATGCATCCATGTTGATTATTTGTGTGGTTGATGATGTTCTACTTCATTTATAGGGGCGTGTTGGTCGTTCTCTGCTACTGGAGCTATGGAGGGAATCAACCAGATTGTTACAGGAGATCTCATCAGCCTCTCTGAGCAGGAACTGATTGATTGTGACAAGTCCTACAATGATGGCTGCAATGGTGGTCTCATGGACTATGCTTTTGAATTTGTCATAAAAAACAAGGGAATAGACACAGAGAAAGACTATCCTTATCAAGAACGCGATGGCACCTGTAAGAAGGATAAGGTATCCGTTTAGTTTTCTCCTTCTTTATCTTCTCTTCCTTGTTTGTTTCCTTGATCTTTGACGTCACTAACGTACATTAATCTCTCTTGTTCTGCAGTTGAAACAACGGGTTGTGTCAATTGATAGCTATGCTGGTGTAAAACCAAGTGATGAGAAGGCGTTATTGGAGGCTGTAGCAGCTCAGCCAGTTAGTGTCGGCATCTGTGGAAGCGAGAGAGCATTTCAGTTATATTCTAGTGTAAGTTTTAAGATTAGAGATACATCTATTCTATCTTCTGAATGTTCAACGTTTCCTTGTTTGAAACTTTACCTTATGATGCAGGGAATATTCTCTGGCCCGTGTTCGACATCATTGGATCACGCTGTGCTCATAGTAGGATATGGTTCACAGAATGGTGTTGATTATTGGATTGTGAAAAACTCTTGGGGAAAAAGTTGGGGAATGGATGGGTTTATGCACATGCAGCGTAACACTGGAAATTCACAAGGGATATGCGGAATCAATATGCTTGCTTCATATCCCATCAAGACACATCCAAACCCGCCTCCACCATCCCCTCCCGGCCCCACAAAATGCAACCTTTTCACCTATTGTTCAGCTGCAGAGACTTGTTGCTGTGCAAGAAACTTGTTTGGATTATGTCTCTCATGGAAATGCTGCGAGATAGAATCTGCTGTGTGTTGCAAGGATGGTCGTCATTGTTGTCCACATGATTACCCGGTTTGTGATACAACCAGAAGTCTCTGTCTTAAGGTATTTTAGCTTGTGGTCATGTGCATACTTATCACAATGCTCTACTCTTATGTTTGGTTGATTGATGAAGCTATTCTTTGCGTACAGAAAACCGGGAATTTCACGGCAATCAAACCATTCTGGAAGAAGAATTCTTCAAATAAACTTGGTAGATTTGAGGAATGGGTTATGTGAGAGAAGTTTTACGCATATTCTACAGACATTTCAAACTCATCCACACGGAAACCTCGTAAATTCGACTTTATGTATCTGCGAGAGGATTATTTGTAGCTGTTGTTGAGATATATCATCACGGATGTATTTTTAGTCTCTCATTTGGATGTATACAACTTCTGAATCAATAAAGGACACTTGCAGGACAAACTCAGTATTTGTATCTGCAAGACACAACAAGTAATAAGAGTATCATCTGTACATATTGTAGACAAAACAGAGACTAAGCTTCGCTGTTGTTGTTCTCTCTTTTGTTCAGCTCTGCGGTCTCCTTCCTCTTTGTTTTGTACAGGGAGTAGAAGTAAGAAGCTAGAGCCAAAACTGCTCCTAGCAAAGCACCTCTTCTCTGCCAACCAAAGTCATCGTCCATGAAATCAAAAGCCAACACAACAAGCAGAGCCACAACTGGTGAAGCACACATATGAACAACGTCAGCGAATAAACCAGACACTAAAAGCACCAGACCTAACAGTCCGACCGCCCAAACCTGCCAAGAGAGAGCCAACCCGGCTAAACTCAGAATGTAGTAAGTTTTCCCTCTCTTAAACCTCTCGCTATCGCCTTCTAACTCCTTAAACTCACCACTAGCAAACAGACCGACAGTGCAAATGAGCGTGGCTATGAAGGAAACACAGATTTGCATCTCCAAGACCATGCGAAACACCTTCTTATTACCATACCTCTTTGTCTTTACCAACACTTTTTCGAACCCGTGCTGGATTAGGCACAGAGACAAGGAGAAAGCAAGAGTAGGGAATATGAGTATCAACCATGCCTTGATATCGTAAGGATCAGATTCATCTTCATCAGGGGTTCCTGCAAACGCAGGGCCGCCAAAAAAGTCGGCGGCAAGAGTGAGGATTATCGATATGATGATCCATCTGTTAAACTTGAGACGGTTTATGAAAGCTGAGAAGAGGGAGGTAAGTATCAGTTGAGTTGAAACCAATATCCCCCATCCTACGTATAACTTTGCAAGCGCATACAACTTGCTATAAACAGAGACAAGGACACCGAGAGAAACATAGAGCGAGAGAACTCGAAACCAGCCATTGTTGGATTGATTGGAGACTGTTTCCAGGTTGGGTTTTGGGGAAGGAAATATGAAGAAGAGTGGAATCAGGAGGGGAAACGCAGCGTTTTGGATCAGAGCTTGTGTCCATGTTCCTTTGTATTGTCGGTCTTGATCACTGTCTGATCGATTGTCTTGGACGTAGTAGAAGTTCAACAGAAGCATAACGAGAGAGTCTCCGACAAAGATCAAGAAACCGCAGAAGAAAACAGAGATCCACCATTTGCGTTGATTGAGCTCCAGGGATCGAGGATTCTCGCTCATCATTCGGCCGCCTGGTTCTGGACCTTGAAACTCTTCCATGGTCTCTCTGCTTCTTCTTCCTTTGAGATTGTACAAATACGCAGATTTTATTAATCTTATAAACCTTCCTAAAGGCTGGAACTCATTCCCCATGATTGTTTAACGTGCAAACACACATTTTAATCTGGAAAGATAGAGAAAAGAGAAGTCCTGGTCACGAAATAGTCATGCTTTTGACTCAACGTTGCTTGAATTGGTCTCATCACATTTTTCTAATGAATGAATAAATTATCTGTAAGATTGGTTATTATATTATATCAAAGAGCATATTGGCGGCAAAGGAACTCGGTCCAACTGTAAAGCTCCTCACAGCGCAATATCGATGTAAACCGACTTAAACCGGAACTGAACCAAACAATTACAAAAATCGTGGAGATCAAAAGACATAACCAAAAGACGTGTGAAGGGTCAACACGTGGCGAGAAGGGAGCAATCCGTGTGACCCGAAGCAGTGGAACAGTGGCTTGTTAAATCGGGCAAAAACTTTTTAAGCTTACTCCTGAAGGAAGGAAATAAGAAAAGCCTTGAGAGATGGCGACGAAGACTGTTTGGATCATACTGTTGTGTCTATTTGTTGTTTCACAGGCGGATCAGGGTTTCGATGTTCGTCATCACCTCTCCACCGTCACCAGGTTCTTTATCAATCCTTCTTATTGCGTGGTTCCCTAGGAAAATGAATCAAGAACAGCATTTAAGCATCTGGGTCAAAATTTGTTTAACTTAATTGGTCGGATTGCTGTAGTTTGCTTGAATATATTGACACCGTTTTTGTCTGAAAAAGGTTAAATTTCTGTAGTTTTCCTTAGTGAGTTATAATTTTTTCTTTTGGGGGAACTTGAATTTGGTGTGCAGATACTCAGTTTCGAAAGATGTTACTCAAAATTTGATTGAAGGGTCGAATGTACCTAGTGAGTGTACACCTATCCACCTTAACCTTGTGGTAAGCATACTTTACTAGAGGAATGATTTTTATTTGGGGAATATGAAGACTGAAATGGTGGTCTTTAACATGTTAGGCTAGGCATGGAACTCGTTCTCCAACCAAAAAACGGTTGAGGGAATTGGAGAATTTGGCTGGTAGGTTAAAGGAACTGGTAAGAGATGCAGAAGCTAGAAAATTGCCTTCAGACAAAATTCCTGGATGGTTAGGGCAATGGAAATCTCCTTGGGAAGGAAAGGTGAAGGGCGGGGAGCTGATCAGGCAAGGAGAGGACGAGTTGTACCAACTGGGAATCCGAGTTCGGGAACGGTTTCCTAGTTTGTTTGAAGATGATTACCACCCTGATGTCTATACAATAAGAGCTACGCAGGTTGGTTTCCCTTGGTTTTTCTATGTGAACACCGAAATCTGGTTGCAATTTTCATATATTGGTAGAGGGCATTCCTGACTTGTTTAAATCTCTTGGTAGATTCCTCGGGCATCTGCAAGTGCTGTAGCATTTGGAATGGGGTTATTCAGTGAGAAAGGGAATCTGGGACCAGGCCGTAATAGAGCATTCGCTGTCACAAGTGAAAACCGTGCTAGTGATACAAAACTGAGATTTTTTGAATGTTGTCAAAACTACAAGGTACAGTCATGATTGAATCAATCTAAGTTTTTGTTGGATGGCTCATCCTCAATTTACTTATTCTGATTTGTTTCTTTTCTTTACATGGTCTATGGTTGCAGAGCTATAGAAAAGCTAAGGAACCTGCTGTAGATAAGCTCAAGGAACCTGTTTTGAATAAGATTACAGCTTCCGTTGCAAAGAGATATGGTCTAAATTTCACAAAACAGGATGTTTCTTCTCTCTGGTTTCTTTGCAAGCAGGTGCTTCATTCTTGTATCTCTTTTTAATTTTTCCCTGAAAGTTTATACACTCCTTTCCTGGAGGCTAGCACACTTACATCATGTCACAAATCAAGTATAATACTAAAGTTGTTCTAACAATTTCAGGAAGCATCATTGCTTAATGTAACTAATCAAAGTTGTGAACTTTTCACGCCATCAGAGGTACAAGTTGCCAATTTTTTTTTTGTCGTTGGATCTTTCTATATGTCCTTAGATATATTTTTGGGCTTATGGATTTTATGCTATTATACTACTTATCTGTAATGCAATCATCTGTAGGTTGCTTTGCTGGAATGGACAGATGACTTGGAAGTGTTTATCCTCAAAGGTTATGGCAATTCCTTGAACTACAAAATGGGAGTTCCATTGCTAGAAGATGTTTTGCATTCAATGGAAGAAGCTATCAAGGCCCGGGAAGGTAATCTCATACTCGAAACCAAGAAAATATGAACGATCTGCTTGTCATTTTAGTCATCAGATCTAAGTATTTGTCATATTTAATTACCATGCAGAAAAGCTCCCACCTGGAAGTTACGAAAAAGCAAGGCTTAGGTTTGCACATGCCGAAACAATAGTTCCCTTCTCTTGTCTTCTTGGGCTTTTCCTTCATGGATCTGGTTAGTCTATCACATCTGATATTACTACGCTTGTCCTTATTGTGAAAAATGTAAATCCACTTAGTGTTTGTTCTGCATGGATGTTTAAATTTTTCACAGAATTTGAGAAAATACAAAAGGAACAACCATTGGAACTCCCTCCACAACCTCCTAAAACCAGAGATTTTAGAGGCAGCACCATGGCTCCTTTTGGTGGGAACAACATTCTTGTCCTCTACAGTTGTCCAGCAGATTCCTCTCCCAAATACTTTGTTCAGGTTCTGCACAACGAGCATCCTATAGCACTTCCAGTAAGTTTCATCTATCTAATATAGCCAAACTCAATTTCTGCTCTATTGTAATGGGCAGTGGCTGAATAGAACTGTAGATATAACTTCCACAATTTTGAGCAATGCTTAACTCACTTTTCCGTTTATATCTTCTTCTATTTCCTAATGTCTCCATACAAATTTCAGGGTTGTGACGGAAAAGATTTCTGTTCTCTTGAAGATTTCAAGGTATTTTGCATCTTTCCCTTTGAAGTTTAAATATATACATTTTCTTTGTATACCTTATACAGGCATGAATCTCTATTGTCCTTTTTTTTACAGGCAAAAGTGCTAACCCCTCATCTAAAGCATGCTTTTGACAACCTCTGCAATGCTAATCTAGATGACCCAAAACAGAAGCCTGCACCAAGTAAGTTATCTATACTGTTGAGTTGGCTGTATGGGTCGGGCCAGGATACCGAGCTCTAGTTACTTCACAACACTTCTTACTAGCTGAGTACAGTGTGGACCTGAAATCACATAGAGCAATGTCGTCTGTTTCTTGTCGCCTTGCCACAGTTTTTAGTTAGTTCCATCCAGTAATTTGAAATGTTTCAGTTTTGATATTTGAATCTATATCCATGCTTGGTAGAAACTAAAAGCTCCCACATATGTAGTACATCGATAAGAGTAAGGACTTGTAGTCTTTACTCTATGTTTGGTTCCAATCCCTCTTGTACTAAGAGTGGAGTAGAACTTTTGATATAAAGTACCAATCGAGGAAAAAATATGTGTATCTCCTCTATCTGTATTTTAATCAACCACTTTATAAGGGAAAACTGAAAACAACTCTATGATCTAGTTATATAATTTATGGAATCAGGACATTCTAGACGAATATAATCATACATGAGTCCTTGAAAAGGGCTTGTGGCTAGCGGTTGAGTTAGATATATGGTGTTATTTCCCAGGCGAAGAGAAGAATCAGGCACATTCACATTGTATAACCAATATAGTCCATGAATACCATGCCTTGCGATTGTATTATCCCTTCCTATTTGCTCGGTTGTAAACAATGGTGGATTTGCAGAAAGATCGTTCACCCGAACCTGCAAAATAATTACCAAAGAAACAAATGAATATTTTCACTTTCATAGAGGAAAAAAGAGTGTTTAATTGCAACTTCAGATCTGTACCTGCAATTCTGCTACATTTGATGTAGCTAGAGCAATTCGTAATTTGAAGTTCCCGGTTAAGTTTTTCATTTTATCATCGAGTTGAAATCTGATCTGCCATGTTGTACCGTTATACCCTCCATTTGCTTGCTTCCTAGAAATCCAATGCTTTATACTTTAACAACTTTTCACATCCGTCAAATTTTTTAAGTAACAAACTAACCTTGTAACTTGCATGAAGAACCATTGTTTAGAGTGATCATCAACATCAGCATTGTAGACCATATCTTCACTGGGGTACAATTCTGAATACCTTTCCCACAATCCGTACTGTCGGTATTTATCAGAATGGTTCAAGTATAGATGGTTTACAAAGCTTGGATTCGGGTCAGGAATGTAGAACTCTGCAGCGGTTCGGTCTGGTACACCGATTTCCCATAGAGTTGAACCATCTCTAGGAGGTTCATACACCAAGTCCCCAAGGTTAATCTTTGAGCCTGTTTTCAATATTACACTCTTTGTTAGAACTTAGAACGATATACATATATACAAGAGAGCGTCGTTGTGGTAATAAAAGTATTCAAACCTGGAGAAATATCGAAAATGGTGTCATTGTGGTAATCACCAATGAATCCAGGAGCAAATGCATATAGATTATAACGACCACTTCTCACATTATTGATAGAAAAATATCCATTTTCTTCTGCTTTTGACCAGAACTGATAACCCTGCCAATGTAATTAAGACCAAAACTTATGATTAATTGAACTGTTCATTAACAAGAGGGAAAATGAGTATATGAACAGATTGTAAGGAAATTACTTTGCATTCTCTTTGCCATGAGCCAACATCTCCTGGCGCAGCCAAGCCCACGTAGGAACCATTTGCAGGTATATCCACACTACTTATGAATCTGTTAGAAAAAATAAACTATCGCTTAGGAATCTGTTACGTCACAAACGAGGTAGTTTCCAAGGGGCAACTAGCGTACCTGTCTCTTACGAGTAATCTACCGCTAACAGATCCTCTTTGGTCAGATGCAGGAAAATCATCTGAAGCGATGAATTTATAAGGCCACTTCTCTTCTTCAATCTTTGTCTGAAACAAGAAACCAAACCTATTGTTTTTTTGTTCTTACATATGCACATGAATATGTGTATAGATGTACGACTGACCTGGTTCTTGGCTTCATGCCAGAGCAAGAGAGGATCAACACCTTTAGGAAAAGAGTTGAGATAGATAAAGACAGGTCCAAATACTTTCTTCCATGCTTCACCTTGTTTAAAATTCATGATTAGTTCTGCTCCAACATAGTGAGTGCTGTGGAATATCTGTTTTCATTTCACACTTATCAATTATCCTTCATCTTCTATCCAAATTATGAATCTATTTACGCTGAAACCTATTGCTCACCGCGAGGTTGGTTGGACCGACATGGGAGCCTAGGAATTGCTTGAGAGGTCCAGAAGATCGGAACTCATTGCTTGGAGTGATTTGCCAGAACCCAACTGAATCATTGGTGCTTATCCATCCATGTACTTTTATGTCTTTACTCTCCATTGAGTACTCATACTTGTCATCAACCTATAAGATATAATGGATTTTAATCCTCTGTTTCCTCTGTTTTTTTTTATTCCCCTGTTTCCTATGTTTTCAAGCTGTAAATGGACGGCTTAGATGTTTTCTTCTAGAAAGAATTTGAATTTTACCTCTCCTTTGAACTCAGGCTCTATAGGGTCAAGAAGTTTAACTGCCTCAGGATAAGCAAGAGGCTGACCTCGAGGCGGGATTCGATCATCTGGCAAAGGCATGTACCTCTGCCTGTCATCTGAAATCGCCATGTAATGAAACTTGTCCTTGTTTAGCTTAATTGCTAATCGGATATTATCGAGTTCAACAGCGGGCCATCCTTGTAACCGCTCGAAGATGGCGTAACTATAGAATCCTGACGAGTTCCGCAGCATAACAAACCTGAAAATTAAATCAAATCCCATCAATATAGATTCCAAAAAAAAAAAAACAAAAAAACACTAGCTTTTATTTAGATAATATACAGATGAAACTAGTTAGTTACCTCTTGTCTATATTCACTGGAACAGCCGTGGATGAAGATGTATTCCATGTCCTTGAAAACGATAGCTCTATCAGATCCTCGTTCTGCGTCTTCACTTCCATCTTTGTTGCTTCAATCCTGTAAGGTAATCCAATTAAGTATCACTTCACATGTGCAAAATACTAATTGGTATAGTTAAAATGTAAACACAATCATTTACCTGTCTAGTGTGCCTTTGGTCTTTTTAGTTTTTTTTCCAGGAAAGTTCCACACTAAGTCCCAGTAACTGCAGAAATCAGATGAATTAGAGAGTTTAAACACTCGCATTAGAGCAGCTAGATATATATACATATGTAGACTTACCCTCTATCATATTCTTTGCCGGTGGCGAGCACATTTTCGATACCGTTATACCGGATTCCGGTGACAAATCCCTCAGGATTTGACAAAGTTAATTGAAGAATACCATTGTCCATTACCACCTGCGATCATCATCATAAGTTTAGGGTTTCTTAAAAGGTCCACGTGACTTGTACATCAAGAAAGCCACAAATTGAGAGCGTAACGGTTTTGTTATATACTAGTATAGATATGTCTTTAATGAAATGGCAAATAAAGAATCTTGATTAGTAAAAGAAACGTATATAGACGTACATGTTGATCTTGGTAATGTAATTGTAAGACTTTAGTTGATTCTGGTTCTGGCTCAGGGGTCTGATTTTGAGAGATAGCAATTTGAAACAAAGACATGAACATGACCAAAGCAGTGATCCATCCTCTCTGTTTCACTAAGTGTCTCCGATAAGCTATTAATTTTCACCAAACATGCAAACCACACACATATACACGATATCATTTTGTTAGGGGTTAGGTTCGTATCATGTTAAACAGAGAAGTTAAAAATTAACAAATATTCTAACTATAAAGAAACTGTAATGATGCTTCTTCTCTGATGCGTACCTTTGGTCGTCACGAGCTTGAACACATGTGAAGAGAACAGAAACATGATTAAACCAGCAGAATTGTCTTGGAGCTTTCTCGAAATCTGTCCACAAACGTAATAAGACAAATGAAGTTGTCGAGACGAGGCAAAGTAAGAAAGAAAAACAAAGAAAGAAGAGTGGTTGTTTATATTATGACAAGATAAAAATCATTATATAGGTTTTCTTCTAATAAGAATCTATTAGCCACACAAAAACTTTGAAGTGGGACAAATGACAAGAGACGAAAAGTAAAAACATAAGAACATGTGAACTAATCAAAAGAAACACTAAAAAAAAAAGGGGGAGAGAAGGTAAGTTTAATATCTAGGCAACATCAAAAGTTTTCTTCTTCTATAAACAAAGAATTCCTTTTTTTTCTTTTCTTTTCAAATCATACATAACCAAGATTTTATTGGCGTCTTATAAAATTCAATGAAATAAGAATAGAGATTGAACAAAGTATTCCATCAACAAATATTACAATTCCAATTCCATAAACCAAAACTCGTAGAAAATGACACAAAACTCATGCAATAGTCACGTGCTACGATTCGTACAAAGCAACCACTCCCAATAATAATACATCTTGTCTTTTCTTTTCTCCCCCAACGATATTTAGCCTACTCGGTAGATTTCTAAGGAAACTATATATGTACACCTAACCACCATAACATCCCCATTTACCTGATAGTAGTTCGGCTTCTTGACAATGACACCACTTAATAATTTATACGTATTCTCTCTATATAGATTTTTGTTGTTGTAGATGTATATTAAATAAATATGCAAAAAAAAAAAAAAATGCACACGATCGAACAAGAGAGGGAATATAACGAATGCTGATGCTTGAAGCAAAAGTTGTATGCTGCTGCTGCTTGGGTGGTTGTTTGGAGTTAGGGAAAGCACAAATATTCATATATATATGCACTGATCATATATATATCAAAGAAAGATGTATATAGACTTTCTTAAGAGGTTGTTCACCAAATGCTTACCCAAATATTTTCCAACGAAAACTTTTCACGGGTTGAATTTTACTTCATTAACAACAACAACAACAATAACAACAAAAATCAAAGAGATGAGTAAACTATCTCTATATTTTTCATATTTTCTTATATCTATACCAAGAACGAACCATAATGTCACTAACCATTCAAGAGTTGATCTGGAGTCTGGATTTTTAACAACACAACATTGAGATGATTCTTCTCATTAGATGAGAAACGTAATTTATATATTAATTTGGTCACAAAAACAGTCAACTCATAATTATCAGATCTCAATTAAACCCTCTTGATAACCTTCCATATACAAATGATTTATTTAGTAAAGTGCCTAATAAACAATTCAGCAATAGATGTACAAAAAAAAAAGACTTGATCAAAAGGATTAGCATCATCCTAATTAAGAAATTACTAAAACTAGGAAGTCAAAATCTGTTGCCTTATATTTATAATGTATTACATCAAAATTTTGTAGGAATCTGAAATTTCTCCTAATCTTTTCCCTTTCTATAAGATTTGCAAAATTAAATGACAGAATAGAGTCAAAGCCATTTTTTTAGTAATCAAAAAAGTCTATACGGGAAATATCTCGTACCATTTATGTCACTATAATTTGTTCCTAAGATAAATCTATTAATGTACTTTTAATTAATTTACAAGTAGAAGAAATTTGTATTAATCGGAATTCAATATGTATCTTCTAATTGAAACTGAACTGTCTGTACGGTACAGACTGTACCAAGTGCCATCGTTCGCATGCACGTACCTAATTCATCGCCATCAAGATTAAAATTTCAGTAAATTTATTTCGTCAGATTATCATTCTTTGAAGCTCTAATTTTACAAAAAAGATTCATGGATTTATAAAAATAATTATACACCTATGCTTGGAAATAGTAGCGGACTCGATGGCTACTCGTAAAGTAAGTATAGAAGTGATTCTTATCAACATGAATATTTCAGTCAAGTGTTAGTTTTTCTTTGCGAATTCGTTCATCAATATCTTGGAGTTTGCTGTATGTAATAATAATACAAGGTTTATTGAAATTGAAACGCTATATCCTCTGATATGCATTATTATATGTAAACAAAGAATTGAATCAGGCAACAAACTTTAACTTTAAAATCAAATTTGGTTATACTTCCTGATAGAATGGTGCAAGCAAATTTTTGATTAGCTGGGAGCTTCGAATCGGATGTAATCATACATGATCCCTTGGAAAGGGCTTGTGGACCTTGGCTGTGTGAGAAACAATGTATTCTCGCCTTCTACAAGCTTAGAGCCAGCCACTTCCACATTGAACAACCAGTACAGTCCATGTATACCATGTCTTGCTATCGAGTTGTCTCTCCCGATCAGTCCGCTGGTGAACAATGGGCTCGCAGTTGCATCGTTCACACGTATCTTCAACCCCAAGTTTCGAGTCAAGATTCATTTCATTTCGTCAGATTCTTTTTGTTGATGTTCAAATGTACAAACAGGACAGGAATCGATTGATAATGAATATACACCTACCTGGAGTTCCGAAAAAGTAGCGGATGCGATGGCTACTCGTAAAGTATAGGACTGACTCTTATCAATGTTTTCGAGTTCGAATTTGATTTGCCAGGTTGTTCCTTGATATGTTTTGCTATCTTTCCTTCTAAGAAACGAAAATGTAACAAGCTGGTTAGAGAAAAGCGTAAATTCAAGAAAAAGAAATGATTAGGCCGGAGGGATGATGAGAAAGAACCTAGTAACTTGAGCGTAAAACCAGTCTTTTCTATAGTCGCTAGAGCCAACTACATATACCAAGTCTTTATCCGGATATAGTTCGGCGTATCTTTCCCATAATCCATACTGTCGGAACCTGCAAGAGATTATAAAATCAGAAATCTCTTATAAATTGCGTTTTGGTTAACAAAAAAGAATCTCAATTTAGTTCATTCAGTGAATATATATATATACTAATGTTTTCTGTATCAAATGATTTAAATCTCTCCTTGTATGTTCTCTTACTTTTGTCTATAGTGTAGTTAATTTATTGAAGACACTTGATCTCTATATATCTTAATGATCTTGAAAAATGTAATAAGATTTGTATCTGTATGTATATATCTCAAAACCTGTCAGGGTGATTTTTATAAAGGTTGTTGATATATTTTGGATTCGGATCGGGAACATAAAACTCTGCGGCGGATCGATCAGGAAAACCAATCTCCCATAATGTTTCTCCATTTCTTCGAGGCTGGTATACAAGATCTTCCATATATATATAACAACCTGCACATAACTAGAGTGTTATATTATATTGGGTTTAATTGTAACAACAAGAAGAAAAATGTATTGGGAGCAAGAAAAGAAGTAAAGGACCTGAGGTGATGGTGATAATATCATCGTATTTATAGTCGCCAATAAAACCAGGAACCCATGCATAGAGATTGTATTGTCCTGGCCGTATTCCACTTATGTAAAAGAATCCTTCTTCATCTGTTCTTGTCCAAAATTGATACTCCTGCAAGAATCAAGTTACAGAAATGTTAAGTGATTTAGAATCAAAAACATTTCACATTTCTACTTTATTGGATTTTCTGTTTTGTGCTTTTCAAAATCACCTTGCATTCTCTTTGCCATGAACCAGCAGCTCCAGGCACAGCCAAGCCAACATAACCTCTATTGGCTGCAATGAAATCTGTATCTACATACCTTACAAACATAAATTGATGTATAGTTTTCAGATTATTGGATATGCAATCTTCATGTGAAATTTGGATGAATAGTGTTAACAACCACAAAATGTATATTTGCGGTAATCGACAAGGCTCTCTAAATTAGTAGTTAACCTGTCTTGGACGAGAAGTCTGCCAACCACATTACCACGTTGCTCTGCTTTCACATAATCATCTGAAGCTGGAAAACTGTAAGGCCAGCTTTCAGTTTCCACGTTCATCTGATAAAGAAAAAAGATCAAATTTGGTAATGAATATATAATAATGTCTAATTTGTTCTGCTAAACTATGTAAAACAAAGATAAAAAGAGGAACCTGAGATTTAGCATCTTGCCAGAGCCAAAGAGGGTCATTCTCATCATCAGTGGACGAGTTTAAATAGACGAATACAGGTCCAAACACCTTCTTCCATGCTTCTCCTTCAGTAAACTTTGGCACTAGATCTTCCCCTGAGTAATGTGCACTCATAAATACCTAAAGATCCGGTGTTAAACTTGTTAAACAAGATAATATACCTAAAGATTCAGGAGAACATTTGTATATTATCTACAGTATGGTCTTACAGCAAGAGAAGTAGGTCCAACGTGAGATGTCAAGTTCTGTTTTTGTGGTCCACCAGTTCGGTACTCATGGCTAGGAGTTATGAGCCAGAAACCAACCGATGGCTGCTCTGTGCATATCCATCCATGGACAGTAATGTCTTTGTTCTCACATGAATATTGGTACTTATCATCAACCTAAAACCAGAAGAACAACCGGTAAAATCAAAGCCTAACAACTCTCCTTAGTAATCTTGAAAAGGAAAGCAAAACGAATTAACATTTACCTCTCCTTTGAATTGAGGCTCTACAGGATTAACAAGTAGAACCGCTTCAGGGTAAGCCAGAGCTTGGCCTCTGTCAGGTAACCGGTCATCAGGCAATGGCATGAATCTCTGTCTATCGTCCGTTACTGCCATGTAGTGAAACCTGGAACCACCTCAGTTAAAGTGAATACAAGAATATATATAGTATAGAAAAACGTTTAGAAAGTGAAGGAGTGAGTTTTGTTTTTGCTTACTTGTCTTTTCTAAGCTTGAAGGCAATTCGGGTTTCAGCAAGTGAGAAAGCAGGCCATTCTTTTAAATGCTCGTAGATGGCATAAGTGTAGAATCCTGATGACCCACGAAGCATAACAAATCTATATCCGACAGTTAAATTATTCAGGTCACAACTCTGAAAACATGAAATATATGTCTCTTAAGTACCTTTTGTCAATGTTCAGAGGGACCGCTTTGCCTTCTAGTGATGGATCCCATTTTCTTGTGAAAGAAAGCTCAATTTGCTCTTCGTTCTTCATTATTACCTCAAAGTTTGTTCCTTTAATTCTGGTCCCAAAAGAAAGTAGTAATTATGCATTAGTTGTTTTACAATTTTGTGATTAATCTTATTTTGGTGTTAAAGCTTACATAGAAGACTTACACATCAAATCCACCAGCGGTTCCTGATCCTCCCCAAACGAGATCCCAATACCTGAAGAATACTTCTACTTTTATATCCAAATGAAAACCTTTGGCCCCAAACTTGTGAAATTTAACCAGAGAAACAGAGAGATGTATTGTATGCAATAACTGGACTCTGTTTAGGTTTGTGTAGGTTCTTAAGAGAATCTTTAGTCTCTACTCATTGGTTCTAAGAGCAGCCATTTACTAATTTAGGCTGACTCTTGCCACGGTTAAACGCAAGAAACTGACTTTGCACGCTATCGAATAATATAGATAAGGTTATAAGACAGTAAAACAAAGACAATGCATGCATATAAACTCCAATTTTGAAGAAGGAATTAAAACACTTAGGAACATGTATATATATTTCATTACCCTCTGTTGACTTCTTCATTAAGAACCTCAAGCAAGTTATCAATGCCATTATACTCGATTCCAGTAACAATTCCATCAGGCTTTGATAATGTAACCCGTGCAATGCCATTATCCATCACCACCTGGAACAAATCATTCACCAGCAATACAAAACGTTTCGAGTCTTTCTTTAGTATCTGCAGCTAAATGAGCATAGAGAAGACAATGAGAAGAGAGTTAAATGTAAACCAACATGATTGCCCTTATCTTGCAGCTGCAGTTTAACAGACGACATTGATGAAATGTCTTTTGAGTAATGATGTTAACCTCAAAGAGTCAAAGTAAATGTACATATTTATTCTATACGTATAAATATATATAGATTCGATTAGGAGAACTTATGTTGCCTTGGACGGGAGATAAAAGCAGAGGGTGTAGTGGGAGAATAATATCTTGACTTTGTCGTCAAAACAGTTCGGTTGTTGTTACTTGTTAGTGGTGTTTCAAAGTTTTCACTTCTTATTACGTCTCTTCTAAACATTTTTATTTATCAATCACGGATACGCGCGTTGAGTATTTGGGCCCAATTTATGAGCAAACTTGTAATAAAGGCCCAAATTTCACAAAACTCCAAAAAAAACAAAACTGGTGCCATATCCTTTCACTCACTGCTGCTTCAACCCGCCTCCTCTGTTCTTCTTCTTCTCCTTCCTCTCACTGACTCAAAAATCTCTGATTCGATGTCTTAGAAACCATTTGCTTAGAGAGGATTAAGTTTAGTTAGTCTACGTTCCGAAATTTGCTATCGTTTCTGTAGGGAAGATTTTGTTGTTATATATCTCTATGGATTTTATGGTGTCCACAAGCAGTGTACAGGAAGGGTTTTGTTTGATTCAACAATTTCATCGCGAGAGTAAACGAAGTAACAAGCTTGACGTCTCAGGGCGCACGAGAAGTGGTAGTATTAGGTCTAAAGTCCCTCTTGGGTCACGAAAAAGGAATCGACTTGTTACTGTTTTCGCGGCCTCCAAAGTCGAGAGTTCGGGTCTTAATGGTAGAGCTCAAAAGTTCGAAACTTCTTCTGCCTCTGGGCATACCAACAGTAACGGTAACGGTCATTACAGCACTGCGAATTCGTCTTTTGCGTTGGAAGATGTCGAGAGTAACAACCATTTGCGTCAGCTGGTTAGAACTGGGGAATTGGAGGAAGGGTTTAGGTTTCTGGAAAACATGGTTTATCACGGTAACGTTCCAGATATCATTCCCTGCACGACACTGATCCGTGGGTTCTGTAGGATGGGTAAGACGAGGAAAGCCGCAAAGATCTTGGAGATTCTTGAAGGCTCTGGTGCTGTTCCTGATGTTATAACTTACAATGTTATGATTAGTGGGTATTGTAAAGCCGGGGAGATCAGTAACGCTTTATCTGTTCTCGATAGAATGAGTGTTTCCCCGGATGTTGTCACTTACAATACCATCTTGCGTTCTCTCTGCGATAGTGGGAAACTAAAGCAAGCCATGGAGGTTCTTGATAGGATGCTTCAGCGAGACTGTTATCCTGATGTCATTACTTACACTATATTGATCGAAGCTACTTGCAGAGATAGCGGTGTTGGACAGGCCATGAAGCTTCTAGATGAAATGAGGGATAGAGGATGTACGCCAGATGTTGTCACTTATAACGTTCTCGTCAATGGTATTTGTAAAGAGGGAAGACTAAATGAGGCGATCAAGTTCTTGAATGACATGCCATCTTCTGGATGTCAACCAAATGTTATTACACATAACATAATTCTGCGGAGTATGTGTAGTACCGGGAGATGGATGGACGCGGAGAAGCTTCTTGCTGATATGCTTCGTAAAGGCTTTTCGCCAAGTGTTGTCACTTTCAATATCTTGATTAATTTCTTGTGCAGAAAGGGTTTGCTTGGCCGAGCTATTGACATTTTGGAAAAGATGCCTAATCATGGATGCCAGCCGAATTCTTTGAGTTACAACCCGCTGCTTCATGGGTTTTGTAAGGAGAAAAAGATGGATAGGGCAATCGAGTATTTGGAAAGAATGGTCTCTCGTGGTTGTTACCCGGACATTGTGACCTACAACACTATGCTAACGGCTTTGTGCAAAGATGGGAAAGTTGAAGATGCGGTTGAGATACTCAATCAACTTAGCAGCAAGGGATGTTCTCCGGTTCTAATCACTTATAATACTGTCATCGATGGGCTTGCAAAAGCAGGTAAAACAGGCAAAGCGATAAAACTTCTTGACGAGATGCGTGCTAAAGATCTAAAGCCTGACACTATCACCTATTCCTCTCTTGTCGGAGGTTTAAGTAGGGAAGGTAAAGTAGATGAAGCCATAAAGTTTTTCCATGAGTTTGAGCGGATGGGCATTAGGCCAAATGCAGTCACCTTCAACTCTATAATGCTAGGACTCTGTAAGACTCGACAAACGGATCGCGCCATTGATTTCTTGGTTTATATGATCAATAGAGGGTGTAAACCGACTGAAACGTCATACACGATTCTGATAGAAGGCTTAGCTTATGAAGGTATGGCAAAGGAAGCTCTGGAGCTGCTTAATGAGCTTTGTAACAAGGGACTCATGAAGAAAAGCTCTGCAGAGCAAGTTGCAGGGAAGATGTAGCATAAAGTAGTTCACTCGCTTGTCTTGATTTGTGCTTAAGAGAACATTTTCAATGGCTCCTTTCTACTTATTAAGTCTTAGGTTCAGTATTGATTTTGTCAGAATTTTGGTCTTTGGAGTTTGCATATCAATATGATTCAGTTGTTACATCTTCTCGTGTTAATTTACAAATTCCATATTTATACAGCAATACATAATATACTATGCTATATAATTCCAAAGTAAGTTAAGAAGGGCCTTCAAGACGAATGTAGTCGTACATAATCCCTTGAAAGGGACCATTGCATCTTGGCTGTCTCAGGAATATAGTGTTATCACCTTGCACAACCCGGTTTCCTGGTATGTTCACCTCATACAGCATGTAAACCCCATGGATCCCATGCCTTGCTATTGAGTTGTCTCTCCCAATAAGTCCGGTTGTGAAGAGAGGGCGGACTGCTTCCGCATCATTGACTCGAATCTGCAAACAGAAGATGTCAATTACAGCCTTAACTTCTTTATCTCTGTAAAAAGATGAAGTTTCATTTTTACCTGCAACTCAGCTAAGGTTGCAGATGCTATGGCGATTCTCAGTTTGTAATTCGCCTTTTGATCGATGTTTTCAAGTTTAAAACTAATCTGCCAAGTTGTTCCTTCCTGCCCGTCTCCTTTCTTCCTGGGAACCTGAGCAAAGAACCAGTCTCTACGGTAATCGCTTACACCAACAGTGTAAACAAGGTCATCATTTGGATACAAATCTGTGTATCTGTTCCACAACCCATATTGTCTGAACCTGCAGATAATAAGAAAACAGTGTTTAATTCAGTTATTCACGCATACAAGTAGTGTGGTTCACAAAGGTGTAAGCTAATAAACCTGTCTTGATGATGGACGAAAGCCCTGTTTACAAGCGCGGGATCAGGATCTGGGATAAAGAACTCAGAAGCTTTTCGGTCAGGGATACCAATATCCCATAAGGTAGGTCCATCTCTCGGAGGTTCATAAATGATATCACCCAATTCAATCTTGCCCCCTGTGTTGTTATGTCCCTCAAGAATTGGCTGATATAGAGTAAACTATTTAATTTGATAGAACTAATTTACCTGAAGTCACAGAAACAATTTTGCCATCATGGTAATCTCCAATGAAACCGGGGACCCAGGCATAGAGATTATACTCGCCAGGACGCACATTCCCTATTGAGAAATAGCCAGCCTCATCCCCTACCGCCCAAAATTGGTATCCCTGATTGGCAAACAGTTCTTTGTTTTATTTTGTTGGTAGTTCCATCATAGAGTTCTTTCTTGATGTCTTGAACATCTTTGAACCAATCTTGTTATGTTTGCTTGTTGAAAACAATTAAGAAAGGAGAAGGAAAATTCACCTTGCATTCAATTTGCCAAGAACCAGAACCACCAGGTGGAGCCAAACCCACATAAGCACCTCCTGCTGATATCAAATCATTGCTTATGAACCTATACAAAATCAATGTTAATACGTAAACTTTTGGTGGAATGTTAACATTTTAAGAATACAATTACAGAAGCAACACAATATAAAGGACGATCCAGGAAACAAATGACAATGAGAATATAAAATAACACTAATACCTGTCACGGATAAGTAATCTACCACGGGCCGTACCACGTTCGTCAGACTTTGGATATTCCTCAGATGCCACAAAGCTATAAGGCCAACTTTCAACTTCAGCCATCATCTATACAGATAACTCATTTAAGTGAGTCCTTACATTACCACAAATCTTTTTTTGTATCAGCAAGTCTGATGGAAATTTGCTTCTTTCGTACCTTTATCTTAGCATCGTCCCATAAGCAAAGTGGGTCATCTCCATGGGGTGTCGAATTTAGGTAAATGAAAACAGGGCCATAGACTTTCTTCCAAGGCTCACCTTGTTCAAAACGAGGCATCATGGTTTTTCCAGCATAATGGGTACTGTGAAACACCTGGAAATAACCATTATTTAAACCAAGATCAATATTGTACTTCTAAGTATTATACTGAAACAAGTACCACATTTTTCACAGGGACACTTACTGCAAGAGTGGTTGGGCCAACATGTGATGTGAGGTTTTGTTTGAGTGGTCCGCCTGAGCGAAACTCATTACTGGGCGTAATTTGCCAGAATCCTATAGGTGGATCGAAGGATATCCATCCATGTACTCTAAGATCCTGATTCTCACACGAATACTGGTATTTGTCATCTACCTGTCAGAGAAAAAAAATTGATTTAGTTCTCGAGGAAACAGAATTTGCCGGATTCATTTTTTGAAGTTGTAATACATCAGAAAGCCAGCATAAGGTCATAATATACGATTTCATGTATTAGTAGATAGGCTATTAAACAGCTCAAACAAGCATGAAAAAGATCATAATGTTCTAATTTCTAAATAAGTGAAAAATATGGAACTCATACTTCGCCTTGCAAGCGTGGATCACATGGAGTAGTGAGAAGAGAAGCTTCCTGGTAATCTAGAGTTTGACATCTTCCTTTACATAGATCATCTGGAAAAGGCATTATCCTTTTTCTGTCATCTGCCACAGCCATGTAATGGAATCTGTAGAAACGAATGGCAAGGGGGATATATATGAGATATCAAATAACTACACAGTTGTGTGGACGAGCAATTAAACCCAATAAATAAATATCTGAAAAATGACACTATCTTTTGTTTGGGATCTATAATACTCTTCACATGGACATGCAATCAATAACATTTGATGTTTTTCTTCTCAGTGCAAAAAAATGGATCTTAAGGTGATTAGACATTTAGACTTCATATAAGACAGAGAAGTTGACGTAGGAAATAGAGACAATATTACTTGTCTTTTCTGAGCTTGAATGCTATTCTTGTTTCTCCAAGTTCAAATCCAGGCCAATCCTTGAGGTGTTCATAAATGCCATACGAGTAAACTCCAGAAGAGCCACGAAGCATTATAAACCTGAAAGAAAGAGTATCTAGTCAATGTCTCTTCTCTACTTTTCTTTCTCATTATAGGAAATACATCATGCAATATAGACCTTTTATCGATATTCAGGGGAATGTACTTGCCCTCAAGGGATGGATCCCATGTTCTTACAAATGAGATCTCAACCTGTTCTTCAGTCTCAACTATGACCCTGAAACTCACTCCACTGATGCTGCATAGATACGATCAAATGATCCATCAAGTAGTACACATTATTTACCATCCAACAAGTTTTAGTACACATCATATATACAGGCAGAACGCAGAAAAAAGAAGAAGAAGAAAAAAATCATTATTATAGGGGATTTGGATGCAGCAGTGACAATTAACAAGTTTATTTAGGTGGAGAAAAACTTGTTTTGAGTTATACATCAACTCAACTCCACCAGTACTGAAAAATGCCACTAGCAGATGCGACGACCAATAGCATGACGAAGACCTATATAAGATGGTTCTGAGCTCCTAATCCTAACGACTATAAAGGTAAATGCATAAAGGACATACACATCAAATATTCCCTTGCCTCCAGGTTCATTCCAGTGCAGGTCCCAGTACCTATACATTCGAGTAATTTCAATTAACTAGGCTTCTCAGGAAAACTGAAGAAGAGAAAGTATCATTGAACACAGTAAAAACAATATCGAGTTAGAAACATGACTCATACCCTCTGTTAGTCTCCTTATTACGAACTTCGAGTACATTATCAACACCGTTATACTTTATGCCGGTGATGATTCCACCTGGGTTTGACAGTGTAACTTGGAGAATTCCATTGTCCAACACAACCTGCAACATTTCTGTCGTCAGTCAAAACACATTTAATAAATGACACATAAAAGGAGACATTATAGACTGAGAAAGTTGCATTACATATCGGTCATGGATATGCAACTTGACACCTTGAGAGGACATTCTGTTATCCTTTCTATGACTAGGGCCACTTGTACCTTGATCTGTCCCTTTTGAATGTAAGAAAAAAATCAAGAGATATGCTTGTAGAGAAACTAAAGAGACTAATATTAATATGATCACATTATTACAAGGAAGAAGGCAGAATCACAAGAAAAATCAAAGCAAAGAAATGCTAGTGCAAAACAAGACTTTTGAAGCGGCCATAGATATAGGATCTGTAGAACTGGTCTCAGAACAAACTGCAAAGGCGTTTTACCTCCGACAATCAAGCAAATTTGCATACAAAATATACTAATCAATAAACTGTAACTCTGTTATGGTTTAAAGTCCATTCCTTTGTGGATTTATACGTAGACCCATTAAAGGGAAACTATTTCCACAAATAAACAAACCCCAATTTCATGAAATAAGGAAAGAACAGTTTCGAAGTAAATGCTCAAAACAAGACAAGTAAACCAACAGAATTTTGAAGTCTATTTTCTCATCCGGGCTAAAAATACGAACTTTGATGTCACAATTTCGTTGAGCAAGTTCAAAACCATTCTCAAGTTCATCGAAATCGGTGTAGTTAAACCAGAGGATGAAGAAACCATAAGAAGAGAGCTGGAGAAGGTTAGACGAGAAATTACAGCGGTGGCCAGCATTTAAAGCGGTTTCATGGTTAGTGAAACGGTGCAGGAGCCGATCAGCCAGTCTCTTCATCAGTACTCGACCCACGCCACGCGATCACCACCGAAGCCTGGTGCTCACGCACACGCACGTGTACAGGATCTAGAGAGAGAGAGTCTGCGCTAGCGTTTGGTTAAAGCGCTTCTGTGCCTTTGTTTGGGTACGACTGCGTTTGTCTTTCTTTGTTTTCTCAAGTATCTAACGAGTTTTACTTGTAATTTAAATCTCATCATTAATCGAATGTAATTAGATTTTAGTTTCGGTTCAACTCCAAATGAATCTGAAATCTCTTTTATTGAAACAAAATATTAAGAAAGCAAGTCTCATGGTGATATCAGCTCAAACAAATCTCTTAGGGTGCACAGATCTCTCTGTCTTGGTAAGCATTAATTAAACCCTTCCTTAGAATCTGTCTGAAGGATTTGAGGCAAATTTACAGAATTACACACAAGCTATGCCCTCTCTCTCTACTCAGGCTTCCTCTGGAAGAACAACGATCCTATTAAGACAGCTATCCCTGTTATTGCTATCGTGAAGAAAAGCCTTTTGTGCGAAACACCGTCCCCATCTCTTCGCCTCCTACCGTTTCCATCTCCTTCTGCTGCCCTCGGGATCCTTCTGCATTATCCATTCCACAATATGAGTTTAGCCAAAATATAAAGATTAAGCAGAGTTTCAAAAATAACACAATGCAGATAAGAATATATATACCTGGATGATTCCACATTGTTCAGCACAGTACCAGGGCATTTGGTTTCATGGTTATATCTTTCTCTCAATCTTACATAGCTGTTGCATTGATAACAGAGTTCTGTTCGGTTGCCACACACTTCCTAAAATTGGGAAAACCGAGCGGTCAGAAAATCCTTTGGTTGGAGAGTAAAGGAAAAGTATGGGTGAGTAAGAGCGAATACCTGATGTTCAGCAAGATCAACTGCAGGCAATGGAAACTCACAGAACTCACAGGTTACAATCCTTTTGGGGCATATTTCTCCTTTATGACTGTCAAAAATCTCACGTTCTATGGTCTCTTGGCACATCGAGCATGCTATCTTCTCAATGCAGTACAAGAGGAATATAGTAAGAAAAAGTCATTTCGGTCATCTAGCAGAATCTAAAACCATACAAACGTACTGAGACTAAAACAGAAACATAAGAAATTCCTACTTGTTATTTTCAATAACTAATCTTGAGTGTTGATCTAGTAATTGAAACAGTCACAAACTTGCAAACACACGCTGCAGTTACTAGTGTTCTTGTCAACCAAAAAACTCAAGAATAGTATGCAATGACAACACCTAAGGAACAAAGGTTGATAAAGACTAGCTGTTTGTGTTATCAGTCAAATCAATGCATAAGTGATCTTATTTGTTAATTGTAACAAGCAATCAAAATATTTGAGAGCAGAACCACTATATGAAACAATGGAAATCCATTTGATCAACCAATCTAAATGTCAGAGTATAGTTTTTTTATGGAGCTAGCAAAGAGAAGTTTGTTCAAGACTGGTGAGAAATAGTAAAATCAGCGTACCGGAGCATGTGTGTTCAAGAAGTGCTCCTCAGCATGCTTTTTGGGTACCATATCACCACAAATCTTACATTTTTCTAAATTCCGGGCACAATGTACACGATGCAGATCAATATTTGGTGATGGAATGTCTCTGTCACTGAAAAAAAGCACGCTAAGCTTATTACGACACTCTCAAAGGATCAACCATCCAAGTAGATGTTACCATTGACCATGCAAAATGATCCGGCTATTGAAAATACAGAGTCTCAGCAGACTCGAGGCTACAATAATTAGACAAAGCACACAAAGCCCTCTAGAAACTCAGCAATCCATCAGAGAGACAGTGACAGAATACAATCAAACTCTTGTAGACACGAAAGGAAGCTGATGCATAGTCCATTAATTTATCAGGAATGATTTTAGGGAAGTGACAAAAGAAAACAACCATTTAGTAGGTGGCCAAAAAAAAAAAAAAACAGCTCTTTTGCAAAAGGGGCAGCACATCACATAATTGCATAGTCCAACCATCACAAGCCCTTGGTTATAATTCTAATCACCGACAACACAAACCAAGCTGAAACCAAACTGAATCACACAGCTCACAAGTATATTAAAATGTGACACAGCTTGCAATCACCAATCAATTCCAAAAAAGAACAGAGAATTATAACCTCGAGTCCCAGAATTTCGAATTACATAAGTCATCATCGAACGATAAGCAACAAGGAGAAACCACGGAAAGCAACCAATCACCCAAGAATCCGAACAAAACAGAGCAAGTCAACAAACCCAGAAAGAGAAATCAGGGAAACGTACCAGTGGTTGCATACGATGGTGATTTCTTCTCCAGTCGCAGTCTCCATCTTCAAACGACAAACAAACAAAAAAGGAACTTAATTTCACAGATGGGAAGCAAATAAACAGATCAGATGAGAAACAGGAACGATCAGAGACACCTTAAGAACGAAATTTAAGAATCACGGATCTTTAACCTCGTTTTCTTGGGATTTTGAGATATAAAAGAGAGAAGAGAGAAGAGAGAAGAGAGAGAGAGAGACTCAAATTATTAGTGCCCTTTTATTAATGAATAAAATATGTAAATAATGATGAAAATATAGTTGAACCAAACTCTCAGAGATTAATGAATTTGCCTTTTTTTTTGGCTTCAACCCAAACCACAGACATTTTAATGTCTTCGTCCACGCTCCTCCACTCGCATTGTAGTCCACGCGCCACAGATTACACTACCTAACTAGATATATAAACTATCTTTAGGTAATATAAAAACATATGGGTTGATTGCTATTATAATCTCAAATTATCAAAGGTTTTTTATATACAACTTCTGTGATTATTACTTTAGTAGAACAGATAAATAAATCAACGTTGAACGAAACATTACTCGCTAATTAATCATTAGAGTCTGATTTTGTTTATCTGTACTATCTCTCCAAGTTCAGTCCGGCCCAAAAAATTAACAGATTCAAGTCTAAAAACAAATGGGACAAATATCTCCAGAAAGCTGTAAATCTAAAAGAAACCAAAAAAAACTTAAAAAACAGGACAACCTTCGACTTGAATTCCAGGAGCAGTAGGACAAGAGGCAAGAGGACAGTTCTCACCATTAGCACCCCACCAATGATCAATAGAGATACCATTCATCGTCAGACTAAAGTATAAGAGCACTCCCATGAACGCTAAACCCGCGTCTAATGCTGCTGATAGCACGTAATTATACCTCTGCCACCACCCTTTGTAGTACTTGAACACAAAGTAGTTGAATATCACACCTACAATGATCCAGCAGTTGAAGTTCACGCTTGTTGCTGGCGGCATTGCAGCTGTTGCCCCTAAAAGCACCGGGAGATTGATCTGCGAGATCCATGTTTTTGTCGGGAAGGCCTTTTGGAGAAGCCATACGAGGACAGGTCCTATCAGTCCACCTAAGAAGAACCAGTTTAGTGCAGGGTAGTTTCCTAGCCGGCCAAAGATTCTCTTGGGTCCTACTAATCCCCAAATCACTGATGCGTCAAAGAAAACCCTGTCACTTGGACATGTCCATGGACTGTTCGGAGGAAGCAACTCTTTCTGGCATATGTTTTCTACTGATGTGAGCAAGTACCATGCCACTGATATATTCACTGTGCCTGCTATCACCGTTCCTATGAGCTGGACTAAGAACATCGACCTTGGCGGTATCTTCATGTAATGGCCTAGCTTGAAGTCGTTGAGGAATGAAATTGCTTGTGACATGCTTATGTACCCGTAAGTTTTGAAGCAGACGTTAGCTATTGGTCTCCCTGGTAACAACACACCCATGAGATACTCTGTGATGATGTTCAGACCTGGAGTCTGTCACAACAGTTTGAAAAGTGAGAAAACAGAAAAGATCCTAATTAATTATGTTTTGGGGATTAAATAAAGTGGGAAGTTGTGGTACCTGATTAGTTGTAGCAGTGATAATGCTGACTGGTACGGTGAAGGTTAAAGCCATGAAAGAAGCTAGAAGGAGTCCCCACCAAGGCATCTGGATCTGGTCTTTCATGAAAATGCAGAGAACAAGAGATAGTGCTAATGAGATAGCTAGCAGGCCGTAAAACCACCAGCTTGGTATGTCTTTGTACTTCTTCATCAACCTTGTGTGTATGTCCACTTTAGCTTTGGTTGAAGCTCGTACTTGTTGCCAAATTCCCCTAAATCAAAAAGAAGATTAGTAAAATTCAACCTCAAGTTAGTGCATATAAGTTCATTATTGATAAGCTGATCAGCTTACTTTCCATTGAAGAGTGCAACATGAGTCAGTGTGGAAACGATGGCTGCGAAACCAATCCCGTAGCTGATAGCGAAGAACGTGCTGAGATAAACCCGACCTTCTTGTTGATAATTCCCCATGTCCAACTCAAACTTATTGTTGACAATGGTGGAGATATTGTAAAGCTCCCCTTGCTTATCAAACAGATCAGAGGAAAAAATTGGAAACTTGTTTGCTTCATACACATTCATTCCCCAGTATGATATAGGGATAACCATATACATGACCAGAATGTAACCAACGAGGACGTTGACGATTGCAAAGAAAGGAGTCACAAGAGGGCTTCCAAGGTAAGAAGCAATGACAGACCAATCAAGAGCAAATGCACCAATGCCAAGTCCTGACATTCCAGAGCCTAACTGCTGAGCTGTGATAGACTTTGGGAATGCCCAACAAACCCAAGATATTGATGATAAGGTCAAGAACAAGTAGGCAGGGAATATGTACCACGCGAAGCTACAAACAAACGCAATCACAAAGAACTTCCCTCTAGACATTCTAGCATTGTCCTTCTCATGAAGAGCACTAGACAAAGGTTTAAAAAAAAAAAAACAATACTGTCAAGCACATTTATATAAACAACTTCAAAATCAAATGCTATGCAATATCAAACTAACATACCGAAACAGAGAGACTTGAAGAACACTCGTTGGCCACCACATCTGAGCAGGATCAACCACTAACTTTCTCATGATACCAGCCCAACCATACCCAAGAATCTGGTTCAACAACAGACAATCATAACTAATCACCAAAAACTTCATTATAAAAAAAAAAAAAAGAGAGAAAATATGAAATAATTGAAATTGAAAGAGACCTGAGTAGTGATAACAAGAATCCAACTAGCCAGGAAACTAATCTTCCGTTTATAAAAAGCCATGATGATATCAACAATTCCAACAGCATAAGCAGTACCAGATCCAAACCCAGCACCAGCGTTAGCAAACATGGAGATCAACACATGCTCTTTCACGTTAAACGGACCCGGATTAAACGAAAACTCCCATGACCCGATCTTATACTTAGTCTCAGGCAAAACACGAGCCATAAGCTTCCCTAAAGGCAACGTAACGACTTGAACAGAGATCATAGTGATCATCAGAGGCTGAGTCCTGTATCCGAAGAAAGTGTTGAGAAACGAGAGGAGGACACAAGAGAGGAGACCTAGAAACCACATCCGAAACGTCCACACGGGTAAAGAAGGATCGTCGTGGTTCGACACAGTGAGACGAACCTCCTCCACGGGAGATTCGTCTTCGTCGTCATCGGCGTTGGTGATCTCCGGTTTGTGTGATTCAATCGCAGCCATTGTTTGCGGCGAGTGTGGCGGGATCTAGGGTTTGGGAGAATGAGGCGTCAGAGAATATTGGAAGAATCTTTATAAAGAGATTCATGAGAATCTTTATTTGAGATTTGTGATTTGTTTCGATAGGAAAATAAAATAAAATAAAATAAAAATAAAGGGAGAGTATCCAAAAGGAGATATATATATTTGTGTATAAACTGAAGAGTAGTACTGTCTCCGGCGAATCGAAGTTGGTTGCAAACATTCATCGCCTCTTTAAGCGGGAAACAATCCTATTGGTACCTTGAGTAATATTTATTAACTTTATTCAACTATAATATCGATGAAATTATTCAAGGAAAAGTATATAATATTTTACAAATTTTTTTATGTTTTTTAAAAAAGGTGTATAGGGATATATAATTAAAGATCTATAGAAAAAAAATCAACAATACATTAGTAGTGGTAGGGCTTGGTAATGGGATATCAGCTTCGATCTTCTATGGACGACGTCATATGTTTGTGTGGCTTTGGAAAAAGAAAACACGTACAGTTCAGTTTGCCTTTTATATTCAAGCGTGTGAATAGAAGTTGAAGGAAACGTAGCTAGTTTCTACAATTACAAGTCGTCGTTATTCGTTAATGTATCCACTATTCCATGTAACTGCACTTAATTAAAACGTTATTAGAACACAAGACTACTTGTAAAAATGTCCTTCTATTTCCTAAAGCTAACATTAGCTACTTAATTTAGCTTCTTCTTTTTTTGTTGGGTAAACTAAGCTAACTTTAGTTACGTACCTCTTCTCTATCCGAATTGTCCGGAGTTCACAATTGGCAAACCTAAACAAACAAAAATAAATAATTGAAATCCAGTTTTGATATATATATATATGTATTTAGTGAATAGAGTGAAGAGAGTGGGGGGGGGGGGGGGAGTAGCATAATAAATCACCTTGTAAGGTGAGCATCTTGAAGAGGCATGCCACGCCTTTCATGCAGCGCAAGAAGTGTTTGTTGCAAGAAAATCCCGTGGCTTACAATTGCTATTTCTTTTTCTGGTCTCTCCCTTAACCTACACATGTTGTTTTTTTCTCTTCTTCTAAATTAGTGTAATTTTCGGAACATACATAGACTATACCACTGATATGATTATATCAGAAATTTATTCTGATTCATGTTAATAAAATAATGTATGACTCAAATATATAGACTATTCCTTGGAGTTATTATGAATCACACATGGAAATATTGATTCCAAGTATATAACAACTTTATTTGAATAATTACGTACGTATAATGGATCATTTAAAACAATGTTATTTAGAATGTTAAACACAATAAAATGATCATGATTCTAACTTAGTGCATAAAAGATATATGCCACTTCATTATCAACTGGATTTGAGTTATATTTTCACTAGCTATATAGTATTTCGTTTTTTTTTTCCTTTTTACGAACTAATTCGTCTTGTAATCTAATTGCAGTTTGGTCAACATGATGGATCGTGGATGTTTCTGTCCATATTTCGAGTGGACATATATATTAGAATGACAATATCCGAAATAGAGTTATTTCTAAAGATATAGATGGACCACCATTTTAATTAATATAATGCATGAAAATGTGAAAGTCTAATTTAAAAAGAAGAAAGGAAAGTTCGTAGTCACCATGTTAAAAAGCGAAGACCTCTAGTAACAACCTCTTCTAGTGTTTCCCTTTCCTTATCTTTCCATCCAGCATCTTCATCACTCTTTATCTATGTATAATAATATAACCATATGAAAATATAAAATGATCAAAATTGATAAATAGAAGATGATCAATATGAGCTTCTAAAGGAATAAATGGTGAGATGATTAACTACCTCTGTAAAGTCGATGTCAGGAAAACAAATGCGGTGAGTACTTATACTTGCTCTACGATCACACGGATAGAGTCCCTGCAGAGAATATCGATCGAACAACTAGAGTCCATTATAATTCATCATCCATTATATTGGAACACATATATATATTAAGCTTTATAACAATCTGTTTTTTTTGTTTGTTTAAAGCAATGAATATTTGATATTACCATGCGTTCTCTACAAATGTCAAGTGCTACAATTGGAGGGAGGTTGTTGGGTATATTGATATCTTCTTGTTCCCTAAATAGTCCTACTGAAGTTTCCATTGTTCTGAAATTAAATGAAACAGTGTTTCTATTCAACTGCCCAATTATGGATAACAATTCAAAAGTCTTCAGTTTATAAACTTAATTGTTGATGGATACTTGGGAACCATACCACCAAAAAAGAACCTTCAAGATTTGAATTTTATAATATATATATATATATATATATATATATTATATAACAATTCATCATCATGTCGGGATTAGTTATTAACCGAAGCGGATATGGTGGATCTAGTGATTTATACAGAGAGTATTGGAGTTAGGCAGAGATTTTTTAAACACTAAAAAGTAGGTCTAACCACATATTCCCCAAGGTGATTCTACCAGAAATTAAATATTAGTCAAAATAAGAAATTGGTAGCTGTAGTAGTACGTACCGGCGTAGAGTTGAGGTAATCACCAACTCGATAGTGTCTAACAACCCTAATTCAAGGATTTTCTTGCGCCTTTCAGAAACCTGTGGAATTGTCGAAAAATGATGCATATACAAGAGTGCACCTCAAGGTGGTATATCAAACCCTAAGCATATGGTTGATATTATATATAGATGTAATTCTGTCACCTGTTGCAAACCCTTTGGAGAGAGGTGGGCATCAAAAAGCTTTTCTGATTCAGGTTTCTCTCCTTGCTCTTCTAATGCTACATTGTGGATTCCTTGTGCATGCCTCACCTTTATTCAATTCCGGTAGGTCCAATACAACAAATTAAAACATGGCTCTGCAGTACCCTTTACGTACGTAAATGTAAACTCAAGCACAAAAGGGCCTGTGCAACAAGTAATACCGCTATAATTATAAGAGATTGAAAAAGAAAAACATGGAAGACTAACCAAATGAAGGATTTTGAAATTGGGCGATGAGAGTCGCAGCGTCTGAGCTCCACATAATTCCATGTCTATCCATACACACGTAGTGAACTCCTTATTATAAACTAACTACAATATAATTTTTACTTAATTATAATTTTGTTAAGCAACTGCTACCAATAAAATATTTACAAAACCATCCTCTTCTTTATATATTCGTCCTTAGCTCATGTCGAATCAATATTTATATATGTATATATACATAGATCCACTGTCCCCACTTAAATTCATGGGGCCGGGGGAAGCCCCTCAGAAACAACTCGGAAGCAATATGGAAGTTTTCTAAAATTCAATGGACTACGTCGTCTGTAGACTACAACCCTTAGAATGGACTAAAGAAAAAGTCTAACCCAATCGCTGAAGCCGTGTTAATGGGTGTATAATTTTCAAATCTATTATATTAAAGAAATTTGGTGGAAATATTGATATGTATATATATGGTTCAGCGCCAGGGTTTCCTCTTTTGGTATTCCCCAGCAAAAACACCAGCTCTTCCCCGAAATCGGTCGGTTACTTTTTCCATTTTATGCAAGGGCCACGTGGCTGGTAGTTATATCGATTTAAAAGACTACCGTATATGAATTTCTCAACAACAACAGTCTTTTTATTCCATTACATAACTATATCATATCGTATACTATCTATTTATGATAGTGTTTATTTTCCATTTATTTGATACATTTCCTGAACATTGCAGAAGAAAGAAAAACAGATATAGCTAGGTTGGTAGGAGAAGCTCTTTTAATTCGAGCTTTAAGAATAAAACAATAAAATCAATAACACGTAATTTCGACCAAAAGACTCCGTCGTACGTCAATTCTCCGCAGTTGAGCTGATCAGGCTGAAAAATAAAAGCATATATATAACAATCCACTATAGTAACCGAAATGGATAATCATAAACGAACTAGATGAAGATCACACACTAACCTCCCTTTGTCTACAATCACGACAGTACGAATTTCGCAATTAACAAATCTGTTAAAGAATATATTTTAGTTATTACAAAATAAATAATATCAACTATAAGTTGAACTACATATACGTAGCTAAAGGGAAACTTTTTTTGTACCTCTTGAAAAGTTCATTTCTAGTTGAGTCGTCACAATCGTTTGCGAACACGTACATCATATGCTGCAATACTATTCCATGGCTTACAACTGCGACTTCCTTCTCTGGTCTCTTCCACAACCTTAATTAGTTTATAGAGAAAATTTCTCAATTCTCTATATGCTTATGTAATCTATATTAATTCCACGAAGTTAATTAAGATTTGAAAAGGTTACCATTTCATGAACTCTAACCCTCTCGCCAAAATCTCTTCTTCCGACTCTCTAACATCTGGTCTCCATAGGTTGTCCTCTTCGCTTTCAATCTATATATAATATGATATCCAAAATATTAGAGAAATCACCATGTGTATTCTTTATACATATGTTGATAAGTCTTTAATGTATAATATAGTATTCCAAGAATTAATATATGATTTGTTAATGAAGAAAGAGTGAAAGCTAGCTCGTTGCCTGAGAGAAATCAACGGTGGGGAAAAGAGTTTGGTACTCGCTAACGTTTCTTCTCATGTCAGGAGGACGGACTCCCTGCGTGCACAATAAAAAAAAAATACATATCCATGTTTCGTTACCATGATGAATTTGTTCGATATGGACGATGAATATAATATATATATATATATATAAATGAAACATATTTCCTCAAACATACATTACGGTCTCGAGCAACCTCAAGTGCCACAATGGGAGGGCTACTTGTCATTCTTGCTTGTTTGGATTCCTTTCCAAAAACTCCAACTGCGGTTTGCATAGTTCTATTCATAAACCGAATAATTAATCAGTCCAAGCCACTATAAAACATAAAAGATACAAATATAACCAAGTCTATTCTTCAATGCATATATATATATATATATATATATATATATGTTACCTAAACAAGGGAGAAGTTACAACTAGCTCAATCCTCTTTAGCAGCCCGCTTGTTTCGAGTTGTTCGCGGAGATTCTCAACCTTAAGAGAAGCATTAAATGATTAGAAGTTATAGCAATGCACAAAGTGGATCATCTCCTGAGGCGATTTTGATCCATGTGGTTAAAGTTAAAAGTGTAGGAGATATTTAGGGTTTACCTGTTGGTTACCATGATCGGTAAGCGGAGCATCAAAGAGATGAGGAGACAGCAACGCACTTCTATCTTTTTTGGCTGCTACATTGTGCTCCGCTTCTCCATGTCTCAACTTTAATAAATTAAAGAAGAAACGTAAATAAGATGTATCACCGTACTCAGCCTCTTTATTAGTGACGACGATAGAGTACTTACCAAGTGAATGATTTTACAGCTCTCCAAGGGGTACAAGAATCTTGCATCCATTTCTCTACACATTATATTATTTTCATTGTAAACATAACATTGGCACACAGTACATGCATTAACGAGAACATTATTAAAAAATCATAAGAGATTACGAAAATATTAGTCGCAGATATATATCAAACCTATTAAAGAGACGGTTCGTATTATTGGCAGGCAAATAATATCTCAAGGGGTCTTCTTTGAACTCAAGGTTACTTATCGTATTAAAGTGATCGATGATGTTATTATTAGGCTCTCTCATTGCTTTCTTTATATAGTGGGAAATAATCAAAGATAACACACAGGTGAAGTCGAATGGTACGTAAACTTTCATGCAAATACAAGTCAAACATTTGATTTGACTCATTCCTCTCTTAGTCTTTACTAATGTATAACAAGGACCGCAATAATAGATCATTTCCAAGTACTAATTGTGGGTTTTAGTTTCTAATTATTATTTAAAGGAACTCCCCAAATATATTTTTATATAACTCTTTTTATACCTAAATATATAAGATCTTGTAATCACGATGAATGGTTTGTCCAATATAATATGGAGCTGAAGAAACCATATACATGATCATGGAATACAGTACCTCGTAACAAGTTGAATACGTATCCAAAAATACATATATACATAAAAAAATGTTTCTGCCTTATTTTAATTTGTTTGGGGAACCAAAAATTGATTATATTTTGTTTTAGTTTCAATATTTCAACGTTGGATGATCTTAGAGCCAAATACGGTTCGAACCACGTAGAGAAAGAAAAAAAACGAAAGAGACAAAAGACATATCGTATACTCCAAGAAGAAATGTTAATATATTGCCTTGAACTGTATGTTTTACTCGTTTAGTCTTTCTTAACTCGTTTAGCTTTTGAAACTTTATATTTCCGTCTTTGATATAACCGAAGTTACTTGTCGTCAAATACATGTCCAAATATTTTAGTTAGAAATGTCTCACACATGACTAATCTAGAAACTGTTATTTCCGGACAAAAACTACCCACTCTAAAAATTCACGCAAAATTAAAAAAAAAAATTTTTGTGATGGAATGAATGGGTTTGGTTGTACTTAGTACTTACAATCTTTCATAGAGTAGCCAGTGCAAAAAATTTGAAAGCAAAAAAAATGGAGGGAACCAAATTTTTGTACGTGACTTCGTTTTTACCTGTTGGGTCCTCCAAGATTGCTTTCTTTATCAACCAAATATCACATAAAGACTTTAAAATGTATCGTTTATCAACAAAGAATTAAACAATTTTGCTTCTCCAATGATGGTTATAATTGTTGATTTGTTTCGGAAGTAGATGTTAGGAAATAAATTGTGTATATTATGTATACAAAGTTTTAACAAAAGAACGCAATGAAACAATATAATTGTATGTTTCTCATCAAGGACATGAGCCAGAAGATCTTCTTCCCCAGAAGCTATCTTCACTCTCTTTTCCTCAAGCTTTTATATTACAAATGTGCCGAACTTTAACCTCTACGAAACTAAAAAATGGATGCAACAAAGGCTCTCTCTCTACTTTTTCCCCACCTTGGCTCTAATCTTCTCCTCGAGTATCTCTGCATCAAGTCCATACATCCTGTTTAGAGCCTGCATGTTCTCCAGCGTCTCACTCAGTGTTCTGCTGTCGCTCCCATCGCATCGCAAATGTTGCATTGGCCCATGTAGGAGCTTATTCACTATACCTCGGATTAGATCGTCTACTGCTTTTCTCATCTTCTTGTCCATCACAATGCCACCCATTTTCGGCAAGAATTTCTCAACCTCTGCAGCTATAATTCTCTCTGTATATCCCCTTAATTTCTTGATTGTTGGAACTGTCTCCAGCGAATCTCTCCACGCTTCAAAGTGTTTTGATTCCTCTGTAATTATAGCCTGAGCTTCCATTGCTTTCCTCACCCTGTCTTCTTTATTCGCAGCAACAACTTCCTTGAGGTCATCCACGTTGTAAACCCGTGCACCATCTATTTCAGCGACACAAGACCCGACATTTCTAGGAACAGAGATATCAACAAAAAGCCTCCCATCTCTAACAGGAGGGAGAGTCTCTACTTGCTCCTTTAAGAACAATGGTGTCTCAGATGCTGTGCTAGTAAAGACTACATCGGCTTCTCCAGCACAAGATAGCATCTCATCAAGGGGTTTATAAATAATCTCAACACCAGGCGGCATCTCCTCGCGGATAGCTGCAACTTTCTCTTCGCTTCGGTTCACAACCACCATTTTGGTGCAACCTTTAGCAACCAAGTGCTTAATTACAAGCTTCCCCATCTTTCCAGCACCAATTACCAACATCCTAGCAGATGATGCATGTGAAGATTCTGGAAGCTTCATGAGAGCAAGTTCAACTGCAGCAGAGCTAACGGAAACAGCCCCAGCAGCGATATTTGTCTCTGTTCTGACTCGCTTTCCAACCGTGATTGCGTGTTTAAATAGCCCACTGATGTTCCTTCCAAAACCATGGACTCCTTGACCTGATTTAACAACTTGTTTAACCTGTGCAAGTATCTGACCTTCTCCTAGGACAAGGGAGTCCAAACCAGCTGAGACTTCGAATATATGTTGTGTGACGTCCTGGTTGTACAATAGAAAACGGTGCTGACAGATCTCCGAAACTGGGATTCCACTTGTCTGGCAATAAAATAACATATATCAGCATTTGAAATTGATTGTAGTATGGTGATAAAAGCATATCAAAGAGAGTTATCAGATGAAGTTGTTGTCACAGATAATGAGAAGTGCATTGTTGGTGACAGAGATTAAGCATGGGAAAGGGAAAGACCTTAGACATCCACTCAGTCACTTCTTTGACTCCACGATGTTGAGAGAGAGCCAAGACATAAATCTCCATTCGGTTGCAGGTACTGAGAACAGCAGCTTCTTCGATATGATTCAAATTGCACAATTCGGCAATAGCTCGTGGCCATTCAGCTTCTGGTATAGCAAGCTTTTCACGCATCTCAACAGGAGCTGTGTGAATGCTAAGCCCAATCACCATAATGCTGCTTCTTTCCTTTGTGTATCCTGTAACCATGAAATAGTTGGGAGTTCAGTAAAAAAGACCCTTTAGCTTAAAGAAGTATACAATATATATCTTCCAGAAATCAAAATCCAGAATAATCATATGCAACAAAATACTACAGCTCAGGAATGAAAGAGATCAGCCAGGAGGAGATAAAAATATCGTAAAGAAGATTGCTTTAATATACATCTTTGGAGTAAACAGTATTTAAATCCAAGCGGCAAAATTTTGAAAAGCTTTACAAATCCCATCAAAATTTAAAATTAGCAACCAAAGAAGCAGTCAAGCACCGATCATGAAATTCAAATGCAATTTCACATGATGCAGAACAAAATAGAAGACCCAAAATTGGAATTCGAACAGGGAAACGTACTGTCAATAGCAGAAGTCTTGAGCTGTTCCAGAGCGGAGACACTGGCTGATTTAGACGTGGAAATCTCGCAACGCGCTCTCTGGATCAGACCTCGCCTTGTCCTATTGTTAATCGGAAGAGCACGAATCCCAATTACACCCAACGGCGCCGGAGAAGAAGAAGAAGAAGAAGACGGATTGAGTTGATTCGATAACAAATTCTCCAGCTTCGGGGTAACCGCAAAGGCGCTAGAAACCGCCATAGATTTCCGAGTTTACAAAACAAGCAATCTCAATATCTCAAATTCAGAGAAAAACACCCCCCTTCGTCGTCCAGAAACCCAAACCCTAGAGAGATTAGGTAGGAATCGAGAAGACAAAGAGGGAGATATAATGCTGTGATTGAAGTTGAGGAAGAAAAAAAGATGAGAAAATGGTTTAGGATCAAAGGAGCAGCGCGTGTGTTAGTTGACAACTTGAAAGGAGCAGGTGGATCCGGGTCGGGTTATGCGGGTGTGTTTAAGAACGGGTCAATTCAAGGGTGTAAACGTGTGTATTAACTCGGCCGGTGGTGACTATTGACTACACAAGAAGAAAATGAGGCAACAACCAACAAGTATTTGTTTATTAATCTTAACGTTTTGAGTTACTTGATGCATTTTAACTTAACGTAACGTAGTAAAGAAAAGTGTAGTCAATGGAAATTTGTCTGCATAATTGTTCTGTTCTTGATTTGTATTGACAAAAACATGCATTGTTTTCTTTATTTTCATATATAGGCCTTTTTAAAAAAAGCCCATCAAAGCTGACTATATGTTCTTTAGCTGGTGGCACTAGGAAGCCATCTAAAGTCAACGCCATGGCCTAACACGTTGACAAAAGGTAGCCAAGAAACATAAATTACATCCCTTTGAAATAGTTGGCTTATTTGTTGTTGTATTCAATTTGCAGAAGCAGAAAATTGAACTCGTGGACTTAATATCAATCAGATACTATTCAAAATCAAGATATTCGAATGTCAGTCATTTTAGTTTGGTTTGGGATAAAAAAAAAAGTGTTTTAAACCTTCAACAACGTCCAGTTTAGCAGGATTTGTTCAAGCCAATTTAGTTATAATCTATAGCGTATCGGGAAGCTGACGTAGATTCTAGTTCCTTTTCATGGACATGATAAAAGACGCAAATGCGAGCATGAGAACCCCAATAGTCACAAGTCAGTAAGGGACAACTAATTCAGCACAACAAAAGAAGATCAAATGCCTTTAGAGTTTGATACTTCGCTTTCGTGATCAGTTTATCAACATAACAAGATACTAGAGTGGAAGAAGAATAAACACAGACATTGATCGGATCATCAAACAAAACAAAAGTTAATTACCATGTGTAGATGACATGGCCACCACATCATAAGTTACGTATGATTTTGAAAGCTACTAGCTACTTGTTTTGACGATTGTAACTAGCTAGTGTGGCTTATAACGTAACTGATGAGTAGTGGTGTGTGACGAGAGAATGAGATTAGGGGCTAAGGAACAAACAAAGCCAAACAAATATTTGTTTAGAAAAAAAAACATTACATCATTAATCATAAGGATATAAACCACTAGAAACAAAAATGCCCAATTTTTTTCAAATGTTTTTCTTTAAGATGAAAATCAACAAAAAGGAAATCTAAATATATCAATCAGGCTTAAGTGGATGTTTCCAAACCCAAAAAAAAATTCGTGACTCCATTGTTGTTCGAAGAAGCAAATTAAAACGGTTGTTATCAAGCTCTTTCGTGGTCACTCTCCAAATTCAATTCTCTGAGACGGAGGTGAAGCTCTCCGATTGTCCTCAACACCTTTATCGCCTGCGACGGAGTAAGAATCTCCACCACTTTCCCCACCGTTGAACACCGTAGCTGATCTGCGTTGTTCATCGCCGCCGCCATCCCGGATTTGAGCACCTCCATCGCCTCCTCCAAATCAGACTCTTCTCCGTCTACCATTCCCACTGCCCCGACTCGCCTCGCCGCGAGCATCACCGGCGGATCCGCCACGCTCTGCTGCACGAGCGCGAAATCTCTCATCACTTCTCTCTCTTTCCTCCTAGTATCAGACCGGAGACTCGAGATCCGGTCCTGCTGGTGGCTCGTGAGGTCGTCGACGGAGGCGTCGGTGAGTTTGAAGATCAAAGAAGGCTTAAAGTCGCCGACCCAGAGAATGAGTTTAGCATAGGAGCTGAACCACGGCGGGCAGAAGAAAGTGAATACGTTGTCTCCGGCGATGGAGACGGCGGCGTATTTCTCTTGGTAGTATTGAAGACAGTGAGATAAGAACTGGGTCACAAGAGATTGTTGTTCTTCGAGAGTGACGTCGGAGGAAGAAGATGAAGAAGCGCACGTAAGCTGTTCGACGAAATACCTGTGACGGGTTAACCAACCAGTAGCGAAGCTTGTGAAGCTATGATGAGAGCTGCTAGTATTTGACATGTTATCCTTCAGAGTTCTTCTTCTATATATTTGAAGTAGTCACTAAAGCAAGAGTGGAGTGAGAGAGGTGCTTGTACTGTGTGTGTGTGTGTACAATTATGATATTTATATACCACGACTTCCTTCTTCGTTGGGCAGTTGGGCTTGCTTGACCAAGAAAAATCTTTATATGTCGGTTCATCAGCGATGGTGTCGGCGGGGCAAACTGGAGTTTTGTGTCTTTTGTCTTTGTCGGAGTGAAGTGTGTTATCAGAGTGTCTTAGCGTCGTCATCATATACTGTAAATTAAATTAAATTTATAAACCAGTTCCAGTTGGAGATTTTATTTATTAGTTCAGGAAATATTATGTCAGGATCGCATCTCAATTTTTACCTAAGAAAAAGAGAAGTATCTGAAAAGGAGACCAACACATGTAGCTAAGATAAGAAAGGCACACACGTCATGTGAAGAAGACGACATGTGTAAGCAAAAGAAACATGTGCTTCCAAAACTTCGAAAAATAACAAGGAAACCAACTGGTTCTTAAAATATTATACTGCTCCAGTTATGATGCCGCGCGCCATCTTTTCTTCTTTACTAAGAAATTTCCCACATCTCTTTAATTTATGTTATAGTCGTGTCTTTGTCTCACACTTGTTTCCAAAAGATCTTTGCCCTACAATCGACGTTGGGGGTACTAAAAAAGCATGATGCAAGATAATGATACTATATTATACTTTCTTCTCATGTTTGATTGAATGACTGATGGATGAATGAAAGAAGAAAGAGAAAACAAAAGAACTGATAACAAAAAAAAAACACCACGTTTTGCAAAACAAATAAAAGAAGGTTTGGAGTGGAGGTGGCACTTGTTGGACTATGCGACGCACGGACGCGGTATCCCTTTTCTTTTCAACTCGTTGCTTACACGGCCACGTTTTCGTCACTGACCGTGTCTCCTTTGCGGCCTTTTACTCTCTCATTTTTTTCATCCTTTTTTTTTTTTTTTTGGGTTTCTCTCTAAAGCGGTTCTATTAACGGGCGGGCCTTCATGTATATGACACAAAAGAAGACACCATGGATCTGGAGTGTCCTTAAGATCGAGCTGTCCAATAGCTGACTAGGGTTGGTAACGACCCAGAGACATCATTTTGTTGTCCCGACAGCATTTTGTTGTCCCGACAGCATTTTGTTGTCCCGACAGCATTTTGTCAGTCGAGGAAATCATTTACTGGGAGCTGGGAGGGACATAATTTTAGGCCTAGAAAGTTGAGAAAACAAATTCCAAAGAATTGCAAGGAAATAGATTAAACCAAAGTAGAAGATATTTCGAACTTCAGGTTAAAAACGTGACCACAATATCGAATAAGTAAAAGACCTAAGGAAGACTAATATATGGACACCATGGACCTGGAGTGTCCTTAAGATCGAGCTGTCCACAATGCATGCATCCCATTCAGGTCACTAAGGCTTGTTGCCTTGAGTGATGCTGAATACATCTCTTTCAGTGTTCCAGACTTGTTTGCTCCTCCTGCTGACGACTTTGAGTATTCAGTCAGCAGAATCCTCAGAGTATTTCTCAGTCGGGCCCAAAATTTCAAGAGAAGCTCCTCTTTTAATTCTTTCTCATCTTCTTTCGAAATGTGACGTCCTTCAAGAAAACGAGACAAATCCAACTCCAGCATCTGAAACTAAAACAGAACAGAACATTAAATAGGGAACCATGCAAATGCATGAATGGCCAATTTTTCATATCTCTGGATCGAGCACTTACAAAGTTTGATTGTTCTTTAAACTGGAAGGACATATCCGAATCCTCAAACAGGATTTCCAGGAACTCAGCGGGATTATTCTCAGGGCCTACACCATCCACTGACCTCTGATAATTCTCATCTGCCAAAAGAGCGTGCTCCTTGGCTTTCTCAATGTCCATACTCTCCAAAAACTCTAGGCAGTACTTATGGTGACACGACGCTAACTCTTTGGAAGTGCTTGCATATAAAGCTTTACCAACTTCCCCGAGAATTTTGAACGAATCCCGTGCCCCTCTAAAAGCACTAATGTCTGATAATCGACCAGGAGAAGAATCATAACTGCTGTAAGAATTGCTCTCTAATACATGAGGTGCAACGGCGGTTGTGCCTGCTGCTTCCAAATGAACACCAAGAATCCGATATGCATGACCAAGCTGTATGTAGACTTGAGTTCTCATTTCTTCTGAAATAGGAATACCCTTCTCTGTGGAAAGACCGAGTTCTCTCTCTGCTGTCAGAAAGTACCCAAGTGAGGTTACGTAATCTAGCGTTGTAGCCTCCAAAGCTTCTTTGTAAGCTTTTTCAGCAGTCCGCTGCCGAATTCCCTTATCTTTGCCTCGAGTTAGTCCTATCCTAGTTGCTAGTTGCTCCTGAACTAGTTGCTCCTGCAGCTGGGCCAGGGTACTTTTCTTTTCTCCGGCCTGCTCTTGTCGGATAAAACCAAGGTTTACGATGGTACATATAACTCCCTCATACTCGCCAATCTCCTTAAATCCCTCAATAGAATTAGTCATTGCCTTCTCTGCTTCCGCATATTTCTTGATGTCATTAAGATATTGACCAATTTCATTCCATACCAACGCTTTCTTTTTGCTAAGGGATTGTAAGTCCTTGCCGTCGCTTGGAAATAATGCTCTTTGAGTTTGTTGGTAACACTCTAATGCAGCCAACAGGTGGCTTTCTGGATCATCCTTCCTAGACGTGGTGAGAAATTTAAATATTCCACTGCTACCAGGTTTACCTCTGCCCCTGCTCTTCTTGCTCTGAGAGCCACAAGTGCAATTTACTAACAAACATAAGTTACATTTTTTACTATGTGCCGTTAACTTCTTCTTGAGCTTCTCCACTTCTTCTACAATCTCAGACGGCATTTCTTCTTTCTTTGCTACTTCAGACCCCTCAGGTATGTACTTCTTCTTGAGCTTGTTTTCAAACAAGCTCACATGAATCTCACCAACAATTAACCATACCGTAGCCCAAAAGATACGTACTGATGAAACTTCCCTGAAACTTGTAAATTCTTGAGTTGTTGAAAGGACTGGCTCGTTCACCAACTCCCCTTGCGTTGTTGAAAGGCCTGGCGTTTTAAATGTTGTTAGCCGTGAAAAAGACGTGTACAAGGCAGATGCAAACAATCTCTCCTCAAACTTGTAAGGCATTGATCCAAAAATGGAGCAAGCTAGCTCAACAATATTCAGAGCTTGGGGCAACTGTCCATCCTCTAGGTAAGCTTCCCCCAGAGAAAGATATGATTCACCAAGAAGCATAACGAGACTCCACAATTTCCTGTCTAGTGATGATGTTGGAAGCCACTCAACTTCTTCTTCTGAAGAAATTAGTTGTCGCGTCACCATGAGAGACTTAATAGCCTGAATAACATGGTGAACAGCTGCTCGTTGCAATGAAACTGAAATGGCTGTAGTCAAAGGCGCACGATCAGGACCAATGCCGTGACTAGAACCTGAAGTTGAGTTCATAACACGATCAAGTGATTCCTCCTCTAAGTCTGCTACTTTGAATTTACGTTGCACATTATTAGCCTCAGCAGTTAAATCAAACTCCTCTTCATTATTCAAAATGAACCTTGCAAATTGCTCGTGTGCACATGCTCGAACAACCTATCCAGAATGATATCACTAATTATAATTAGTAAACATAACGATTTAAAACAGCTTTTTATTAGTATTAAAAAGGGAAACTCTTGTAGAAAAGACCAATATAATTACCAGTGGGAATGAGCTTGCGCTTGAGGAATGGTTCTTTGAAATAGTGGAAAGATCAAAGAGTTGAATAACATCTTCACCAGCGGCTTTGTAGAGCTAAGGAGAACATAATAAAATCAACAGTCAACTTTTGTGATAATGCCAACAAAAGATAGTAGCAGTTTGGCATAGAATTATAACGTTACCCAGTAAACACCAGGATCCTCTTTGCAATTTGATTGAAGAAACCGTAGAACTGCAAGGCAGTTTTGCTGAACAACATTAGGGTCAACGACCCCAGAGATTCCATCTGGTAGAAGCTCATACCCTTGGACAACACCGTTCAAATGGTTGCAAATTGCTAGCTCGGGTACACTGGCCATTACATTATCAAGCCAAGCTTTAAGCCACGATAATGTTGAAACCTGTGTCAAAAGACAAGGGTTAACAGAGAGTCAACTGAAAAGAAGCAGAACCACTTAGGGTTTAGGGTTTAGAAGTAACCTGTTGGCGAACAGGTGACAAGCCTAAGCTTGCCTCAGCGTAGTTCTGAAAGCTAACGCCCAATACATTCTTACGTTTCCCAATGAGTTTCTCACTCTCTTGAACACCAGGCCTGCCAGGATAATTAGTAATTAGTATAAACTAAACTATTCTCATTGAAAAATTTGCATAACCTTGAGTAATACGCACCCGGGATTTAAGACAACAGTATATCCAGATCGCTGAACAGCTATTGAGACCCGAGATTTCGAGTGAGGTGTCTTCAATATTTGCTGAAGAATCTTAATAGGTGCAATCACATCAATCTCAGAAAGAGATTCCTCTGTCAAGTCACCTTTACCAAATTAGTTAGCAGAGAAAACCCTAACAACTCCAGTAAACCCAGATGCTTGAGGAGAATAATGACATACCTGCTCGCTCCCTGTCCTCGCCGCCGACCGGAGCGGCGATCTTCATCTGTCCGACGCAGGTAGGTCGCATCGTTCTTCCTTCTCTGTTCTTCGTCCTAAACAAAATCAATGTTCTCTTTATATGAACTGACTTTGCGATATCTTGGCTGCGATATTTGGGCCATAATACAAAATTATGGGCTTTTAAGATTTTGCGGTGACCTTTTTTTTTTTCTTTTTTTTTTGCCTCCTAAAATCCCATATAATTAATAGAGTTTAAAAAAACAAAAAACAAAACCGAAGAGTTCCTCAAAAAAATATTGCTTAAATCTTTTATCATCTATATTAACATTTTTGAAGTACTTTTAGAAAATAACCTTTTACTTTAATTTTTTTTTTTTTGACAACTTTTTACTTTATATTATTGTATAATAAATCTTTGCCATTTAAATAAATAACAAACTTTTAAGATAAAATTTGTAATTAAATTACACCAGAATCTCAAAATTAGAAACTAATATTTATTACATTTAACAAAATTTCCTAAAATGTCTCCCTAATAAATTGAATATCTCTCCAATATTTTTATATGATCTTATTTGTTTTAAAATTTAAATTATTACATAAAGCATAAGTATAATAAAAATACAAATTTTTTTTCGCATATGTAGCAATTTGAATTTTTTTAAACGGACGTATACTACTCAATCGATAAAAGAAAAAACATATATGTATAACGTTCCACATCGGGTAGAAAATTTTAAACAATGGTTCGGAACCATTATAAATATGACTAATATGAAACTTAAAAATCCAAAATCTTGAATGAAAGATTACAACAAAAAAAGTTTTACTAAATTTTAGAGAATCCAAAATTTTAAAACCATAAAATTTTAAAATCTTGATTGGTTAAAAATGAGTTTTTGAAAAACAAAAACCAAAATCTCTTTCGAAATCTATAAAACATTCAAGGTTTATATTTTACATAAATATGATTTAACGGGTTTGAGTTTTATGTTTTTCTTACGGGTTATCTTACGGGTTAACATAACAAAAAAAATAACAAATATAACTTAAACATAATTTTTTTAGTCCCGCCAGTTACAAAAAATATCCCGCGAGTTAAGTAATAAAAATAACAATCAAAAATACAACTACAGAATCTTTAAACACTAAAAAGGTAATAAAATTAACAAATATAAGTTAAATATATATATATATATATATATATATATATATATATTATTTAGTCAAAACAATCGTTCCGCGGTACACCGCGGGTTAAAACCTAGTTGTTAAATATTTAAAAAATCTGCCTACAGTTTAAATTAATTTTGGAAATTTTAAAATTTTAAATTTCGTAAATAACTTTAAAATCACTATTTCGTTACTAATAAATTACCAAAATCATTCAAAATATATTCACCCCTATAAATACGTTATTTATGTCATATAAAATATTTCAAATTTCAAATTATCAATGTTTTTGATAAATTCAATCAATAAATAGAATAATTTTACATTTACAATGAAATAAAATCATTATTAATTTAACTTACAAACTAAAACGTTTTGGCGCATATTTTTAATTTTTAATAATTTCAAATCATAAACCCTAATTTAAGAATTCTAATTTTTAATGGAATATATAATTTCATATTAAATTCCTAATTATTTATAATCTACTAAATATCCTAAATTGAAGCCCAAAAGACCCAGGTTCAGAGAATGGGCCAGTCTGAACTTAAATTGAAGCCCAAAAGATGCCCTGTAAAGCTAAAACCTAAGCTAATAGGCGTATTGGTGTCCTAATTAACCTGAGAGCAAAAGCCGCCGCTCACGTTAAGAGAGCAAGTATGTGTAAGATACATAGAGAAAGAGAGACGATCACCACCTTTACTGTCACGGTCCGCCTCCGTTTCGCGGCTGCTGTTTGCGTCGGGTACGTTGGTAATGAGAAAGGGATTGAATTAATCGGAAGAGGAAGAAGAGCATGTATTAACTTGATAGCAAGCCGCCGACTGAGAGAGAGAGAGAGAGAGAGAGCATGTCTTCGGGGTTAAAGAGGAAGGGAGATCTACATCCTTTAGTCGCGTCCATTGCAAACGCGAAAGCGTCGAGCTTGTCGGAAGAAGAAGAATGGCCGCGAGAGAGTGACCCTTGGGGGCGGATGAGAGAAGCGATTGAGATCCACCGGAGGAGTAAAAGAGAAGCACGGCCGGGGTAGAAATGCTAACGGCCGGAGGGGAGAGATAAAGAAGGAGGTTCCGGCAGTGAGCAGATCGGAATGTTAGAAGCAAAGGCGGAGCAGACCAGAGCCGTTGAGAAGCAGTTGGGGTTTGGAGAGAGTTTCCGGCGTAGTATAAGCAAGTGAGACCGGATTTGTGGTGTCTCTCCTACGGCAGACCTCTGTCTGCAAAACAGGACGCACTCTATGATGACGTGGCATTATATGATGTTTGAGATCCCGCCTAAAAAAACCCTTCATAAAAAAAATCCTTTTCCTCTGCTCTTTCGCAAGGGTGTATAAATCACAATCTCTCTTCTCACTCTGCTTCTGTCTCTCCATTTTCAAAACCCTAGGATCTTCGTCTAAGGTGATTTCCTCTCTCTTTTTTTTTTCCTTGCTGATTTTACTTTTTCTTCGATTTTGATAACTCTGCTGATAAACTTCTTCTACGTATCTCTGCTTTTCTCTCTCTCTAGCGACACAAATCGATCATGGAAGCGGAAGGAGGAGAAGCTAATTTTCCTGCACAATCGATCATGGAAATGGATGGAGAAGCAAGAAGTGGTTCAAACGCTGAAACCAGGAGCTCAGAGTAAGCCTCAGCTTCGACCTCTTTCTTCCAGTTTAAATGTTACGATTATAGATCTCTTCTCCAGTTTTCCCTTACTCGTTTTTGTTTTGTTATGATAGGCTCTTAAAGATACCCAGTGCTTTTTTCATATTCATGGAGGACTACATCAAGAATAATCACGCCGAGAACCAAAAAATGAACGATGTGAGTTCTTGAACCTTTAGTTCTTGCTTTGGTACCGTTATATCATGTTATATTTGGGAACTCACATGTTGTCATTAGATTGTGAGGATCTGGTGTTGTTATCTTGATGTGAGTCTTTTAAAAGAAAGAGCTGGATCTGGTGTTGTTATCTTGATGTGAGTGTTTTTGATCTGTTGAGACAGGCTCTAAAAGCTGCTAAAGATGGATGGGATTCTTTGTCACTATATGTATGTTATATATACTCTGTAACACTTCAGTAATCTGGTTTGTGTTTTGATCTGAAGTATTACTTCATATGGGTTTAACATTTGTGCAGACAAGGCTCCGTTACTTTAGCAATTCTGTGATGTACCATGTAAACACCCGCCAAGATCTGGTAATTTAGATTGTTTGAGAGTAAATTAAGTGTCTGTTTGAATATGGATAAGTATTTGAGTCTCAAATTGTGATTTCTAGGTCGAATGGCCACAGGAACCTGCGGAGGAAACTGATGAAGAATATGATGCCGATTCAGAAAAGTCGGCTCTAACTCCGCTGCTGATTTTTCTTGCAAACCAATTCCCTCATTCTTCTGATTCCAACTACGTTGCCGTGGTAAGTGTGCATACTTTCCCATAAACATCATTCGTCTGTTATTTTGATATTTTTTTCTTGGATTTTTACACTTTTTGCTCTTTGATTTTTACACAGACTCTGCTTCTTATAGAGTTCTCATATTTCCCCCCTCTAAACATCATCTTTCTGCTTTTTCTGTCTGATAACAGATTGACGCAATACTTGTAAAGTGGCAATCCTTACCTGAGATGGTAAGCAGTTCTAAGTTTAGCTTGACTTGATCCTTTATCCTTTACTTAGAAGAACCTTGTTTCTAAGGCTTTAATATTCTAAGTAGGAGAAGAAGCCCTATCTTCTTGTGGCATCTAAGAGATTGGCCGAGTATGAAAAGAACTTTATCGCAGAAATGGTAAATTGTTGAGCATCTGATTATTCGTATATATTTTATGCCATCTAAGTACACGTTATATATCTGATTGATATGTTATCTTTTCAGGAGAAACAGCTAATTGCGCATGAGGACTGTCCACTGCTTCAGGAATTTGAGTCACCAGTGGCTACTGGTTTGACGACATATCTCTTTGACTCCCTCCAAGAGTGTCACATTCAAGACAAGAAGATAACACCAGATGATGTTCTTTCATTTGTAAGTCTGATGTTTTGAAATAAGTCTTATTTACCTCTGGTTTTGAAATAAGTCTGATTTACCCTCTGGTAACCTCTTTTTTTTTTTTTTGTATAGGTTGGGAGGTGGGAGACATCTTTGTCTTCTCCCGAGAAGTCCCCTTTCTTCACCAAGGCGAAGGAGAAGATGAAACAGTTCGAGAATGGCTGTCTAAGCTATTTGAAAAACGTCCCTCTAACTCCTCCAAAGTCTATGGTAAAAAGATTAAGCACAATTGGAGTCTTTGATTGATTTGTGTTATTCTTGTTTTGGTCAATGTTTAGTAAGGGCATCCTTATTGCTAGTATCTTAGGGTATCTTACCCCCTAAGATATTAGCAATAAGGATGGTCTAATATGTACATGAGTCTTCAACGGCTGAACCAAAAACCATCGTCGAGTATTGTGCCTTTTGGCAAATGTACTTTTTATCACTCACGCAAAATTAGCTGCTTTCATTGAGAAAATTTGATGTGGCCGGTTATATTGATAGAACTATAACAGAGTAATTGAAAGTTTTTTTTTTGTCTTCACTATAATGAAAATGATAATCGAGACAAAGGGGAAGGCCGACAAAAAAAACTTTGACTAACAAACAATTTTTATGAAATTTATTTTCAACTGGTATCATTTGCTAAGACCACCTCCGTTAGTAAACTTGCATATTGATTAAATAAAAATGCTAGAGAGAAAAAGAATTGTAGAGAGACCTCCGTTAGTAAACTTGCATATTGATTAAATAAAAATGGTAGAGAGAGAAAGAATTATAGAGAGGCAAAGAGATGAATATATTTTTTACCAATGAATAATTGCCATGTGTCTTTTAAGTATCCCTAAACACTGAGTTACCAGTGGCTACTGATTTATTTTTTGTCCGCAATAAACTTATGAACCTCGCTAACAACTTTTTTTTGGAGGTGCCTTTATGTAGTGGGATAGTCTGAGAAACTGTTAAATATCTTTTAGATCTCTACCATCGACAATTACCCGACATAAACACAAGTACTGAAGATTTATCTCATTGTACCACTCAATTCCCTAGCATTAGATCTAAGCCTCATGATCCTAGTGATCTCAATCACATTAACACATGTCATGCTTAATGTTCTGTATCTTGTTCCTATCTCTCTCAAGCTCTTTCAACGCAGTGTTGACCAGCGTCATCGCTGACGGAACCTATGTAATATTGGCATGACGGTTTTGTATCCAGCAGTACTGCCGCCGACGGTTTTGCTTTGTTAGCCTCTACTCTAATTCAACCTCGAAACATAATTTTGGGAAATTTGATCAAATTCACATTAATAAAAGAGAAAAATTAATTGAAAACGAGAAAGAGAATTAGGGTAATCTGCGCATTAGATTTTTCGTGTGAGGTTAAGTAAAGAGACGAACTCAAAACAACAACAAAAAAGTCAATTTATTTCCATTTATTAGAATTTTTCTAATAATAATATTAATTTAGTAATGCTACTTTTAGAATATTTTAATAGTGTATGCTGATTTGGGAAAAGAAATAGAGATGCTATTTAAACCCTTACCCAAAAAAAAAAGAGATGGTATTTAAAAGTTTTTCTCTGGTAGTAACAACGAGATATATTTACATATGAAAAGGAATATTAGGATTTTTTTATTTTTTTTTTCGACCAAAGGATTAGAAATTAATTTAAGTATGTTTTGATAAGCATAAGATATATTATTATTATTATTATTATTATTATTATTATTATTATTATTATTATTATTATTATTATAAAGCAGAGAATGCGAGTTGGGTTTGGGCCCAACAAATTATAGATATATACAAGATCCGTTCAGATTTGGGGGCTTAATACCCATTTTTACATATATAATGTCACTGAGGAACTAGTGAATAGAGTTGAGAAGACTGTGACTGAAAAGTGTATCTGGTCGCTTTCCTCAATTCCACAAAATTTTCTTTGCTTCGAGCTCAAGGATTCAGAAAATCCAAAACGTGGGTGAACAATTTGGTCGATCTTCCATGGATTCTGGAGATTCGTCGTCAGCTGTAACATCCGACGCCGCTAGAGATACGTCTTCACACTCCGAAGACGCGGACGTTCTCTCTCACACAGCACTCGCTAAGAGCGCTCTTTCTTGTTTCCATTCTGGAGAATTCGAAGAGTGTATCGGTATTTTAGTTCAGCTCGATCAGAAGAGGCCTAACGATCTCCAGGTGATTTTTTTTTTTTTTTCGGATATAATAGTTCCCCAAACCCGAAACCCTAGTTTTGATTTTGCTTTCTAATTCTGCAAGTTTTGATTCTTTCATGTTTAGATCGATACTAAGAAAAAGAGTTAAGTTTGAATTTATGTACAATTTACTAGGGTTAGATATGACTTGATGTATCAGTATTGAGGTTTCTGTTATATTCTATTCTTCTCAAGTAGTTTACTCAACTGTGAAAGTAAGAGATTGACTCTTTTTAGCTTTGTATCCATCAGATATGCAGATCAGCTCCTTCGCTTTTGAATGATTTGGATACCTCTGATTACTTAGCCCTGAATCGTAAGAAAGAACAAGGGCTTTTGGTCTATTTCATCTGTGGATGAACACTCTGAGTAGATTTATAACTACTTCCACTTTTATAAGTTCGAATGTTTATATCACTGCTATCATGCAGTAGTATATCATTTGACTTTCCTGATTTCTTTCAAGAAAATGGTTTATGTATTGTTTTCAATGATCAAACAGGTTCTACACAATATGGCAATTGCAAAGTACTTCAAGGATGGTTGCTCGGATTCAAAGGAACTGCTGGAAGAGCTTAACCGTGTCAAGGTATTGTGTTGAACCTTCTACTTTGGTTCCGTTTACTCTCTCAAATTTTAAGTGTTGTCGCAGTTCATCTGCAAGATCATCTATCTATTTCATCTCAAATCTTCTTCTTCTTGGGAGATGATCTCAAATTGGGGTTCCTGTTATCTTCTTCCGATGTGTTTTTTTTTTTTTTTTTTATCTTGTATCTTATTAACTCTGAACTGTACTAGGAAATTGTAGAGGGAAAACATACGGGAGAAAGTAATGTTATTATTAGTAGTGTTTATGTTAATCTCTATGATATGGTTTCTTTTTCTCTTCTATTTCTTCAGAACCAGAGTGAAGAGCTTGCTTCTTCAACAAAAGAACTAGTGGAAGAGGCGAACCCTGAAACTAACCTCTATGTGTCAGAGGATCAACTTGATAGTACAGTAACGATTCTCAACATTGTATGTTCTGATGTATCCCCATGTTTTTTTCTTAGTCTCGGCTAGGCCATTCCCATTTGCCAAGGTTAATAGATGTTCACTGGTCTCCTGCAGGCAGTTACCTGGTTTCATCTCCATCAGTATACGAAATCTTTATCCATTCTACAACCTTTGTTTCAAAATATTGAGCCACTAGACGAGGTATGTATCCATCTTTTTGTGGTGCTTTGTTTAATTTGTCCTACTGGTTCTAAATAGGCACTTGATATTTATATGCAGACAACCGTACTTCGTATCTGCTTCTTGTTGCTGGATATTGCACTGGCTTGTCGTGATGCTGTTAAATTTTTGGTAAGTATTGTTTGTACTGGTCTCAAAGTCTTGATATGTAGTCCAACTGATCTCTTTTGCTAGCGAAAAAATCAACCAATATCTACGGGCTGTTTTGTAAAGTTTATGCACATGAAATCTAATTTTTTTCGGTGCCTTTGTCTCTGAACTTTAAACATGCCTGCAAGATTCTATACTTGTCATGAAGAACAAATATGTTATATGCATAACCTGCCATGCGAACTTGAAAACCAGCTAGTGTCCAAATTCGAGTAGGATTTTCACTTAAATTCTCCTTGAATCATTTTTTCTATTTTTGCATTTTTTAGTTGATATTCTCATTTCATGGAGGTCTCTCCATAGACGTTTCCTTCTCTCTGTATCTTAACAAGTATGATTTACAGGATGTGTTTGACTATGTGGACAAAGTTTTTGGTTTTGGTGTTGGTTTCGGAAGTCAAGAAGAAAACGGAAGCTCGATGCAACTTTCTTCAAATCAGGTATCAACGACATCTTCTTCCCTGAGCAGCTCGGTGGCCTACGATACTTTGACGTCCGGTTTAACAGCCGCTGAAAGTGAAAATCTAGAGTATGACTCAGAAATTGTGGTGAAGAAACGAATGAAGCCAGTTGGCCATATTCCGACAAAAAATCTTCTCACCATATTAGGTGAAAGGTCGTTCTCTACCGTTGATCCCAAGCTTGAGTTGCAGCTCTACAAGGTCCGGTTTTTGCTTCTTACCAGAAACTTGAGTCTGGCGAAGCGTGAAGTTAAACATGCATTGAACATTGCTGGAATAAGGGACTCTTCTATGGCTCTCCTCTTGAAATCCCAGCTTGAGTATGCTCATGAGAATCATCAAAAGGTTTTAGAGCTTTTGGATGTCTCCGATATTCAAAAAGAAGCAGAGACTTCAGGAATCTTCAAGAACAACCTTGGTTGCATATACTATCAGCTTGGAAAGTATCAAGCTTCTGCTGTGTTATTATCAAAAGCTCTAAGGAGTTGTTCATCCCTTAGAAATGAGAAAAGAGTAAAGACGTTTTCTCTCTCACAGGATAAATCTGTGTTGATCACATACAACTGCGGTTTAGTTCATTTGGCGTTGGGGAAGCCTCTAATTGCTGCTCAGTGTTTCCAGAAGGCGATCCCAGTTTTCTGCAGACAACCCCTCATTTGGCTCCGTTTAGCTGAATGTTGTATAATGGCTTTACGAAAGGGTCTTTTGAAAGAGGGAAACACTTCTCTAGGTAGATCAAAAATCAGACTCCATGTAGCTGGGAAAGGAAAGTGGAGACAGCTTATGATGGAAGAAAATGAATATGAGGAACTTGCTGGCAGTTCCCAAGAGGCAAAACTTTCATTACCATTAGCACGTGTCTATCTCTCAAATGGTATATATCTGCTCAATGAGTCTCTGTCGAATGATTCTAAATCAGATCTTAAATCGACATTATTCGTGGGGATGAATGAGACCACAGAAGCATCATCCTCTAATCATGGGGAAGAGACGAACTCAGACTTGGAAGAGGCAAACGGAGATATCAACCAGGATATAATTCAGAAATCGATCTCTGCTTTCAAGGATGGTTGTCGTAGAGAAAAGCAATTGATCAAACAGGCTCTTCTTGCCAATATGGCATACGTCGAATTGGAGCTGGATAATCCTATCAATGGCTTGTCAGCTGCTAATTCACTCTTGCAACTTCGAGATTGTTCAAAGATTAGTGCTTTCTTAGGCCATGTCTATGCAGCGGAGGCCCTCTGCTTGCTCAATCGTCCCACTGAAGCTGGCGAACATTTATCTGGCTATCTAGTTGGAGAGAATGATTTTGATCTGCCATATGCACAAGAAGACTTTGACCAGTGGCGGATGCACACAAGTTCTGATTGTGACGAGACAGGGGATCTGTCCACGGAAAATGCCCAGGATTCTGCTTTGCTTAAGCCCCAAGAAGCTCGTGGAGTACTCTTTGCAGATTTTGCCGCGCTGCTTGCCACAAAAGGAGATTATGACCAGGCGAAACAGTTTGTAACGAAAGCATTAACTCTCCTACCGAACAACGTAAAAGCTACAGTTACTGCGGTTTACATCGATCTAATGTTAGGTAGGACACAAGATGCCATTACCCAGTTGAAACAGTGTACGGGTGTGAGCTTTGTTCCCCAGACCTAGTAGAAATTAATATCAGAGGATACGCTTTGTACAAGGTTTCTCTTTAATTGCATTCTTGACTTAGACTTGGTTCGTTAAGTGTTAGTCGATTTATTGCTTAGGAAAAACAGAAGATTGGTTGAGCAAAACAGAAGTTTTTGTACCTATGTTCGGTTCACCGCCGTACATCTCTTGAAACATCCAATCTGTATATAAATGGAAACCAACCTGAAGTATTGTTTTAAGTTTTGTTTTTGTATTAAAAAGAATTAATCTTCTAGTTTTTTATCAATAGATGATAAAAATAATTGTTGTTCTTTTTTTTTTGGGTCAAATCATTAGTTAAAAATTCTAAAGTTTAGTGAATTATTATCGGTTAATAGTGTTATGAGAAATGTGTTCTTACGAATAAATAAATAATGCGTTTATAGCTAAAGAATTACTACTCTTTGTGTTCTACTTTTTAATACGAGGAGAGTATTTATATATGTAAAACTGGTTTTTGTTGTCCCGACAGCATTTTGTCAGTCGAGGAAATCATTTACTGGGAGCTGGGAGGGACATAATTTTAGGCCTAGAAAAGTTGAGAAAACAAATTCCAAAGAATTGCAAGGAAATAGATTAAACCAAAGTAGAAGATATTTCGAACTTCAGGTTAAAAACGTGACCACAATATCGAATAAGTAAAAGACCTAAGGAAGACTAATATATGGACACCATGGACCTGGAGTGTCCTTAAGATCGAGCTGTCCACAATGCATGCATCCCATTCAGGTCACTAAGGCTTGTTGCCTTGAGTGATGCTGAATACATCTCTTTCAGTGTTCCAGACTTGTTTGCTCCTCCTGCTGACGACTTTGAGTATTCAGTCAGCAGAATCCTCAGAGTATTTCTCAGTCGGGCCCAAAATTTCAAGAGAAGCTCCTCTTTTAATTCTTTCTCATCTTCTTTCGAAATGTGACGTCCTTCAAGAAAACGAGACAAATCCAACTCCAGCATCTGAAACTAAAACAGAACAGAACATTAAATAGGGAACCATGCAAATGCATGAATGGCCAATTTTTCATATCTCTGGATCGAGCACTTACAAAGTTTGATTGTTCTTTAAACTGGAAGGACATATCCGAATCCTCAAACAGGATTTCCAGGAACTCAGCGGGATTATTCTCAGGGCCTACACCATCCACTGACCTCTGATAATTCTCATCTGCCAAAAGAGCGTGCTCCTTGGCTTTCTCAATGTCCATACTCTCCAAAAACTCTAGGCAGTACTTATGGTGACACGACGCTAACTTTTTGGAAGTGATTGCATATAAAGCTTTACCAACTTCCCCGAGAATTTTGTACGAATCCCGTGCCCCTCTAAAAGCACTAATGTCTGATAATCGACCAGGAGAAGAATCATCAGTGCTCTCTAATACATGAGGTGCAACGGCCGTTGTGCCTGCTTCTTCCAAATGAGCACCAAGACCACAATATGCATGACCAAGCTGTATGTAGACTTGAGTTCTCATTTCTTCTGAAATAGGAATACCCTTCTCTGTGGAAAGACCGAGTTCTCTCTCTGCTGTCAGAAAGTACCCAAGTGAGGTTACGTAATCTAGCGTTGTAGCCTCCCAAGCTTCTTTGTAAGCTTTTTCAGCAGTCCGCTGCCGAATTCCCTTATCTTTGCCTCGAGTTAGTCCTATCCTAGTTGCTAGTTGCTCCTGAACTAGTTGCTCCTGCAGCTGGGCCAGGGTACTTTTCTTTTCTCCGGCCTGCTCTT